>NC_064626.1:318636060-318946298 GCF_023864275.1 Schistocerca cancellata | reverse complement strand
CTAACCGATCAAAAAATTTCTTGCATCAGTTTTCTCACTTATAATCTGTGGATCTTAAGATTACACATGATGTTCGTATATCCTTTATTGTGGTTATAAAGACTCACCGCATAAACGAATGCACGTAATTTTTACGACGTACGCGTTACGCTGTAATGCTCTGCTTTACTTCCAGAATTTGCATGAAAAACCAATTCCCACTGTTAAAAGTAGATAATACGCATCGTACACGATTCGTCGAACTGCTTCAAAATACCACTAACGATCGTCTGGTCACAGTAAATTTTAACAAAGCGACTAGCGTTTCCATTTGAATTAATTTAGTTTCCTTTTTTTAAATGAATTCTGAACTACTTCGTTCAATTTATGTACGCTCAAGAGTGCTGAACTAACGGGATTTCACCAAACAATATTTTGTATACAGTGCTTTCTTCTTCGTAATTCAATACCAAAGAAACTTCACTATAAGTGTTTCCGTCCTTACGAACAAATCTTTGATCTTGATAGGCCTACTATCTAATGTTTAATGTCAATAAATCACAAGCATAAAGCTAAATTAGAAATAATTTAAGAAAATACATAAATTAACAGCTTATTCTAAAAATTATGGTCATATAGATGTAGCAAAAGCTATGATATCGCCTTGATCAAGCATAGTTCCATGGAAGTGTCTCAAGTGAAAGAGAAAGCTCCCAAAACAAGCCATGAAAGTGTCATATGATGGCATGCACAATCGGAACGTAAGGTACATACGACACGTTTCAACTTTGGTGCGCCACACCCGTAGTTTGATCTCATTTTTCGGAACAAAAACACTGACAAAACGCAACACTTCACAACACCTTAAGCATTATTTACCATTGACGTAAGTAACAACACTTCCGTCCACCTCCCACAAACACTCCAATCCCTCACGTTGCTTTTACCCTTTCCACTGGACAACAAGCGCTGCCAACTGCGGAGAGTAAACACCCTAACTTTTATACAATATGCATTGATTAATGGTGCTTCTAAACGGCGCCAATCAACTTTGCATTCAGAATCACATAAATTAATGCATAATTGGAATAGATATACCTATAAAAGTTGTTATCAATTTTGATATTTATAGTGGTGCAACTACCATGCTATTTACCCGTCTCTATAACATTAGTGTGCTTCCTTGTTAATAGCGGTTCGATTTGCCCCTCGAGAACTAGACGAAACCTTGTTATCATTGCGTCGTGTGCAATTTTTGTGACTATCACTGCAATAATGAAAATATGATATCACTTGAAAATGATTAGTGATTCATCTGTATGGGGAATGACTACTGTCTCTCAATATGTGCACAAAAAAGAGTACTATTTGCAAGTTTTTAATTGTATCACTATATTTACCTTTAATAATATGCCTATATAAAATAATCTATCTTTATTGTTTTTTTTTTTTTCGTTACAGTAAAATGAAATTTCTAAGATCAGCGTAAGAGTTAGTTGTCAATGAATAAGTACTAGTGAACGTTCTTAAACATTAAAAGTTTGCTCTCCACAGATTGCTTCACAATGGAATCCATTCCTGTTCCCAGCATCAACGTCCCTCTTTGTTCAATACAAAGAGAAGTGAGGAGCTTAAATGTCTTATTTTCTAAACAAAATAAATTCAATGTGTATTGTATGCTTTACTGCATGCGAATGGATTTAGTTTCTTCCTTGTTTCTTGACAAAACTATAAATTATATTCAACAAATTGGTTAGCAAATGAAAATTCATTCCCGTCTACAGTGTCTAGGAGACTTCTGATGAACAAACATTCAGATATTCACTACACTGGAAAGGAGCTCTTGATTGAAAAATGTTTGTATTTGTTGCGAGAAAATGAGTTGCAAACAATAAAGTAGCCAGGCTAGCGGAGATTACTAAGTTATTTAAGACAAAAACAATAGCATCAAAGGAAGCAGAGCAGTTGAAACCTTCAAAACGTAGCTTAGCAATAAGATAAAAGTAAATTACAAACTAGTTAAAACGAAGAGAATAGAGACAAAAGGATGAGAGCAATTAAAACCTGCAAATATGAATGTATCTTTCAGGTAATCGCAAATTAAAAACGGATTTTGCATGATATTAACAGAGATGAAGTGCAACTAAACACAGCACTGACTGGCCTTTGTAAGTGGAAACAACACAATAGATTTTTAGGGTAAGTGCTTTATTGGAAATGTCTTCAGAAGGTGTCAGTAGGTGTCAAATATTATGTTCTGTGCTGTATTACTAAACCAGATATTGATGTAGTCTGTATTATTGAACACTAGTTGAAAGACGAGATAAAATTAAACCAAATATCAAGAATTACACTAAAAAGCTATCTTATTAAGGAATCCTCTGCACATGACAGAAATAGTATTTTTGCGAAAAAACAAATGAATTTCATTGAAGTTAAATTGTCCCAATATAAAATGATTTTGAGATATCTGCAAACAGTCTGCCAGAACTTAATTTTGTAATCTTACACAAACACACACACACACACACACACACACACACACACACACACACACACACATACACTGACAGGTATTTATTAAGTGGAACTTTATCTGTATTTATGAACAAATTATATGTTCTGCTGAACAATTTCAGCCCATTAAATATGAGGATACAGCTACACTTCGTCAGTGTATGTGTAAGCATAACATATAAAGGAATAATGGTGTTAGCAAAAATTTCTAAAAGTTCTGGACCAATTTACTCCAGATATTTACATGATATTCTAATACACGGTGTTGGGTGTATAAGTGCAGATATTTTAATTAGCGGCTAAGGACAGTGTACTGAACAACATTACATTAATGTTTGCTTCAGTCTGAGACTAATAATTATAGCTGTTAGAAGTAGTATGTTTTTAGGTTTGTTAGTGCTTCCAATTACATATGTCAAGAGCAGCCACTAATGCTTATTTTCCCTGGCTTGCCTGTCAGGTCTTGAGCTTTAACAGGAAAAAAGAAAGTTGTATTTATGACCTATCAACTTATTATTAGAATACTACAAAGGAATCTGAATGCTCCGAAACTTTGTAATCCTACTGATTTGCAGATCACAACTATGTGAAATACTATAATGGAAGCTGCTATTCTAAAGGTCCAGCAGCAGGAGAAGTCTGTCATACCGTGTATATCATTGATCCCAACCGATTTACTCATTCATTTTGAGCAACTGCAGTTCTGAATCAAGATTTCGTTGGCAATAACAATTAACAAGGCTCAAGGTCGGAGGGAGGGGGAAGAGGAGATCGATAGCACAGAGGAGAAGGAAATGAACATAGATAGGCTGAAAGAGAGATGAACAGAGACAGGGGAAAGGAAGAGGTGGGGAGAGATAGAGGGGACAGAGGGAGGGAAGAGGAGGAGGAGGTGGAAAGAGAAAGAAAGAAGAAGAAAATTAGGACTACATCCAATTCCCATACTTACTTACAGTTACAAAGCATTGTCAAGACTGCTAGTGATGAGTAACAAATGACTGGAATGTTGCAGTCCGATCCCTGGTAAGTCACCACTCATGAAAGTATTACTTCCCGAATTTGCTACAAAAGTAGAACATATCTTGTAATGCTCCATTAACTATGGAGCCTTATTTAACACCCCTACTGATGTCTGCAAGACAATTCTCACTGTGCTATGCTCTACTCTGGCCTGTGGCGGCCATCCCTCTTCACCAGGTTAAGGGAAATGATGCTATCAGCTACCCTCAACAACAGTCTCCTTGACTATTGCAGAGATGGAGTGGGGGGCTAATACACACAAGGCTGCCAAGAGAATAACAAAGGGATGTCCACAGGGCTCTATCTGTGAACCAATATTTTGGGATATTGCAACTGAGCCCTTGATGAACACCCTGGATAGTGTCAACAGAGTAAGAGGTGTAGTGGCATACACATATGATCTGCTCACAGTGGTGTCAGCCAACTCAAGAGCAGCACTAGAGACAAAAGGCACACAGCTGCTTCAGAAAACTGAACAGTTGTTGGTGCAAAGAAAATAAACTAAAAATAGCACCCAACAAAAGTGTATATTTACTGCTCACAGGAACATTACAGAGGAAGCCAGTTCTAAAATTATTCAATACTAGCCTACAGAGGAAGCAAGCCACACATTATCTAGGACTGCATCTCGGTGAAAAACAGACTTTCAAAAATTGCATCAAACTGACAACTGACATAACCTCCAAAATTATGCAGAAACTAGCAAAACTCAACACAAGTCAGTACAAATTACATATTAAGACAAAAGGGCCTGCCACATTGTGATATTTGAATCCATCGCATGCTTTGCCTTAAGTGTTTGGGCTCACAGAGTGAACATACAGACTAACAAGACAATTGCAAGACGAAGTCAACATAGAGTACTCCTGAGAATGAGCAGAGCCTTCAACACCACATCACTAGAGGCACTTTGTGTTGTGATGTGGACCTGCACTATAGACGTAGCTATACGTTATAGATCTGCATTTTACTGGTTTAGGAGGGACAGGCTCGACAAGGTCACCAAAATTACAGGAACGAAAACAAAAATAAAACACTGGCCGATTCAAACCTGGCAAAGAGAGTGGGATACATCTGATAAGTCACCGAGTGCACTCTCTCTTTTCTAACATACACGAAAGATTACAACTGAAACATGTTGACCCAAGCTTGGGGATGGGCCATTTCTTGACAGGCCATATGCCATACCCTGTACACTTAAACCACATGGGCCTAACTAACGATGAAACTTGCATTTGCAGAGAAACATGCTGCTATACAACACGGTAGCACATGCAAGACCTATGCAGAATAACAGTGAAATCACCAGAATAATATGTACTCCCAGTGATTGGAACACAATAAATAGTATAGCTGATATTGTACTGAACACATTGCATGAAGAAATAAAGAGCCAAACTCCATGTGGAAGGAGGCATAGACAAGCACAAACAACACCACAAACCACATGGCAGGACAAGCAAGAACACAGATTCCGAAACCAAGGAAGGAACCAACACACTAAGTGCAAATGCCTCAGAAGAGATAATCACATAAGGGACCCAAACCAACAACACATGACACTGCATGCCATAACACAGTCACATTCAACACAACAAGCAGTAACAATCATGAAGCAAACAAACAAATACTGAAACCACATATTAAGACTCTAGTAATAAGGTACCATTGATTGGGAGGAGAAGGCTTGAAGAACTTTAATTCTGAGGCTCCTCTTCCCTGATGATATATTTTATATTGCTCAAAGTATACTGCACACCAAACAGCAATGTATTATTTGTGTTATTATGAGTAGACAAAGTATATTCTCTATTTTATGTAAAGGTACAGTCAATGAGTTTTACATATATAACGTATTTTTTGTATAAAGTTTGTATAAAATTAAACATGTAATGTATTAAGTTATTTAAGGAATACTAAATTCAAGTAGCAATGAACATCATTCTATTTCTACACTCCTGGAAATGGAAAAAAGAACACATTGACACCGGTGTGTCAGACCCACCATACTTGCTCCGGACACTGCGAGAGGGCTGTACAAGCAATGATCACACGCACGGCACAGCGGACACACCAGGAACCGCGGTGTTGGCCGTCGAATGGCGCTAGCTGCGCAGCATTTGTGCACCGCCCCCGTCAGTGTCAGCCAGTTTGCCGTGGCATACGGAGCTCCATCGCAGTCTTTAACACTGGTAGCATGCCGCGACAGCGTGGACGTGAACCGTATGTGCAGTTGACGGACTTTGAGCGAGGGCGTATAGTGGGCATGCGGGAGGCCGGGTGGACGTACCGCCGAATTGCTCAACACGTGGGGCGTGAGGTCTCCACAGTACATCGATGTTGTCGCCAGTGGTCGGCGGGAGGTGCACGTGCCCGTCGACCTGGGACCGGACCGCAGCGACGCACGGATGCACGCCAAGACCGTAGGATCCTACGCAGTGCCGTAGGGGACCGCACCGCCACTTCCCAGCAAATTAGGGACACTGTTGCTCCTGGGGTATCGGCGAGGACCATTCGCAACCGTCTCCATGAAGCTGGGCTACAATCCCGCACACCGTTAGGCCGTCTTCCGCTCACGCCCCAACATCGTGCAGCCCGCCTCCAGTGGTGCCGCGATAGGCGTGAATGGAGGGACGAATGGAGACGTGTCGTCTTCAGCGATGAGAGTCGCTTCTGCCTTGGTGCCAGTGATGGTCGTATGCGTGTTTGGCGCCGTGCAGGTGAGCGCCACAATCAGGACTGCATACGACCGAGGCACACAGGGCCAACACCCGGCATCATGGTGTGGGGAGCGATCTCCTACACTGGCCGTACACCACTGGTGATCGTCGAGGGGACACTGAATAGTGCACGGTACATCCAAACCGTCATCGAACCCATCGTTCTACCATTCCTAGACCGGAAGGGAACTTGCTGTTCCAACAGGACAATGCACGTCCGCATGTATCCCGTGCCACCCAACGTGCTCTAGAAGGTGTAAGTCAACTACCGTGGCCAGCAAGATCTCCGGATCTGTCCCCCATTGAGCATGTTTGGGACTGGATGAAGCGTCGTCTCACACGGTCTGCACGTCCAGCACGAACGCTGGTCCAACTGAGGCGCCAGGTGGAAATGGCATGGCAAGCCGTTCCACAGGACTACATCCAGCATCTCTACGATCGTCTCCATGGGAGAATAGCAGCCTGCATTGCTGCGAAAGGTGGATATACACTGTACTAGTGCCGACATTGTGCATGCTCTGTTGCCTGTGTCTATGTGCCTGTGGTTCTGTCAGTTTGATCATGTGATGTATCTGACCCCAGGAATGTGTCAATAAAGTTTCCCCTTCCTGGGACAATGAATTCACGGTGTTCTTATTTCAATTTCCAGGAGTGTACTAACAAATTTACAGCCATAAGTGTATTCCTCACGTAAAACTAAAATTCATGTATTCCACCTATCAAACGTGCAATCAGTATTTAATCTATATAATACGAGGTATCTGTATCTAACATATCATATAAAATAATATGTATCTAATGTATCATATAGATATGACAACTACCAACAATAAGACAAACAAACAACTAGTGAATATCATGTAGTGTCCTGAAATGCAACACTGCAAGTAATATATGATTACACAGAAACAAAATAAACATACATAAACACAAATCATTTCAGATGAGAATAGTTTGAGGTTCTACTGAGACTTTCTCACCTGAAACAACCAACAAGTTGCTTAGACTATATTACACATCTAAATACGGT
The DNA here is from genome assembly GCF_023864275.1 of Schistocerca cancellata. NCBI lineage: Eukaryota > Metazoa > Arthropoda > Insecta > Orthoptera > Acrididae > Schistocerca > Schistocerca cancellata. Next base: position 318,939,032 of record NC_064626.1, on the reverse strand, counting down.
ACATCACTTCCCTCTACATATTGCAACTTATTTTCACCACACTTAATGTATTACCTTTTTCTTTGATATTTGCATTATATAAATTATATTCTTATCGACTAGGTAGAAAAAAATTACATAGAATCATTTTAACAATTGTTAAGCATTCACTTCTCTGTAACTTCTCTGTAACCTTAGATAAATTGTTATTATTATGTTCTTCATATTATGTAAGAAATTCATTAACAACTGTATACCAGTAAGATTGTAATAATAAGTAGTTTTTGCTGTTAGATTTAAAAGCATCTGACCCACCTTACATTTCAAGGCAGTGGTTTACTCTGTGCTGTTAATGAAATAAATAAGTAAAATAAACCTACTCCACAACTCAGGAGTGCTACACTGTGGTGGACCTGCTGTTCAACGTTGATTTGGCAGCACTCTGGACTTAGAATTTGAATTTGAGACTGTAACTGTGATCTTTAACATTCAGTAGGCTTTGTCTGTCAATGGACTTATGATTCTGCCGGAATTCTGCATTTCACCTGCACTTCCTGGACACTTGTGTAATCACCATCGATTTATATAATTTCCATAAAATGTTCATCAACAACTTAGCGCTTGGTAACAGAATTATTTGTATCAGTGTGTCAATAAACAAGAAAATGGTGATATATTTACTGTTTTATTCCTGGTTATAACACAATAAAATGGCGATGAGCCAGCAACCATCTACATTGGAAACTCTACTCACGCAACTTATTCATCAGCAGGACGACAACCAAGAGCTGCTAATGAAGACCCTCCAACCACTTCTTCAATGCAGACACAAGCAACAAAGCAAGTGCTGGCTTTTCCTTCTTTGATGAGGCTTTAGAGGATTGGAGCATGTCCATGTATTCAAGCAGCTGACGCCATCCTCGAGAAATCTTTGTTTTTGTCTTGGTCAAAACCTGAGGTTCACTGGCTACTGTGCAGACTGGTCCCCTAATCTAGCCCTTCAGAGCTCATCTTTTCAAATATTCTTTCGTTGCTGACTGAATATTAACAGTGGGATATCCATATCATTTCCTCCTTGGTTGCATTTTACCAAAGTAAGAAACAGAAAACCAGACTAATAGAGGATGGGCCGCAGAGTTGCAAGGTTTAAGGTGAAATTGTTATTTTGATATCCCAGAAGTAAGGAGTTCTATACAGAAGAAATGATCAGGGACATCATCATCTGGGGTACTCCAGACAGGGAATTCCAGTACAAGGTACTTCAGCTCGAAGACTCACTGTTAGACAAAATTTTGTACTTAGCACAAAGCTCTCAAGTGACCTGAGTAGCAGACAAGAAACAGGAGTCATGGATCGACATAGCAGCCGTTAATGCAAACACATCTGAGCCAGCAGCCAATGGCCACATTAATGGCTATTTGGACAAAGCAACATAGCATTAATTAACAACGTCCTCCCTCCTACTCGAGCCGATCAAACCTACTCGAGCCCATCAAATCGAAACAATTGCCGTCATGTCCGGATTGTTTTAAAAAACATCAACGTGAAGACTGTCCTGACAGATGGGCCTATTGCCAAAACTGTTCTGCCAGTGGCGATTTAGCTTCTGCATGCCGTAAGTCCTGTCAGGCAAATCATCCTCCTGCCCCACTGATGAATGTTAATCTGGTAGTCACTATAGACCATCAAGAGACCTCCAATAAGCTTTTCGTAGAAGTGCAGATTGTAGACAAACCAGTTCAACTACAAATATTCACCAGCGCAGCCTTCGGCATTCTGCATTACGGTAGCTATTTGAAACTTGGGGTTCCTCCCTTGCAAGAAACGAAGAGGCATCTAATGGCGTATAATAAATATACTATCCCAGTACATGGTCAAGTCGAACTGCTGACGACATATCATAATGTCACCCGCCACTAGTTGTTAACAGTGATTCCGCTGAGAACTTGTTTCGACTTGACTCTTTGCAGAAATTTGGATTTTCAATAGACGATTCTGCGAATTTGGTACACAAAGATGTTCCGCAATCGGACCTAGAGACACTTTGTCAGGATTATAAGGACCTGTTCATCCCAGAACTCGGCACCACAAAGGATTTTGAAGTGCACATCGCACTGAAACATAATGTATGGCTCAGTACTTTTAAGCCTGCGCTGTTCCGTTAGCTCTCAGAGGCCAAGTAAAGGAAGAATTGAATTGCCTAACTGCAATTAAAGTTCTAGAATCTATTTCTTCTAGTCAATGGGCTATCCCATTAATCACAGGGTGAAAGCCATCGGGGAAGATCCGCCTGTGCGGCGATTTTAAAGTAACTGTCGACGCCCAAACAGAGACTGAGACATATCCTATTCCGAAACCAGAGAATTACTGACAAAGTTAAAACGTGGAAATTTCTTCTCTAAAACAGATCTAGCAGATGTATACCTCCAAGTTCCTCTTGATGCAGAATCTCAACAGTTTCTTACATTTATCACGCCGCACGGACTTTATCGTTTGAAACGCTTAATGATTGGTGTAGCAAGTGCCTCCACCATTTTTCAGCGGTTTCTGGAACAATTAACATTCAAAGTGGATGGATGCGTTAACTATTTAGACGACATAATTGTAACAGGGAGAACCACGGAGGATCACCTTCGCAGTCTGAAATCTTTATTCAACGTCTTAAGGCTGTCTGGCCTAAAATGCAGAAAAGAAAAATGTTGTTTTTTCCAGCCGGCGACTGAGTACCTCGGCCACATCATTTCCAGCTCAGGCATTCATGCTCTGGATAAACATGGCAAAGCCAAAATCAGACTTCCCAGACCAACAATGCTTAAGGAACTTCGTTCCTTTCTGGGGAAGATATCGTATTGTCAAAAGTTCTTACTGCCAGCAGCAACAAAAATCGCCACCTTGTCCCAATTATGCAAAAAAGGGGTGCCTTTCCAGTGGACACCATCTTGCGAGCGCACCTTCCACAGGCTGAAATCCCAGTTGTTGACGGCCACGTGCCTCGCATGTTTTGATCCTACAAAGCCGATAGTTGTTCCAACAGATGCATCCAACACAGGCGTTGGAGCGGTCGTAGCACATAGGAAGGGGGATGGTTCTGAGCACCCTGTGGCCTACGCATCGAAAACAATTGACTGACAGACAACGCAGGTACTCCCAAATAGAAAAAGAAGCGCTGACCATCATTTTGGCGTTAAAGAAATTCCACGTTTTTGTTTATGGGACGAAATTTCATCTCATCGCAGACCATAAACCGCTGATCTCCTTATTCAATCCAGCAGCAAAGATTCCAGACAGGACTGCTCACTGCCTCCAGCGCTGGGCTTTATTTTTGGCGCGCTACCGGTATGAGATTCACTTCCGCAACACGACTGAGTATGCAAAAGCTGTTGCCCTCTCCCGCCTTCCATGGGGACCCGATCCACAGTTCGAAAGAGCATTCTGTTTTCACATAGATGAAGAAGCGAAAGCCGCCGTAGATTTCTTTTCCCATTACCAGACTCAACCGGTAATGACGAGGTACTCCAACAAGTCAGAGTCACATACGAGGGTTGGAACTTTAATAGTGGCAACTATTTATTTACAGCTCGTGCAAAATAGATACGTGTTTCAAAGTTTTACTGGCGTTCAAAGTAGTCACCAGCATTGTCTATAACCCGTTAACAGCGATGTGGAAGTTATAGGATACTCTTAGTAGTGCCAGTTGTGTTGAGAGTTCGAGCGCTGCGGTGTATTGCCCGACGAATTTGTAGCTGTTCTGAAGCGAATGCCGTGAAGTGTTTCCTTCAGTTTAGAAATCCAGTTGAACTCACGAGGGCTTAAGTCAGGTGATTGCAGTAGGTGGTGTAGCACTTAGCAGCCCCATCAGTCAAACAAATCAGTAACATCTTGCACTGTAAGTGCTTGAGCGTTGTCCTGCAAAATGGTGGTCGGGTCCTGCAGAAAGTGTTATCACTTCTTTCTGTATGCTGTTCATTTCTGGAACACACCCTACCATCAGCTTAGAGACAGAAGTGATGACACTTTCTGCAGGACCTGACCATCATTTTCCAGGACAATGCTCAAGCACGTACAGTGCAAGCTGTTACTGATTTGTTTGACTGATGGGGCTGCTAAGTGGTATACCACCTACTGCACTCACCTGATTTAAGCCCTCACGAGTTCAACTCGATTTCTAAACTGAAGGAAACACTTCACGGCATTCGCTTCAGAACTGCTACAAATTCGTTGGGCAATAGACAGTGCCGCTCGAACTGTCAACACAAATGGCACTACTAAGAGTATCCTACGACTTCCACATCGCTGGCAACGGGTCATACACAATGTTGGTGACTACTTTGAAGGTCAGTAAAACTTTGAAACGCGTACCTATTTTGTACGAGCTGTAAATAAATAGTTGCCACTATTAAAGTTTCAACCCTCGTACTTTATGGATGGCCCGAACAACAATCTTCCAAGACTTTCGCGGCATTCCGCCAGTTCTTTAATGCCCGCCATCATCTCATGTTGATCAATGGAGTAATTCTATTCGTTTACGACTAGGGACACCCACGAGTAGTCATTCCTAATTCGTTACGTTAGCTCATCCTGCAACTATTGTACCAAGGTCATTGGGGGTGGGAGGAGGGGAGGGAGGGGGAGGGAGGGAGGGGGGGAGGGTCCTCGAACTAAACTCCTGGCTCGCAGGTTCACTTACTAGTCGGGCATGAACCAGGGTATTGAACGACTCACTCAAACATGTCCATCCTGCCAAAGCCAGCAGGCAGCACCGTGACATTCATTTGCTTGTTGGCCACCATGTGCTCGCCCTTGGGTACACATTGATTTTGCTGGGCCAGTGTTTAATGCCATGTTTTTGACAGTGGTTGATGTTCACCACTACAAAGCTCCGCACCGGGCAGTGGCCGCGCTCCGTTACGCGCGGCCGAGAAACGCATCGTTGGTCGACTTGTCCGTGCACAGCCCGCTGCTAACATCACAGGCCGCCTTCGCGCTTGCTTCGAACCACAGCGCGGCCTTCAATGCGAGACGCCTATAATAGTTTCCACATCGAAACTTTGTCTCGAAACCTGGCAGAAAATCCAAAGCGATTCTGGTCGTATGTGAAGTATGTTAGCGGCAAGAAACAATCAATGCCTTCTCTGCGCGATAGCGATGGAGATACTATCGAACACTGTGCTGCCAAAGCAGAGTTAGGCCCGTCCACACGTTACGATCTGTCTGCGCAAATGTCTGCGCACATCACATCTGCGCAGACAGATCGTTGCGTGTGGACAGAAGATTTGCACCAATCTGAGGTGTGTACAAACCTGGAAGTTGGAATTGGAGGTTTGAGCGAAACCTCTCAAATCTGTGGGTTCAAACCACATCTGCGCAGACAAGTTGGAGCGTGTGGACAGGAGATCGCCGCAAATCTGGTGCGAAACAGCTGTTTGCTCAGTCTAGTGTTTGTGTGCACAGGGGATTAAATTGGCTGATACTCGTTAGTGTTCTCGAGAGTTTGTAAGTGAATTCATTGAAATATGTAGAAACCACCCATGTTTGTGGAAGATTAAAAGTAAAGAATATAGTGACCGAGACAAAAAGACTGCAGCATACAATGCTCTAATTGAGTTATCCAAAGTTCAGAAATCTAGATCTGATGTAGGAGTAGATCAAGTATACCAGCCAACGTTATGGTATTTTGATCTTCTTGGCTTTCTTAGTGATCAAGAAACGCCAAGACCAAGCAGGAGTACAATTGAAGATGAAATTGGAGTGTCAATGTTACCGCCAGCCGTTCATGAGGAGAAATTGCCTTTCTCATACAAGTATTTTTTCTCATAATATGAAGGGTTACAAGCTTTAAGAGATAATTATAAGTTTCGACATCCATCCGCAAATACACTCCTGGAAATGGAAAAAAGAACACATTGACACCGGTGTGTCAGACCCACCATACTTGCTCCGGACACTGCGAGAGGGCTGTACAAGCAATGATCACACGCACGGCACAGCGGACACACCAGGAACCGCGGTGTTGGCCGTCGAATGGCGCTAGCTGCGCCGCATTTGTGCACCGCCCCCGTCAGTGTCAGCCAGTTTGCCGTGGCATACGGAGCTCCATCGCAGTCTTTAACACTGGTAGCATGCCGCGACAGCGTGGACGTGAACCGTATGTGCAGTTGACGGACTTTGAGCGAGGGCGTATAGTGGGCATGCGGGAGGCCGGGTGGACGTACCGCCGAATTGCTCAACACGTGGGGCGTGAGGTCTCCACAGTACATCGATGTTGTCGCCAGTGGTCGGCGGAAGGTGCACGTGCCCGTCGACCTGGGACCGGACCGCAGCGACGCACGGATGCACGCCAAGACCGTAGGATCCTACGCAGTGCCGTAGGGGACCGCACCGCCACTTCCCTGCAAATTAGGGACACTGTTGCTCCTGGGGTATCGGCGAGGACCATTCGCAACCGTCTCCATGAAGCTGGGCTACGGTCCCGCACACCGTTAGGCCTTCTTCCGCTCACGCCCCAACATCGTGCAGCCCGCCTCCAGTGGTGTCGCGACAGGCGTGAATGGAGGGACGAATGGAGACGTGTCGTCTTCAGCGATGAGAGTCGCTTCTGCCTTGGTGCCAGTGATGGTCGTATGCGTGTTTGGCGCCGTGCAGGTGAGCGCCACAATCAGGACTGCATACGACCGAGGCACACAGGGCCAACACCCGGCATCATGGTGTGGGGAGCGATCTCCTACACTGGCCGTACACCACTGGTGATCGTCGAGGGGACACTGAATAGTGCACGGTACATCCAAACCGTCATCGAACCCATCGTTCTACCATTCCTAGACCGGAAGGGAACTTGCTGTTCCAACAGGACAATGCACGTCCGCATGTATCCCGTGCCACCCAACGTGCTCTAGAAGGTGTAAGTCAACTACCCTGGCCAGCAAGATCTCCGGATCTGTCCCCCATTGAGCATGTTTGGGACTGGATGAAGCCGTCTCACGCGGACTGCACGTCCAGCACGAACGCTGGTCCAACTGAGGCGCCAGGTGGAAATGGCATGGCAAGCCGTTCCACAGGACTACATCCAGCATCTCTACGATCGTCTCCATGGGAGAATGGCAGCCTGCATTGCTGCGAAAGGTGGATATACACTGTACTAGTGCCGACATTGTGCATGCTCTGTTGCCTGTGTCTATGTGCCTGTGGTTCTGTCAGTGTGATCATGTGATGTATCTGACCCCAGGAATGTGTCAATAAAGTTTCCCCTTCCTGGGACAATGAATTCACAGTGTTCTTATTTCAATTTCCAGGAGTGTAATTTCGCCAGTCGTTAGGTTCGTCCTGCAACTCTCTCAGTAAATTTACGTGAGAAAACTGCTTTCGCTTTAGCAGCCACTGTCTACACCATTTTGCCCGCTTTCTCTGTTTCCTGCGGTTGGTCTGAATGTCTTTTGCAACACAAGTTGCGAACACAGACCACAACAGAACTTCCTCCATTTCTATATTTCAAAATAACTGAATTAAATGTTTGACGTTTACGGGCAGCGTAGTCGCTTGCCACTGATATTTCTTTTCTACACCGGCAGATGGCGGGCGAGTAGTAGATTGGGGTTTGTGTCGTGTGAACTCACCACATTTGCAGCGATCTTTTGCATGTACAGACATGTGCACCGATGTCTGCGCAGACAGATCGTTGCGTGTGGACCAGGCTTTACTAAACACAGCCTTCCGAAATGCCTTCACAAAAGAAGAGGAAGTAAATATTTCAGAATTCGAATCGAGAACAGCTGCCAACATGAGTACCGTAGAAGTAAATATCCTCGGAGTAGTGAAGCAGCTTAAATCACTTAATAAAATGAAGTCTTCTGGTCCAGACTGTATACCAATTAGGTTCCTTTCGGAGTATGCTGATGCATTAGCTCCATACTTAACAATCATATACAACCGTTCGCTCGACGAAAGATTCGTACCCAAAGACTGGAAAGTTGCACAGGTCACACCAATATTCAAGAAAGGTAGTAGTAGTAATCCACTAAATTACAGGCCCATATCGTTAACGTCGATATGCAGCAGGATTTTAGAACATATATTGTGTTCGAACGTAATGAATTACCTCGAAGAAAACGGTCTATTGACACACAGTCAACATGGGTTTAGAAAACATCGTTCCTGTGAAACACAACTAGCTCTTTATTCACATGAAGTGCTGAGTGTTATTGACAAGGGATTTCAGATCGATTCCGTATTTCTGGATTTCCGGAAGGCTTTTGACACTGTACCACACAAGCGGCTCGCAGTAAAATTACATGCTTATGAAATATCGTCTCATTTATGTGACTGGATCTTTGATTCCCTGTCAGAGAGGTCACAGTTCGTAGTAACTGATGTAAAGTCATCGAGTAAAACTGAAGTGATTTCTGGCGTTCCCCAAGGTAGTGTTATAGGCCCTTTGCTGTTCCTTATCTATACAAACAATTTGGGAGACAATCTGAGCAGCTGTCTTTGGTTGTTTGCAGATGACGCTGTCGTTTATTCACTATTAGTCATCAGCAGATCAAAACAAACTGCAAAACGATTAGAAGAAATATCGAAATGGTGCGAAAAGTGGCAGTTGACTTTAAATAACGAAAAGTGTGAGGTCATCCACATGAGTGCTAAAAAGAACTCGTTAAACTTCGGTTACACGATAAAAATCAGTGTAATCCAAAAGCCGTAAATTCAACTAAATACCTAGGAATTGCAATTACGAACAATTTAAATTGGAAGGGACACATAGAAAATGTTGTGGGGAAGGCTAACCAAAGACTGCGTTTCATTGGCAGGACACTTAGAAAATGTAACAGATCTACTAAGGAGACTGCCTGCACTACGCTTGTCCGTCCTCGTTTAGAATACTGTTGAGCGGTGTGGGATCCCTACCAGATAGGACTGATGGAGTACATCTAAAAAGTTCAAAGAAAGGCAGCACGTTTTGTGTATTATCGCGAAATATGGGAGAGAGTGTCACAGAAATGATACAGGATTTGGGATGGACATCATTGAAAGAAAGACTTTTTCGTTGCGACGGAATCTTGTCACGGAATTCCAGTCACCAAATTCTCCTCCGAATGCGAAAATATTTTGTTGACACCGACTTACATAGGGAGGAACGATCACAAAGATAAAATAAGGGAAATCAGAGCTCTTACGGAAAGATATAGGTGTTCTTTCTTCCCGCGCGCTATACGAGATTGGAATAATAGAGAATTGTGAAGATGGTTCGATGAACACTTTGCCAGGCTCTTAAATATGAATTGCAGAGTACCCAAGTGTATGTAGATGTAGACAGCGACTGGCCACCCATAACACTCATCGACTGGCCGCCCAGAATATACAGCGACCCCAGCTGCCGGGCTTCTTTGACTGTCGAACCTTTTCCAACGCCTTTCTGACGTCTACAAGCCAGTTCTCATAGCGCTAAGTTCTACTCCGCATCTCGGGAGTGCTAGGCTGCAGTGGACCTGCTGTTCGTTGATGATTTTGCTGCGCTCTGGAATCCGAATCCTATGCTGGAACTTGGACTTCAATGTTCACCAGGCTTAGTGTGTCAACAGATCTGTGTTTCCGCCGTAATTCTGCATTTCGCTTGCACTTCCTGGGCACTGGTATAACCGCCATCAGTTTATATAATTTTCTATAAAGTGTTTTTTACAATTTGGCGTTTGGTAACGGAATTATTTGTATCAGTGTTGTGTCAATAAACCGTAAAACGGTGATGTATTTACTGTGTTATTCCTAGTTATAACAAGAACTATACATTGTGAAATCAAAGACGGTCCTTTGGTGCTTAAAGTGAGCACTCGGTGGCGTATCTTTCGAATCTCTGGGAGTGTCGGGAATTTTAAATGTCTTCTGAGGCCAAAAATAAGGAAGACTTGTGAATCACGAATCCCCAAGCCACCACAAGGAAGATAACATAGGTCTTTTACAGGTAAGCCCTGCGAGAGCAAAAATACAGGATTGGCTCAAATGGTTCAAATGGCTCTGAGCACTATGGGACTTAACATCTATGATTATCAGTCCCCTAGAACTTAGAACTACTTAAACCTAACTAACCTAAGGACATCACACAACACCCAGTCATCACGAATACAGGACTGTCTGGACCACTGAAATGGCATTGTGTTGCCAGTGATTTCGGTAACTTGATTGTGGGCAAATGTTTCTCAGTGCTTTGGATCATTTTGTATCCAATTTAAAGCAATCACTGAATCGGTCCACATAATCGCTTTTCTGTGGTGACAGTTTGTAGGTTGGTAAAAGTAGCGTAAAAGACTTGTACCTACAAATACTGCAGGTGGTTCTAGGTGTCGCAGAGCAGTCTTTTTGACCGGCAGTATCGTAGGTCTTCAGTTCAGAAAAAATAGCAGAAGGCGTGCAGTGAATAATTGTCAGGCTGCAGATTGGTGACCCCTAGCCATCAGAGGTGGGCATCTCATGGAGAGTCTTAAGTTCGGAACCACCAGAGTGACCAGCGATATGCAACGTCGAAAGACAAAACCTTGTGCTATGCAGTAACTCTGAGCCACAAATTTTTGAAACAATAACTTGCCGTATACAGTAACAGGAGAGTACAATCCTAGAGGATCACACAGTTGTCAGGCGATCTGAAGAACATGACGTTTCATTGTTGGTTATGCTGAGGCATACATCAAGACATCAGCAGTTGAATGTGAAGTGTATCGCATCAATCTTCAAGTCTATTCCGAGGATATTTCTCCATCGGAGGTGGTAAATACTGATGTTGTCATAGCTGATACAGTGATGGAGAGTTTGTAGCTCATTTCGACATCAGTAATTCAATTATGTTCACCAGGTCACTTTGGAAGTCTTTTATCGTGCTGATGTCTATCTCGTTGTCAGTGGAAGAAGCGAAATCGTTCACATACATGTGGTGATTGACGAGAGAAGCGTCTACTAGGAACTCACGCATGTGGTGAGTAGCTAGTTCTCATAGTGGAGGCCGGGGCTATATGTCAGTCCGAAAGGAAGTCCCGTTTTTAGTCACTTCGTTAGTTATCTGATAGTTGCCATCGTTGTTTGGTATACTCGAAACAAAACAAAAAAAAAAAAAAAAAAAAAAACTATCGTGTCGGGTCCCTGTCTTCGTGATGGAATGAAATCTACAGAAAGATCTGTTTGATGTCATCCACAGTAGCACAGTGGTGTAGTCTGAAGCAAAGTGTAACATCACATTTTATTATAGATATAAATGTGTCAGATACTGTGCTGTGTGTAGGAACCAAAGGCTATATTACTTGCAAAAGAAAAGCGAACATTATCATTGCATTATTTCCGATGTTTATTATCTCTGCTGTTGAATTTAATGTTAATGACTCCGAATTTGTTCTTGCTCTGAAAAAAATGAAGGGAACTTATAATTGTAAATATTACGTGTTACAACTCGGTAGTAAAAGTTTTATTCAAGGAAGAAATCAACAAGTACTCATCTCCGACAAATAATTAGGTGAGACTCAAATGGATTCTAATTACTATACAAAGTTTCGGCTACACTGCGTTGACGTGGAATTGGAGAGACACTGAGGAGGTTGGCGAACGATTCTGCAAATAAACACGGCGACTTTCAACGGACTCAAGAGCACGAAACAAGAAATCTGCCCAGCTCTTTACCAACGTGTTAGCAAACGACAAAACCCACATAAGGCGAGTTTAGTTTGAATGGACATCTCAATACACCATTTGAAAACAAAGAATATCCCTTAACACGCGCGTCCGCAGCTCGTGGTCGTGCGGTAGCGTTCTCGCTTCCCGCGCCCGGGTTCCCGGGTTCGATTCCCGGCGGGGTCAGGGATTTTCTCTGCCTCGTCATGACTGGGTGTTGTGTGATGTCCTTAGGTTAGTTAGGTTTAAGTAGTTCTAAGTTCTAGCGGACTGACGACCATAGCTGTTAAGTCCCATAGTGCTCAGAGCCATTTGAACCAACCTTAACGCACGAGGTGACTTTTCTGTAACGTATACCACGAGGTGGAGTCTCCGGGACCCCCATGTTTAAACCCAGATTTAAGGAAAAAATCGTATGATTTTTTAAATTTATGCTATATAACATTTATTTTCACAATTATTTAGGTGTTGTTTGAATGCTTCTAGTTTATTCTGCTGCGTTAAACAAAGCCTGCAGCATTTTACTATTTATCATACAAAAGCACTTATCACACAGAAGCACATAATTCTGTGTGTTATTTTAAATAGTACACATAAATGGACTGTTAGAGTACTGAATTTTACATTATGATAAAATATACACTCTCGGTAGCAGATAAATTTCCATATAGAACTAAATTGCAGGGTTTAAATTTTCACATAAAGATTCGGACCGACAGCTACAAAACGAAACACTTTCAAATTCACATGAATTGTTGGGAACTACATTTTTGTTATCATCACTGAGAATACATTCGATTTTAACAGGCACTTGAAGTATTTCATTGAAGAGACAGATCGATCCGCATCACAACTTTCCTGACGTTCTTACTGTGAATGGCGGAACTGTGATCACTGCCTATGTTGGCACTCCGTGCGCAAATCGTCAATTCTCTGCACGTCTTCCTGCCTTTTCTAGCCTTGCGACTTCAGTGTATAAAACATCATTATCCACGAAAGGCTACTGGAACTTACAATGTTGTCTAGAATGTCACTTATATGTTTTGTGTAAAGTAAAATTTTGCGGTACTCCAAAAAGCTTCTCCATTGAGAATGATATGCTGCGTAGTGTTTGCTAGAAACTCTTCAATCCAATCACACAGATGGTGCGATGTTTCGTACATTCGCGTTTTCTTTCATTAGGAAGTAGCACGGAACTGTAGCAAATGCAAAGGAAAACGGCATATAACAGGGTGCCCGAGCCTACTACCTTCCGGCTCTCATGGGTTTCACAGGATTATTGTTTTGGGAACCCATGTATTTTCCTACAGAAGAGATTTTCGGTCTCCAGAAATGTCATAATACGTGAGCATAAAACATATTCCAAAATCCTACAACATACGTCAGAGATGTAGGCCTTTAGTTTTGTGCATCTGTTCGATGACCTGCGCTTTTTTCCAGTCATCATGAACAACACTTCGTATCAGTTTACATGAGGCAGCCGGTCCTATAACCCGAATGTGTGCTGCTTGTGATTGTAGTCGGATATCTGATTTTGAATTTTGTTCACTGACGAAATGGCTAAGTTTCTTTAGAGCAAATGGAGCAGTGGTGTGACTACTTGAAATTCGAAGAAAATGTTCTGCCTTGGTTGCTAGATGTTTTCACTAAGTGGGCTCTATTCAAATAAATAAAGCAGGGCGACTTTTGTTTGAAATTTTCTATGCTGTCCTTCACGCTGGTTATTTTCTTGCACTCCTACGCCTGGTGCCCTTCCTTTTCACAGAATACACAACATGGCAGTGAATTTCGTTTGTATGATTCTTTGTGGAATTAGTTTCTATGCTGAAGGCTCTTGTCATTTTTAGTAAAGACGTAGAAGCAGCAGATTATGCCCTGACTTTTTCTGTTTTTATTTATTTATTTACACGTCTAGTTCCGTAGGACCAAATTCAGGAGTAAAACTCCAAGGTCATGGAAGTGTCAGTACATGAAATTACAACATAAAAGAAAACTCGCTAAGAGTGGGGTTACCCTGAGGGAAGATCTGACGCGCGAAAGACTAAAAGTTTTGAACACTGCGATCACACAGTTCGGCCTTCAAAATGTATGGACCAAGGATGGGAGGATCGTAGTCAAGACGGAAGGAGGGAGGAAAACGGTGAAGAACATGTCCGAACTGAAAGACTGAGCGAAATCTCGCGAGACACAAAGTCTCATATTGTACTCTGTCTAATATAAATTAATTTTTATTCTTTCTTTTCATTTTTTTACGTAAATATTGCTTCGTTATTTCTATAAGTACCATAAGTACTCTATTTAAAATCAGTCAATTGTTTCACATAAATATTGCTTCTTTATTTGTCTATCATAAGTGCTCATGTATATTCATATTGTCAGTCAAACGGGAATTAACATTCTCCATTAATAGGAATCTCCTTAAAACCGCCTTTCTATATCTGTTATTTTCATCCTCGTCACTACCACTACTACTACTATTATCTTTTTCGTAACCACTACTGCCACTTTCCATCTTTCTTTTCGCTCCCTTCTCCGATACCTCCAGCTTGTCTTTCACCTTTAGCCCACAGACGCTTGAGTCAGTCACGACCTTGGACACACCTGTAAATATGTTTTCCCCGCGAAATCCAGCTTTTGTCCCTCTTCCGGCCAGCAGGTAGACGGAGCGCGCTCGGTCCTACAGGCGGCCACAATGGGACGGACCGGTTCCAGCGGCGGGTTCTTTGTGGCCCACGCGAATGCTCAGTCGCTAACGGCTCACTTCGACGAGTTCTGTGGCCTGTTCTGACAATCGCTGTTCCATATTATCCTCGTCTCTGAAACTTGGTTGAAACCAAACATTTCTTCCGACGCTATCCGAATCACTGGTTAGTGGTTACTCTCTCCTAAGGGCAGATCGTGAAACACGACGCGGGGGTGGTGTGGGTGCCTATGTTCGCTCTCATCTGAGACCTACTATACTATGCACATCGGATGCAAAGGGCGAAGGAGAAGCAGAGTTCCTGTTTTTCGAAATAAATACATCAAATCAGACACTGCTAATTGGAGAAACCTATAAACCTCCAAACGTCGGTGCTATGTCCTCCTTTCAGTCTGCCCTGTCCTCGCTCGTGACACTGTATGAACACATAATCATTATGGGCGACACAAACATCGACTTACAGTTAAAATCTCCAAAAAAATGGTTCAAATGGCTCTGAGCACTATGGGACTCAACTGCTGTGGTCATAAGTCCCCTAGAACTTAGAACTACTTAAACCTAACTAACCTAAGGACAGCACACAACACCCAGCCATCACGAGGCAGAGAAAATCCCTGACCCCGCCGGGAATCGAACCCGGGCGTGGGAAGCGAGAACGCTACCGCACGACCACGAGATGCGGGCGTTAAAATCTCCCTCTGCAGAAAAACTAAGGAGACTGTTCCACTCCAATGACATGAGTTTAACATCGCTGGACCCAGCTTATCACACGCCACACAGCCATACACTCATAGATATAATAGCAACAAAGCGAGCAGATAAAATAATTCGCGCCAATCAGACATCCGCTCCAGGACTCTCTGCTCATGACGTGATATTCTTAAATTACTCAGTGAATACTACCAAAGAAAAATCTCACCTGGTAACCTACAGAAACCTAAAAAATGTTAACCATGACGCTCTTCAAAAGGATTGCTCAGACATCAGTTGGCATGATATAAGCAATGAACCGACTTTAGACGGAAAAATTCGGGAATTATGTCGCAAAATTATTGCACTGTATGATAAACATGCTCCTCAACGCACTGTCAAGGTAAAGAGAGTTCCCGCTCCGTGGCTCACCACTGCATTACGCCAGTTAATGAATAAACGTGACGCTGCACATAGGGCCTTCAAGCGTAACCCAACTCCCGAGGCGTACGAAGCTTATAGGAAACTCCGAAATAGAACCAAGCAAAGCGTGAGGAATGCCAAAATCAGACATGCCCGCTCTGTCGTATGCGGCATATCAAAACCTGCTGCACTGTGGAAAAAGCTGCGCAGTTTCGGTATAGTAAAGCGAAGATCTGACGCTGTTTATCAAGCGTCTGCAGAAGAATTAAACGATTTCTTCTCAACAGCTATAAAATGCCACGGAGCGACAAATTACCAGCCCCAAGATATCAATCTCTTGAGAGACAAGTTTTTCCTAAAACATGACACTACCGGCACAGTACACAAGGCAATTATGAGAATCTCTTCCGAGGCAGTAGGAAATGATGGAGTGAGCATTGGCATGATTAAGAACGTCGTAGACACTATTACTCCAGTTATCACAGACATCTTCAACCTGTCTCTTGTCAGTAGTACATATCCTACCGAGTGGAAGCAAAGTTTAATTCAGCCTATACCCAAGACTGACAACCCTAAGTCGCCAGGTGACTACAGGCCGATCAGCATACTACCTGCAATATCTAAAGCCCTAGAATACATCGTCCATGAACAGCTGACAGATTACCTCAAAACTCATAACATCCACGACAAATATCAGTCAGGCTTTCGAAAGCACCGTAGTACAGCAACTGCATTAATCAAAGTAACTGATGACATTAAACATGCTATGGACAGACGTGAAGCTACCATCCTAACACTGCTTGACTTTAGCAAGGCTTTTGATACAGTTGACTTTGATATATTACTAATTAAAATGAAGCAGCTGAATTTCTCAAACAGCGCAATACACTGGTTCGACAGCTACCTCAAAAACAGAAGTCAACAAGTCATTTGTGGGTCGGAAAAGTCATCATGGAAAAACGTGCGCTCTGGAGTACCCCAAGGCTCCGTCCTTGGTCCATTACTCTTCTCACTGTACATTAATGATATTTCTTCAGTGATTCACTCCTGCAACTACCATCTATATGCCGACGACATCCAACTGTACATAAGTGCAAGCTCCAAGAACATTGCTGACGCAGTAGCGAGTATGAACGCAGATCTTTGCTCTGTTTCTCGATGGGCACAGAACCTAGGTCTGAAACTAAACCCCAAGAAATCCCAGGTCATGCTTATATCTCATCCAAAGTTAATCAGTCGGTACTTTCGCGAAACAGCCCCTCAGATACTCCTCAATGGTACCCTACTACCATACCAAAAAACAGTAAAAGACCTTGGAATAATCTTGGATGAACATCTAAACTGGAAAGAACAGACAGTCACAGCTTGTCGGAAGTCGCTCTCCTCCCTACATGCAATTCAAAAATTTAGAAAAATATTTCCAACCCACGTTAAACAAAAATTAGTCCAAGCACTAGTCTTGCCTAATCTTTACTACTGTGATGTAGTTCAACACGGCACAAACAGTGAAAATTCGAGATGCCTCGAGCTAGTGATGAATGCTTGCGTTAGATACGTATGCAATATACGGTTGTATGATCATATCAGTCCTTCATACTCCCAGCTAGGTTGGATACGCCCACATAAGGCACGCGATCTCCACACGATGTGCTTACTTCATCGATTTCTTAGCCACTGGTGCCCCCAATACTTATCTTCTCACATTAAACACCTATCATCATTCCACAACCGCAATACCAGATTGGATACGTCTAGCATCTTGGCTGTACCTTTACATAACACAAAATCTTTCTCCGTGTCATTCTCCATCTCAGCCATACGACTATGGAACGCGCTCCCCTGTGATCTGCGTCTTATCCAGAACCACTCAACATTCAAGAGGGAGCTCAAGACTTACATATTAGGGACGGTACAGCCACCATTGTTGTGCCCCTCTCATCTTTTTCTTTCTCCTCTCCATCATAGCTTCGAATTTTACCATTCTGTTTCTCTTCCTCTAACCTATCTACCTCTTCTATATCTCTTTCACCCCATTCTATCGTCTTATGTCTCTGCTTGATGAGAATAACTCACAAGCTGCAAGAATATAACGAGAAAAATTCCCAACTAGCAATAGGACTGACATTCATAAAAGAAAAATATGTTTACTTTCATATACATAGTCATTACTATTATTATTATTATTATTATTAGCGAATGTCCCCATGGGAGAACGATAAGCAGGTGATTAACATTTCTTAATGTTCTTCTTATTTTCCCAGTATTTCTTCATTGCCTCCCCAAAGGCCTTCTTCCTTTCTTCGGTCCACTTTGGTCGGAAAGGTTTAGATTCCGTCTCTGGAGTAAACTTCCACTTGTCGATTTTTCTTCTGAATGTATCCCGGTCTGATGTGTTTGTTATGTCAATTTTTGCCTTTTTCAAATCCTTCTTAACTTCAGTTACCCAGGGTATTGTTGCCTTAAGTGATGTCATATAGTCCAGTAGACGTTTAGTTAACCTGTTTCCAGGTAATCTGTCTATATGTCCATAAAACTTCATCCGCCTCTTCCTGATATCTGCCTCGATGTTTGATATTTTTTCGGTTGTCTCGGTAGTCTGCAGCCTGTATCCATCTTGTGTGTATCGTGGTCCTAGGATTTTTCTAATAATTTTTCTCTCTACTTTCTTAATTTCGTGTAAATCTAATTTTCTATTCAGGGAGAGTGTTTCACTTGCATATGTGACTGTTGGTTTGATGACTGTGTTGTAGTGTCTGATTTTAGTGCCTTTTGATAGACATTTCTTGTTACATATATTTTGAATAAGTCCGAATGCTTTCTTGATTTTCTGTAATCGGTTTTTTTGTGCTATTTTCTCAAGTCCTGTTGGTTCAATAACTTCACCGAGATACTTAAAGTGCTTGACTCTAGTTATTTCACCATACTTTGTTTTTAGTTTCGAAATATCTAATTTTGAGCAGATGAATTCTGTCTTCTCAAAGGAGATTTGCAGGCCAACCTTCTCAGCACATTCTTTAAGTGTCTCAATTTGTTTTACTGCTGTTTCTTCACTGTCAGTTATAATTGCCAAGTCATCTGCAAACGCTAAATAAGGGATGTTCAATTTTCCTTTACCTCTTCCTAGTTCAATTGGCTTCCACAAGCTTTGTTTCCTTAGTGTTACTTCCCACTCTTTCATAACTTTGTCCAAAACTATATTGAATAATAGTGGTGAGATCCCATCTCCTTGTCTTACTCCTGTTTTAATTGAGAATGGTTCCGAAATTTCCCCTCTGAATTTAATTTTTGATTTGGTTTCTGTTAGTGTTTGTTCAATTAGTTTTCGGGTTTTAGTGTCTAGGCCTCGTTCTTCGAGAATGTGACATAGAGACTGTCTGTCTATGGAATCGTATGCCTTTTTGAAATCAACGAATGTGCAGATTATTGGTTTTGACCTGATTGCTTTAATCTTTAAAATAGTTTTAAGGTTGAATATCTGTTCCGGGCATGATCTATTAGGACGAAAGCCTGCTTGGTAGTCTGAAATTGTATGTTCTAGTTGTTCTTGTGCCCTCTTTAGGAGACATGCAGATAGAATTTTGTAGGTAACTGGTAAAAGTGAAATGCCTCTGTAGTTGTTTACGTCTGATCTCTCTCCCTTTTTGTGCAATGGGTGAATTAGTGCACACTTCCACTCCTCTGGGATATTTTCTGTCTGCCAAATTTCTTGGATGATGCTAGTGATCTCTTTTAACGAATTTGGACCAAGGTTTTTCAGTAGTTCAGCTACAATTCCATCTTCTCCCGATGATTTATTGTTTTTGAGTTTTCTAATGTGACTATAAATTTCTTCTTGAGATGGTGGTAGTGAAGTCTCATTCGTGTGTTCTGGTTGTAATCTGGGGAATCTTGTACTTGGTTGTGGGCAATTTAGGAGTTGTGAGAAATATTTAGCTAGTTCTTGGCAATTTTCTTTGTTAGTTAGTGCCAATTTTCCATTCTGTTTCCGGAAGCAGAGATTTTGTGGAGTGTATCCTTTGATTTGATTTGCGAATATTTTATAAAAATCTTGAGTGTTGTGGTTCTTAAAGTTTTCTTCAATTGTGTTTAGTTGTTCATTAAGGTATTTTCTTTTAGTTTGTCTAAGTATTTTAGCTGTTTGTTTTCTCACTTTGAAAAATGTTTGTTGTGTGGTTTCTGATTTGTCACAATTGTAATTTAAAAAGGCTTGTTGTCTCTCTTCTAATGCGTTATCACAATTCGAATTCCACCATGGATGCTTGGATATTTTCTTTAACGGAATCAAATCTCTTGCTTTCTGTATAATTTTCGTTTGGAAATCTTTCCAGTTGTTTGTTGGTTGTTTATCCCATGCTTCTGTAATTTCTGATTCCTTGATATTTTTCAAGTCAAATTTGGGAATTAGTGGTGATTTCCTTTGGCGTTTCCTTTTTGGAGTGAATTTAATTTTAACTCTGGTAAGGTAGTGGTCAGAATCTATATTTGCCCCTCTGCGGACTTGAACGTCGTGTATTTCTTTCTGGAAGTCATAGGAGATCGCAACATGGTCTATTTGAAATTCACCAAGCTGAAGGTTTGGTGATCTCCATGTTTTTTGTTTATTGGGGTCTTTTCGAAGTGATGTTGTCACGATTTTTAGGTTGTTTTGCTGACATAACTCGATGAGTCTCATGCCGTTCTTGTTTGTGAATTTGTGTGCAGGGTAATTACCGACTGTTTTTTTATATTTCCTCTCTTTGCCAATTTGCGCGTTGAAATCCCCTAGAAGAATTTTTACATCCTCCTCTGGAATTTTGGACATTTCAGTTTCGAGTTTTTCCCAAAATTTTTCTGTCTTCTCCGGTTCTTTTTTGTTGGCAATGTTGGTAGGTGCATGAACATTAATAAATGTATATATTTTGTTGGTGTGCTTGATTCGCATGGTCATTAGTCTGTTACTGATTTGATTTATGTCTATAACAGAGTCAAGGGTGTCCTTATTTACAATAAAAGCCATGCCAAATATTGCAGCTCCTTTGCCAATTTTCTTGTCTGTTTTACTTTTAAAGATACAGTAATTGTTGTAGTCTATTGTTTCTGAATCAGTGAATCTGGTCTCTTGGAGAGCAAGGATTTGAATTTTCTGTTTGTTGAGTTCTGTTGTAAGATTATGAAGTTTGCCTGTCTGAATTAGTGTCTGAATGTTAAAAGTGCCAATAAATGTATGGGACTTTCGTGGACGTTTACTAGAGAACTCCGACTTTCTCTGTCGTACGAGCCCAAGCTCCCCAGAATCCGATAGCTTGGTTGTCGCCACAGGGCGAGTGGATTGGCCACCTGGGGTAATATTAATTTTACTTGTACGAATCATACTGCTTGTAATTAAGTTCCAGCTAATGCTGGGTAGTTAGAACCAGGGATTGTTAGTTCCTGGAGCTTGGTGTTCAGCCGCACCTCACATGGTGAACAGACTATTATTATTATTATTATTATTCATGATTATTATAATAATTTTTTGATTGTTATAATTATCATTGTACTACTTTTATAATCTCTATTTTTTTCTTTAACATTAATACTGTATAACATGTTATATGTCCTTAATGTTCTGTAGAAACTGAAATTTGTTGAATCTGAGTATGCCTGGTTAGGTGTAAGAGAGGGCCTGAAGGCCCTAATCTTGCCAGGTAAAATAAATGCATAAATAAATAAATAAAAATAAAATAAATAATAGATAAAATAAAATGTTTATGAACCCAAAAAAGTCAAATCATAACTTTATGTAAACGCAATCAACAATATAACATAGGAATCAGCTTAATTTTTCAAGGAATTCCTCAACAGAATAGAACGAGTAACCCATGAGAGGAAACTCTTCGGCTTCGATTTGAAAGCGCGTGGATTACTACTAAGATTTTTGCATTTTGTGGTAGCTTATTGAAAACGGTTGCAGCAGTATAGTGCACCTTTCTGCACAAGAGTCAAGGAAGTGCGATCCAAATGCAGATTGAATTTCTGCGTAGTATTAATGGAGTTAAAGCTATTAATTCTTGGGAATAAGCTGATAACAAAAAAGACAGTAAAGAATATAAGTATCGAGAGGCCAATCTCAAAACACCCAGAATAGTGAACAGGGGTCGACAAGAGGTTCGCGAACTTACACCACTTATTGCCCAAACTGCCCATTTCTGAGCCTAAAATATCCTTTGAGAACGGGAAGAGTTACCACAAAATATAAGCGAATGAAAATAAGCAAAGTAGTTTGTGTCGAACTATCACGTACTTCAGGTACTGTTCGAATAGTAAAAATGGCAGCATTAAGTCTTTGGACAAGGTCCTGAATGTGAGCTTTCCACAACACTTTACTATCTGTCTGAACACCTAGAAATATGATCTGTTCAGTTTCATTTATCATATGCCCAGTCTGTGAAATAAAAACGGTGGGTTTTGTTGGTTTGTTTGTTAGAAACTGTAAATACTGAGCCTTGCTATGATTTAGTGTTAGTTTATTTTCTACAAGCCATGGTCTTATGAACTGCACTATTTGAAACAGAGCCAATGTTGCACACATCCTTTTCTACAAACATTTTAGAATTACCTGTAGTACTAGACGGCATATCATTTATATAATTAAGGAACAGGATCGGCCCCAACACTGATCCCTAGGGCACCCCTCATTTGACCGTGCCCCACTCAGACAGACCTCACATAACAGCCATTGTCAACACTGTGAATAATAGCACACCAATTGTGAGCTACTCCCTATATTCCATAACGATCCAACTTCTAGAGCAATATTTTGTCATCAACACAAACACTTTAGTTAAATAAAAAAAAATATTCCTAGCATTCGAAATTTTTTTTAATCCATCCAGAACCTCACAGAGAAGAGAGAACGTAGCATTTTCAGTTGTTAAACTACTCCTAATGCCGAATTTGATAGCAAATTATGTCATACAAAATGATCAATTATCCTTACATACACAATCTTCTCAATAACTTTAGCAAACACTGATGGCCTAGAAATAGGTCTAAAATTGTTTACATTATCCCTTTGACCCTTTTTATAAAGCAGCTTTACAACTGAGTACTTTAATCGTTCAGGAAACTCACCATTGTACCGAGAGAGGTGGCGCAGTGGCTAGCACACTGGACTCGCATTCGGGAGGACGACAGTTCAATCCCGCGTCCAGCCATCCTGATTTAGGTTTTTCGTGATTTCCCTAAATCGCTACAGGCAAATGCCAGGATGGTTCCTTTGAAAGGGCACGGCCACTTCCTTCCCCGTCCTTCCCTAATCCCATGAGAGCGATTACTTCGCTGTCTGGTCTCCTTCCCCAAACAACCCAACCCCCAAACTGACCATTCTAAAAGGATTAATTACAAAGATGGCTAAGTACAGGGCTAACATGTGCAGCACAGTAGTTCAATATACTGCTAGGTATTCCATCATATCCTTGAGAGTCCTTAGTCTTCAGTGACTTAATTGTTGACTAAATCTCCCCCTTATCAGTATCGCAGAGGAGGATTTCAGACATCCATTTCAGAAAGGCATTTTCTAGGAGAGTTACATGAGTCCTTGTAGAAACTAAGTTTTTATTTAATTCGCCAGCAATGCTCAGAAAATGTTTGTTAAATACTGTACATATATCTGACTTATCAGTAAGAGAAACATGTTTACTATGAACTGACTTTATATTGTCGACCTTGTGCTGCTGTCCAGACACTTCCTTCACAACTGACCATATGGTTTTAATTTTATCCTGTGAATTAGCTATTCCATTTGCGTATCACATACTCTTTGCCTTCCTAATTACATTCTTAAGCACCTTACAATACTGTTTGTAATGGGCTATTGTAGCATGATTGTGATTACTTCTAACATTTTGATATAATTACTGCTTTGTTCTACATGATACCCTTATCTCACTAGTCAGCCACCAAGGCTGCCTTTTACTGCTAGTACCCTGTTTAGAACGTTCTAATGGAAAGCAACTCTCAAAGAGTATAAGAAACGTGTTAAGGGAAGCATTATATTTGTCATCTGTTTTATCGGCACTATAAACATCCTGCCACTCTTGTTCCTTAAGGATGTTTAAAAAACTCTCTATTTCCATTGGATTAGCTTTCCGACATAATTTATATTTATAGATAACATTTGTTTGAGTACAAAAGCTGTTTAGTGTTAAAATTTTTGCACCATGGTCTGAAAGGCCATTCTCCCTTTTAGTAACAGAATGCCCATCTAGTAATGAAGAATGAATAAAAGTATTGTCTATCGCTATGCTACTGTTCCCTGCACTCTGGTTAGAAGAAATACAGTCTGCATCAGATCATATGAGTTTGGAAGATCTACCAACATCCTTTTTCTTGCACAATCATATACAAAATTAATACTGAGGTCGCCACATATAACTAGTTTTTGGTACTTCCTATAAAGCGACCCAAGAAACCTCTCTAGCTTGAGCAGAAATGCTCTGAAATCAGAGTTAGGGTACCTATAAACAACAACAATTAGAAGTTTAGTTTCATTCAATTCAGCTGCTCTGCACAACATTTAAATACCTATTCAGTGCAGTGCCACGATACGTCTACGGAATTAAATGGAATACTGTTTTTTGCGTAGAAGGCCACTCCACCACTCCACAAAGAACTCCTTGAAAAGCAGCCAGCTAATCTGTATCCTGGTAAAGGAAGCCTCTGAATTGTCAAGTTATTCACGAGTGGGACAGAGTTGGAGGGATCAGATAGTGGCACCGAAAGTACCCTCCACCACACACCATTAGGTGGCTTGCGGAGTATGATGTAGATGTAGATTTAACTGGTGCTCCGATATAGCAATAATGTCAGAGTCAACATCTATAAGCAGTTCACTAACTTTATCTATAATACCTCTTATATTTTGATGAAATTTGCTAATTCCTTCTCTACTTGGTTACCTGACCTCCTCTGAAGGTGATTCCTTTGTTAGAGGGACTTCCTTTAACCAGGTATAAGTATCAGAAGACTTCAGTCTGAAAAAGGTGCAGCTGTAACACCAACTACTACAGGAATTTTTCCATGGGTGATCCCACCAACAACACTGTCACCTATAAGCTTTGCCAGCCTTCCCTTCCCATACCTATTGAGATGCAGGCCATGCCTAGTGAAACCTGATCTATTGATAGACTCAACTAGCACTACTGCAATGTGACCCATGTCCTCCGCCATCAGTGTCTTCTCCAGTTCCATGTTAACGCGCCTAACAGCAGCATTAAGATGGGGCCGATCATGACACTGAAACAGTTGCATGAAGTGCACATGAGTCCCACCATTTTGAGTAACCATCTTTACCAGGTCACCACCTACATCATATTCCCCATCCCTATCAAGACTATTCCCTGCTCCACTCACAATCACTAATTGATCCTCTTTCGTAAAATTCCTACATAACTCCCCTATGCTGTCAGTCACCTGAGCCAACCCTGCACTAGGCTTCACAAGGCTGGCGACCTGGTACTCACTCCCCAACACTTCCTGTAACTGCTGGCCCACACCTCTATCGCGTAAACTACGTAGCAACAGAACATTCTTCTCTCTGTTAGAATTTGCAACTGACTTAGACTTCCTAACTGCTGAGAACTGCTGCATGTTTCTTACACCTACAGCTACAAGAGGCTCCTCTCCACTCAACTCTGACAATTGGTCAAATCTGAATATCTCCTTCTTCTAAATGCCTTCTTAGCAAATGCCAGTTCCAATTCCCCAGCACCCTTCACCCTCCTCAACATATCTAGTTCCTCCTTTGCGTCTTGTAACTACACCTGAAGGGCACAGATCTTACGCTCCCTCTCCTCTGTCAACTTACTTCTGCTATAGATTCTGCATTCCCAGGAGAGGATCTCACTAGAATACCCACTAGCTTCTCCACTGCATTCCCCCCAATGTAAATACTATGAACAAATCCCACACCGTAACCCACTATTCAGGAACCTACGAAAAAGCCCATACTTCTCGCTCATGGTAAAAGTTTAACAGTTACAAAAAAATTAAACGTCTACGTTACCTAAGTTCAATTACAACAATATAACTATTTAAAGAACTAATAATAGTGGTCTCGAAATTCTCTCTCTACTAAGAAATCAATTTTTATTAATAGTATTAAACCACCACTAATACCAATACCACCAAAACTTCGCACAATTTCTTCGCTAAAAAAATAAATAAATAAATAAAATTCAAACGGCCACTGGAACCCTCAACGAAGTTAAAAGACTGAATGAAAATTTTACTGAAATGTTTCACTAGAAATAATTAGAAACGTCAGCTGGAAACTACCGCACGAAATTTATTAAACGACTTCAAACTTTTTAGACAACTCTAAAAAAAAATGGGCGAATGTTTCCAAAAATTCATTAAACCGTTACTTCGCCACAAACAGCACGAGACACGGTTGAAAACTACTAAATTTAATAATTGTATAACCGTGCACAAACAACTTTATCCGAATGTAAATTCAGAACCGCTGTAGCTGCTACTGCAAGCCGCTAAAAGATTTATTAGAGATCCTTCGACTTCTTTGTTTATGAATTCCATTAGCTTCGTAATGTCATCTTCTGTAGTATCTTATCGTTTAACATGGGTAACCCATCGTCGGTAGATGTCTTCAGTAAACACCTGTAATAGTTTCGGAGCAAAAATGCGACGGTAATTATCTGTATTTGCGCCTAGAGTGTGAAGTGCATGGAGGTGACCATTGCATTTAATGTACGCATGGCTGAAAGAAGTAAGGGCAGTTGGCTGTAGAGGCTACAGGTACTCAAGGAAATCAACACGAGCTTGGATGATGCGATTAGCATCAACGTATTTAGCGCTTCCTCGTACATTTCAGATGTTACAGTTATGCCGTCAACCAGATCTTGAGCGTCGACAGCATAATGTGGATTAACACATATAAAATGATCTGGCTACCACAAAAAACAGTTGTTACTTGACTGAGTGTTACGTTTTATTAAATCCAAAGAATGTGCATACAAGTGTACCACAAACTCCAAGAACTAAATACGGTACTAATCACAGATTTTGTCATTCACACCCCTACAGCTGCCCCGCTAGATAAAAAGGTTGTCAAGAAATGAATTTCTGAATATGACCGTAGGTACGGTACGCTGTTTGGCTATTAATAATGAGTTGAGGAACAATGCTGGTGTGTATAACGTATCGACGAAAGTAACTTTCGCATGACGTATCGCTGTCAAGTAACACTGTTAGGTGCAACTCAGACCATGGATAGAAAGAACTACTAGAATATATTACAGAACGCAAAAGCATGAAAGGAACAATGAGACGAACAAGACAATAATTATACTAAAGTCACAGCAATTTATGACGGTTCCCTGTGTAACAGGTAGTTATTTCGTGTATAGTGCTGATGGGTAAAGCTGTTTTGTGATCGCGTGCAAATGGGTAACGTATCTTACTCTCTTCTCAAGCCCAGACATTCTACATAGCTATTAATTTTGGATTTTAAATTAACAACGGCCTCAGTTGCAATGTTTACGTAGATTTACCTGGTTTCAGTTGGAATAACCCAACCTTCTAAAGAATAAAAATTTAAAATAAATATTTATACTGTTGCTGAAAGGGCCGCGAAATGTTGAAAGTATTAATTTGGGTCCTGTAAGACCGCTAATGTTAGGTGCGAATCATCTCAAATTAGTTAGAAATTCTGCTGTAACATAACAAGAATGCACAAAATGATATAAATGAGAGTTTGGTATTTTTTGTAAAATTGCAACACAACCTGTCCCTTTTTCATACTACATTTTATTTATCACTGCTATCAGGGTTCAAGTGATCACGTGCAAGTTCAATTACTTTCAACTCTGAACAAAATAATTAATATTTAGACATGGAATTTGTGAATATGAAATCTTTATCTCTATATATATGAGAATATTATAACTAGCAATACAATTAACTCTTCATCAGTGAAATTTACACCTACATTCTCGTAGCTGTTCAGTGGGCTAAGTTGGTGGAGAATTATATTTTATCTTTTAAACTAATCAAACTCTCATGTACTCAATGGAGGGTATGTTAATATTCAACTCTTGAAATTCTGTATTCAATGTGTATGCAGGTTGGAGTGAGCAAAATCTCGACTCAACATTTATGTCGCCTATTGCGCACTGATACATTACCAGTCAGGAACTGCGGCGGCGTTGTCTCCATGCTGGATCTGAAACGCTGATTCGCTACTCTGGCCCTGACTGAATCACTCAGTCTCAACTTTCCTGCGTTCCGCAGAACGTTAAATTTTCCCTAGTCGAAATAATCGCTTTTGCACACTTGCTAAGAGATGGAGCGACGTGAACAATGCTCTGCCCACAAAAATTCCCTCAGGAATGTGAACTAACACTTTACATCTGTCGCCACGATACGTGAAGCGTACCGCCCTCACTTCGCAGGAGTAAAGGTCTCAAAGTCTTCGCTAAATTTTCACACATAGGCGTGGCCCGCTGTGAGACGAGAGAGCTCTGTTAATTTAGTTCTCAAAACTGCTTTTATATGATGTTACTCTCCCCATCATGTTTCTTCTATGTCACACAGTATGGCTTCAGCCAGCCACTTCCTCTTACAGGTGGATTTTTATTTTTCTTCCCAGGTCGCCGCTAGCCTTGTTAATGCTGTCTAGCCACTCAGCTGTGTTTATTTAAACGGTATTATACTGTTCTCGCCTTATTTCTTTCTATGCTACAGCTGGGCCTACTTTTGTTTATGTTAATTGGGGTTTCCCAATGCCATTAGCCATGTGCACAGTCCACCACCAAACTGCTTTCACTTTATCTCAGTTACACATGCCCCTGTCGTTATAAGGGTGGATATTGTTTTGTTATTCGGCACATGATATTGTTACAATTTCTTCCTGTTAACAATATAGAGTTATTTTCTGGGGATTTTATTCTGTATCATAATTATGAAGCTCAAGTAGGGTCCGAAAAATGCAGACGCTTTACAACCGGACATTACAAAAGGCAGGGCTGGCCCTCTTAATGTACTGTATGTGATCGTCACAGACGGCAATGCATGATCTCTGCCACATTTTACCATGCTGACGCCGAGGTTGGCAAAGGATTGTCGTGGTAGCGCGTTCAATTCGTCCGCCAGTGCGGCTGCTAACTGCTGGATGTTCATTGGCGCATATGGACGTGCTGCAATCCGTGTCCCCAATGCATCCCACACGTGCTCGATGGCTTTTTAGTCCATGGAACGGACAGGCGAGACCATTCACCCAATATCCTTTAGTTCCAAGAGCCTCTCCACCTGCAGTGTTCGATGCAGTAGCGGATTGTCATCCATAAAAATGGATGGCAGCCCTGGAATGACGCACATGAAGAAGAAGTACAGTGTCACAATGACGTTGACCGGTGATTGTACCATATTAAAGGATCTGGAGGTCAGTACACCAGTGCAACATGTTGGACGATGTTCCTGGGTGCGTTATGTGTTTCCAGTTGTAGACATACAAGGCTACGTCCAACACTGTCAAACACGATCTTTTCCTGCTCACTACCGATACAGCAGATTTCAGCAATAACATCTGAACTTACGGAGCAGCTGCATTGAGTGTATTAGAAAACAGGTAAATCATCTAGTATTGAACTGTCGACGGCACGCTTTTACAAAAAAAATGGTTCAAATGGTTCTGAGCATTATGGGACTTAACTTTTAACTTCTGAGGTCATCAGTCCCCTAGAACTTAGAACTACTTAAACCTAACTAACCGAAGGACATCACACACATCCATGCCCGAGACAGGATTCGAACCTGCGACCGTAGCGGTCGCGCGGTTCCAGACTGTAGCGCCTAGAGCCGCACGGCCACTTCGGCCGGCACGCTTTTACATTACACACACTTCACACAGACGAATATCCTATGTTTGCGACACGTTTATGTTGCTCGTTGTCTCTCGTATCTATCGCTTCCGCTTGATCCCTTGTGTACCGTATTACGGAGGTCTACCGTACATTATTTCACTGTCCTTACAAATTGTACTATACGAAATTTGAAGTTATTGCCTAATGTAGGGCTGCCGTAATTCTCTTCCCTAAAATCGTGACAGATGCACATTAGAAATGAAATATAGTGCACTGCCGATGATATAAGTAATACAAATATATTTGGCATAGTTTTAATGTAAAAGTTTTGCTAAACATTACAATTTAAGTTTATTGTTGCTACTGTACTTCTGTGGTGACTGTACAGAGTCAAGATATTTCAATATTTTGTCACTGGAGATTATTGTACAGGATTCAGAACAAATGACATTTACCATATTATAACGGATGTCAAGCATAGCCCTAACTGATGCCAAATTTAACATATATCTGTCTTTAGTCCAGTGAGCATACATTAATGAAAACACTCTCTGTACATTAATAATGTGGCCATGAACAGAGAAGTAAAACTTGACGATTTTCAGCTGTTCGGAACATTGCTCTTACGGCACACAGCTTTTGAAGAACAGTAACCACTATTGTAAATTCTCGAATCCCTGAACATAGTTGTGAATAATTTGTTTGTAAGCGTGGTGGAGTGGTAGGAGTTGATGATGATGTTTGGTTTGCTGGGCGCTCAACTGCGCGGTCATCAGGGCCCGTACAAAGTTCTCATTTTTACACAGTCCAGTCTAGCTACTGAATGATGATGATGATGATGAAATGCTGAGGACAACACAAACACCTAGTCCACAGGCATAGAAAATCCTCAACCCGGTCGGGAATCGAACACGGGACCCTTATTGAACGTTGCCTCTGCGGCACCCACTTTCCTCACTTCTGAATTAATTGTCAGTTGCTTACTGGAGGAGGATGCTTAACTGTGCTTCACTGTACCGACATGATGTCTGATGTCACTCCCTCTAGCCGGCCAGGGTGGCCGAGCGGTTCTAGGAGCTACAGTCTGGAACCGCGCGACCGCTGCGGTCGCAGGTTCGAATCTTGCCTCGGGCATGGATGTGTGTGATGTCCTTAGGTTAGTTAGATTTAAGTAGTTCTAAGTTCTAGGGGACTGATGACCTCAGCAGTTAAGTCCCATAGTGCTCAGAGCCATTTGAACCATTTTTTACTCCCTCTCCCATGTGCAACAGAAAAATACTGACTGTAAAGAAAAGTACTTTTCAAATTACTAAGCAATTGGGAAAGGAAATCCTACATTTTATTGCATTAATTATTTGTTGTATTTCTTATTTTTTTTAAAAATACAACGGAAC
Organism: Schistocerca cancellata; assembly: GCF_023864275.1. Lineage (NCBI taxonomy): Eukaryota > Metazoa > Arthropoda > Insecta > Orthoptera > Acrididae > Schistocerca > Schistocerca cancellata. The sequence goes on along the minus strand of NC_064626.1, from coordinate 318,908,367 downwards.
TTGCTTGTAGAGTTTGCATTCTGCTTCATGTTCACTTCGACATCTTTCTTCACTCAAGGAAATTGTGTGGGGCATTTATCTTTAAATCCTGTTTTACGATTTGTTGCCCTGACCTTAAAATGTTAAATATTTCTCGCTTGATACTCTTGGCCACTTATCAGGATATCTGATTGAATTTCAAGGATTCCTACATATTCCTCTTCTTGAAACATAGAATGTCGAACAAGATTACTCCCATTGTTGCAGCTCAAAAGGAAGGCGCTGTGCCCCCCCTAGCTCTCAGAAAAAGGAAAAAGAAATGTAGTAAGGTCAGGTATTTTCTGTGATTTGTCAAAGGCATTTGATTGTGTGAACCACAATATCCTTTTAAATAAAGTAGAATTCTATGGTGTCACAGGCAGTGCTGCAAAATGGTTCAAGTCATACCTCTCTAACAGAAAACAAAGGGTGTCAGTGCAAGGGACTAGTGAATTAAATTATCAGTCATCATCAGAATGGGAAGAAATTACATGTGGTGTCCCACAACGATCCATCTTAGGGCCATTGCTTTTTCTTGTGTACATTAATGATCTGCCAGAAGCAGAGTGCTTTTTGTTTGCAGATGACACAAGTATTGCAACTTGCTTGTATGTCGAGTGTAGTTCTAGAAAGATCTGCTAATATTTTCATGGATATTAATAAATGGTTTAAAGCCAACTGAATGACTTAAACTTCGAAAAGACTCACTATATGCAATTCAGAACCTGTAAGAGGTTTCCACCCAGCATATGCATAAAGTATGAAGACGAGCAGATAGAAGAGGTTGACAGTCTTAAATTCCTGGGATTACAACTTGCTAATAAATTCAGTTGGCAGGAGAACACCACAGAACTGCAGAAACGCCTTAACAAATCAAGTCAAACAAAAGTTTTTAGAGTCCAAAAGCGTGTAATACGTATTATTTGTGGAAAAAATTCACGGACGTCCTTTAGAAACCTCTTCAAAGAACTGGGTATACTAATTACTGCCTCTCAGTATATTTACTCCTTAATGAAATTTGTCCTAAATAATATATCTCTTTTTCCAACAAACAGCTCAGTCCATACATACAATACCAGGAACAAAAATGATCTGCACAAGGACTTAAAAGCACTCACTTCAGTTTAAAAAGGGGTCCACTATCAGGAACACTCATCTTCAATAATTTTCCAGCAAACATAAAAAATTTAATTACAAATAAAGATCAGTTTAAAAGGAGCCTGAAAGACTTACTAGTGGCCAACTCCTTCTACTCCATTGACGAATTTTTTAATAGAAACAAGTCATACTACTAGAATTATTATTTCAGCTTAAAAAAAGGACATGTTCCACATCCACGAGGATCTCCTCAGCACGGATCTATGAAACGAAAAACTAATCTAATCTAAAACTTCCTGGCAGATTAAAACTGTGTGCCCGACCGAGACTCGAACTCGGGACCTTTACCTTGTGGCTAGGCCATGGCTCCGCAATATCCTTTCTTTCAGGAGTGCTAGTTCTGCAAGGTTCGCAGGAGAGCTTCTGTAAAGTTTGGAAGGTAGGAGACGAGGTACTGGCAGAAGTAAAGCTGTGAGTACCGGGCGTGAGTCGTGCTTCGGTGGCTCAGTTGGTAGAGCACTTGCCCGCGAAAGGCAAAGGTCCCGAGTTCGAGTCTCGGTCGGGCACACAGTTTTAATCTGCCAGGAAGTTTCATATCAGCGCACACTCCGCTGCAGAGTGAAAATCTCATTCTGTAATCTAATCTAATCTAATCTCTTCAACAAAATAATTTAAAAGTTGGAATAACACAGGTTTTTAGCAAGGTCGGAACTGAGACTTCTTAAGTGGGAGGACCCAGTATGTCGTCCTCGATGATGTGTATAGAAGGTGTCGTCACGAGTGCCCCAGGGAAGTGTGATAGGACCGGTATTATTCTCTGTATACGTAAATGATTTGGCGGACAGGCTGAACAGAAATGTGCGGCTGTTTGCTGATAATATTGTGGTTTATGGTAAGGTGTCAAAGTTGAGTGGTTGTAGGAGGATACAAGATGACTTACACCATATTTCTAGTTGGTGTGATGCATGGCAGCTATTTCTAAATGTAGAAAAATGTAAGTTAATGCGGGAAAATAGGGAAAAAACTCGTAATGTAGTGTTCTGCTTGACACAGTCACGTCGTTTAAATGTCTGGGCTGCGCGGGATTAGCCGAGCGGTCTCAGGTGCTTCAGTCATGGACTGTGCGGCTGGTCCCGGCGGAGGTTCGAGTCCATAGCAGTTAAGTCCCATAAGATTTCACACACATTTGAATATTTTTAAATATCTGGGCGTGACACTGGAAAACGATATGAGGTGAAACGAGCATGTGACGACTGTGGTAGGGAAGGCCAATGGTCGACCTCGGTTTATCGGGAATATTTTCGGAAAGTGTGGTTCATGCGTAAAGGAGACCTTATGAAGAATGCTAGTACGACTTATTCTTGAGTACCGTTCGAGTGTTTAGGATCCGTACCAGGTCGGATTAAAGGAAGACATCGAAGCAATTCAGAGGCGAGATGCTAGGTTTGTTACCGGTAGGTTCGATCAGCATTCAAATGTTACGGATATGCTTCGGGAACTCAAGTGTGAATCCCTGGAGGGAAGAAGGCATTCATTTCGAGGAACGCTTCTGAGAAAGTTTAGAGAACCAGCATTTGAAGATCACTGCATAACGATCCTTCGGCCTCCAACATACATTGTGCGCAACGGCTATGAAGATAAGATGTGTGAAATTAGGGCTCATACAAAGGCATATAGATAGTCGTTTTTTCCTCGCTCTGTTTGCTAGTGCAACAGGAAAGGAAAAGTATATTAGTGGTACGGGGTAACCCCCCGTCACGGGTCATACGATGGATTGGAGAGAATTATGTACATGTACATATTTTTATGACTACTTAAAAGTCGCCAATCGTCTTCCACAATATCAAAAATACCCCTTAACTCCAGGTCACCACCCCCAGCCCCCCCGTCCAATACACTGGTATGGGCAGCCTTGAGCTGATCCATGGTTGGTACGCACTTGTACCAACGTAGTTACCAGCTTCCCGCTCGCTTCTAATTAGTGGTTGGATCGCAACGTAGTATTGAAATTTATGGCAGACTGAAAGGCGATAATCCTCTGCAAGGCACGGCCATTTTTGCATTCATAAATGGAAATAGGAAGACGGCAGCCTGACGTTCATTACAAGGACAGACACGCAGGCTTCTCTGGCCAGATGGCCGAGCTTGTCACTGTAAGGCGGTGTGGCAGCTATGATGCTGCACGGACATACCGTTATAATCTTACGCAACTGTACTCGACAGAGCGGGACTTGTTCCGAGGGAAGGAGACGCCAATGAGGTAATAACAAACGCAGAGGAATACATAAAGCAATGTTTACCTCCGTGTTTAACTTACCATGAACAGAGTGTAATGTTAGGCTAATGCAATTTTGACGCAAAAGTTTATTACTGACATGCAACTTTCCTGCTATTATTTATTATTAACGAGCAACTCTGTCGCTGTTATTAGTGTTTCTAGGAGTGTATTAACTGTGGTTGCGGTATTGCTATTCTCAGCGTGGTAGTAGATGTGTGCAGAAAACAGTGCAGTCGTCGAAATACGGAAAGAGAGCGACTTACCAGTCGTCCAGAACGGCATGATAATTGGCTTTCGGACCAAGTGTGAAATATTTTCCGAAACAGCAAAGTTTTTAAACAGTTCACATGCCGCATTGGTTGAAGCATACTGTGGATGGAGAACTGCGCTGTCTAAACCTGGCGTCGAGGCAACTGCGGTGCACAGCCGCCTATAGACGACAGCAGCAAACTACAGTTACAGATACGTGTACGAGCGAATAGACGTGCAACTACTGAGCAACGGACCGCCGAAATAAATCAAGGGACTATCAACAGAGTCTAGTTCATGAACCCACGCTGACTACTGTTCATCGGCGACGAAGGCTGAAATTTGCACTCCAGCACCGGTAGTGGACGTCCAGTGAGTGGCGACAGATAGCCTTTTCAGATGAATCACGATTTATGCTCCACCAGGCAGATGGGGTAGGAGTGTGTGGCGTAGAACGTCTGAAAAAAAAACAAGGAGGAAGCGTTATGGCATAGGTAATGTGTTCTTAGCATTCCCTGGGAGATCTCGTCATTCTAGAAGGTACAGTGCATCGACAGAAGTATGCATTTATCCTTGTAGACCATGTTCACCTCTACATGCAGTTTGTCTTTCCTCGCCAGGATGCCATCTTCCAGCACGGCAATGCGACGTGTAACCAAGCTCGCAGTGTACGTGCGTGGTTCGAAGAGCTCGAGGATGAGTTTTCTGTACTCCCTGGTCAGCAAACTCCCCGGAGTTAAGCCCAATCGAGAATCTGTGGGACCACTTCAATCGAGTTGTTTGTGCCGTGTACCCTCAACCGAGAAACCCAACGCAACTCAACTAGCCACGGCACTGTAGCCGGGATGGCTCCGTGCCCCTGACGGCACCTTCCACAACCTACTGACTCTCTGCGCGCAGCTCTTCTATGTGTCTGGACAGTGTGTATACAGGGACTTCCACGTCTTTGGTTCGCTGCCAGGTCACTTGCGGCGCAGTCCTTCATCATCTTGTTTTTTTTTATTGGGTCGTTTAAAGTCTTCCATATTTATTTTTGTTGCTTAGTAAACAGTTGCATCTCTGCAAATGTCAACACACTGTGTTCCTGATTACGACTTCTTGTTTGTTACCGCACCCTTTGAATCGCGATTCTGTCGTTGCAGGAAGAATAGAAAGGAATTCAAAACACAAGAGGTAAAAGCTATGCAGATATACAGCCATTCATACCAAGAGAGCCATGGTTTATAAATTCCATAGCTGCAAGGAAAATGATAACGTCCATTGTGAGAATGCGTCTGTCATGGATCTTCCCATAGTCGGTACATTGGAGACAGCCTATGTCAATGTGACAACTACTGATTGAAATCACATCCTATTTTAATGTAAGCGCTATGACAACGGGAGATTCAAATTTTTAAAGCAACTCTCGAGACTTGGTCACTGTCAGCCATTTTGACACTGTCCCAGTTCAAAATGGTTCAAATGGCTCTGAGCACCATGGGACTTAACATCTATGGTCATCAGTCCCCTAGAACTTAGAACTACTTAAACCTAACTAACCTAAGGTCATCACACACATCCATGCCCGAGGCAGGATTCGAACCTGCGACCGTAGCGGTCACGCGGTTCCAGACTGAAGCACCTAGAACCGCACGGCCACACCGGCCGGCTAAGTCCCAGTTCCAGGAGATGGCCTACAATAGGACAACAAAATGACTCAGAAAACGGGAATTGTCCCAGTTTTTCGTCATAACATACGGTGCCCGAAAACTAGTTTCAGGACTTTCAAAAGTCACGGAATTCAGTTTTTAGATACACTTCATGAAATTCTATTAGTTTTTAGAGATTTCGCTCAATTAAGCGGAATACGAAACGATAAATTAACGATCCTAAGTTTGATGAAATTGCTATTCGGTGGACCGAGGAAAAGGTTAGTGATATAATCAAGAAATAGAGGAAACAGGTGACGATTTTATGATGCCAGTGATCACAGTTCTGCTAACGAACAAGAGGATCATTCAGGAGAACTTCTAGGCCTCTGTGATGAGGACCTTTCCGTTTGTCAAATAAAATAAGTTCAAATCAGATTTCATATCAGTGGTGATAAAGAAAAATGTAGATCCCACCACTGAATGTCACTTTTGCAGACTTTCATTAAATACCAGTCAAGTGCAATTTTTATGTGCAAATTTATATCCTGGAATTTATTTTTATGTGAAAATGTACTTGCTGCAGAGATATTATAATGATTCAGAACGTAAAACCCAGTTCTCTAACAGCTCGTTCGCACATACTATTTAAAAAACTGCAGAAAAGTATGTGGTTTTCTGCGATAAAAAGTGAAATACTGCAGGCTTCATTTAATTCAATAAAATCAACAAGGGACATTTAAACAACACTTAAATAACCGTAAAAATAAATTTTATACAACTTAAATTAAATATTTCAAATGGTTTGCACCTCCAATCTCGGTTTAAACGTTGGCGCTTCAGAGATCTCACCTCGTAGTGTACGTTACAGAACAGTTACCTCTTGAGTTAAGGAAGTATAAATTTTAGCTTATTTCTCTAACCACCATAGTCCCACATTGATGATAGTATCAATATTGATACACTGAGGCTAGAGAGTAACTATATTGTCGTAACAAAAATGGTTCAAAAGGCTCTGAGCACTATGGGACTTTAACTTCTGAGGTCATCAGTCCCCTGGAACTTAGAACTACTTAAACCTAACTAACCTAAGGACATCACACACATCCATGCCCGAGGTAGGATTCGAACCTGCGACCGTAGTGATTGTCGTAACAGTTCCAGGCGTTGCAACTTGCCTAGAGCCATGAAAACTGTTCCGATTGCCGCACCACTTACCACCGTCATTGACAGAACAGTTATGTCAGACAAGCTGTACCAATTGGCTTCTCGCATTAGTCGTATTGTTGCCATTTGGCTACAATACGCAATGCCGAAAAGTGCCTGAAAATTCGGTGACAATTATTGTAAGGAGTGGAATTTTATCAAGAAAGGTCGATTTGATTACGAAACAGTGTGTTCAGTACGTAACTGCACTGACGGGGAAAAAATCGCAACACCAAAAACTAATTAACATAGAGTAATGAAATTTGGGGAATACATTTGTCCAGGTAACGTATGTAAGAGATTAACAATGTAAGTTCACAGACAAGCGCGAGTCAGGCCACTGCACATGTGAAATGCTGGTACATTAGTAACTGGTGTACCCGCCAAAATGTTGAATGCAAGCATGCAAACGGGCATGCATTGTGTTGTACAAGGGCCGGATGTCATTTTGTGAGATGGAGTTCCATGCCCGTTGCACACGGTCGGTCAATACAGGGTCGGTAAATGGAGTTTGTGGATGACGCTGGAGTTATTGTTCGATGATGTCCCACACGTGCTCGACTGAATACATACCTGATAATCGAGAAGGTCAAGGCAACATGACAAAACTCTGTAGAGCACGTTAGGTTACAACACCGGTATGTGCGCGGATGTTATTGTGTTGGAAAACATCCCCTGGAATGCTGTTCATGAATGGCACCACGAAACGTCGCATCACCAGACTGAAATACAAATTTTCAGTCGGGATGCGTGGGACAATCCCGAGAATGCTCCGGTGCCATACGAAATCGAACCCTGGACCATAACTTCAAGTGTAGGTCCAGTGCGTTTAGCATGCAGACAGGTTGGCTCCAGGCCCTCAACTGACCTGCTTCTAAGCTACGTACAACCATCACTGGCATCGAGGCAGAACCAGCTTCCATCAAAAACAGCAGACCTCCACCCACCCTACCCTCCAATGAACTCTCGCTTGACACAACTGAAGTCGAAAATGGCGGTGGTGTGGACTTACTGGAATACAAGATACAAGGCGTCTGGCTCGGAGTTGTCCTTGAATACATTCTCATGGTCTCTGCTACCAGCAGTCATGCACAGTGCCTACATTGCTGCGAAGTCTTTCTGAACATCGCGGAAGGAACATTCAGCATTTCGTAGCCCTACTACACGAACTCGTTCAAAAACAGTGAGGTGTTAATAACGGCGCCTTTGTTGCCTTAAAGGCATTCTTGACTAACATCAACTTACCACGTCAAATATCAAAGGTAACTAACACTAAGACTGTTACAGCGCCTATTGAAAGCAAACCTGATTTGCGTCCTCATATTGGCGCTACTAGCACACCTCTTATGCGTCTGTCGCTTAATCTGAATAGACGTCATCCTTCAGATGTAGAAACATGGCTACCAATTTCATTTATGTCGCACAACTCCTTGGTATTGCGATTTTTTTTCTGTCAGTGTATTTTATTAGTATCAGTCACGGTGGGCGTTCTAGCAAAGTGGATGACATAAAGTCAAAGAAACATATTAACACATTTATTGCACCGAGTTGTAGTAAAACTCTGCAATATTATTTGGTAAAACCCCAGTCAACTGAAGACAAAAACGTTCGAGCAGCCGAACTTACTGTTGCCTACCAAACGATGAAACATCAGCAGACCTTTATGTCTAGTGATTGTACTAATAAGGTGATGATTCTTCTATTGCAAAAAAGTGTAGTTCGGCAAGAACTAAAGTATCAATCTTTGTAACAGCAGTTACTGCTCTCCAGATTTTAAGGGAAAGCCCTGAGAACATCATAAAGTGTTCTTTCTATGGGGTATCCACTGATGCCATCAGTCATAAAGCTGTCAAAATATTTACGTTTGTTGTTCATTTCTTCGATATTAATGGAAGAATTAAGTCCAAACTATTGCAGGCGAGTGCACTGGTTAATGGAACACCCGACGAAATTTCAATATTTTGTATGAATATTATCGAAATGTTTGAACTCGAAAAAAAAAAAGTTTGGCATTTTGTAGAGATAATACGACGTCAGCTATGGTGATATAAAAAGAAAAGGCAAATGTAATGTATTTACAAAAGTGAAGACAACATTGCGTTCTTAAAAGATTTTTTGACCGGCCGGTGTGGCCGTGCGGCTCTAGGCGCTTCAGTTTGGAACCGCGTGACCGCTACGGTCGCAGGTTCGAATCCTGCCTCGGGCATGGATGTGTGTGATGTCCTTAGGTTAGTTAGGTTTAAGTAGTTCTAAGTTCTAGGGGACTGATGACCACAGATGTTAAGTCCCATAGCGCCAAGAGCCATCTTAAAAGATTTTTTCCTAAATGACGACAAAGCCCCCAAAATACTTAAATTTTTCATCAAAAGTGGAGCTTACATATGGTTCATTCACAGACAGCTTAGCACTTTTCATTATGGAATAAAGGAAACTGAACGGAGCACGTCGTGCCCGCCTAGTGCTCGGTTGTGTAGTTATTCTCTCACGAAGTTTGATGTAAATAATCCACTGCACTTCAACGGAAAAAACGATGGATATAGTGACAATACCAGAAGGAAAAAAATAACATTCATTACGTCGCATTAAGATTGTCTGTAGCACAAACGGGGGTTCACAACACTGCAACCAAAAGTTTTGCTCACTTACCCATTGACATAAAATGCCAGACAGACAGCAAAGTAAAATCTGGAACTGAAACGGTTTAACTTTGACCACTGCTCCTGTTCCGCAGAAGATTATCTATTACCGTAATGTCTAAATGGTGATGGGTAGAAGTTACTAACATCTGTCTGCCTTTAATTAAAAAAAAAACAAACGAAAAAGCTAACAGATGGCTGGTGTATTGTGACGAGCCAGTTGCTCGGCCACCATTTACCAGACGTTTTCAATTGGTGAGAGATCTGGAGTATGTACTGGCCAGAGCAGCAGTCGAACATTTTCTGTATCCAGAAAGGCCCGTACAGGACCTACAACATGCGGTCGTGCATTATCCTGCAGAAATGTAGGATTTCGCAGGGATCGAATGAAGGGTAGAGCCACGGGTCGCAACACATCTGAAATATAACGTCCACTGTTCAAAGTGCCGTCAATGCGAACAAGAGGTGACCGAGACGTGTAACCAATGGCACCCCATACCATCACGCCGGGTGATACGCCAGTATGGCGATGATGAACGCTTCCAATGTGCGTTCACGCGATGTCGCCAAACACGGATGCGACCATCATGATGCTGTAAACAGAACCGGGATTCATCAGAAAAAATGACGTTTTGCCATTTGTGCATCCAGGTTCGTCGTTGAGTACACCATCGCAGGCGCTCCTGTCTGTGATGGACCGCAGCCATGGTCTCCGAACTGATAGTCCATGCTGCTGCAAACGTAGTCGAACTGTTCGTGCAGATGGTTGTTGTCTTGTAAACGTCCCCATCTGTTGACTCAGGAATCGAGACGTGGCTGTACGATTCGTTACAGCCATGCGGATAAGATGCATGTCATCTCGACTGCTAGTGATACGAGGCCGTTGGGATCCAGCACGGCGTTCCGTATTACCCTCCTGAACCCTCCGATTCCATATTCTGCTAACAGTCATTGGATCTCGACCAACGCGAGCAGCAATGTCGCGATACGATAAACCGCAATCGCGATAGGCTACAATCCGACCTTTATCAAACTCGGAAACGTGATGGTACGCATTTCTCCTCGTTACACGAGGCATCACAACAACGTTTCACCAGGCAACGCCGGTCAACTACTGTTGGTGTATGAGAAATCGGTTGGGAACTTTCCTCATGTCAGCACGTTGTAGGTGTCGCCACCGGCGCCAACCTTGTGTGAATGCTCTGAAAAGCTAATCATTTGCATATCACAGCATCTTCTTCCTGTCGGTTAAATTTCGCCTCTGTAACACGTCATCTTCGTGGCGTAGCAATTTTAATGGCCAGAGGTGTACTTTGAAAACTTCAAATTAAATTCGAAAGTAAAATCAATCAGATGCTCAGAGTAGACGTACATCCCAATTGTGCTATGTTTGGTTTTCCTGGAAAACTGACAGAGTTACCGGAGGGAAATATTCCGGGAAAAGAAGCGAATAGGCTACTGTAGGAAGAGCACGCCTACATCTCATATAGGTTACGCTACCATTACAAAAAAGATTGCTTACGTACACATTAGTGCTAAACATCCATTTTACGACGTCTTAAGTGTGAGAGACCATTCGCTTAATCACAATGCTGGAAGGTGTTTAAATATTTTTTTTTTTTTTTTTTTTTACCTTGTAAACTGCTATTATTGGCCACACACTGATGACGCATCATAGGTTAGATTTCAAAGTGAGAATATGGGTAAACTACAATGAAACTAATGCACTGACAATCCAGTAATGCAAGAATTCTATCCTGCATGGAGGTCTACCTCTACGTAGCTCTGTTTCTATGACATTTCAATAATCGTTCACTTTGTTGACATGCACAAGATACGATCGCTTGCCTTGGTTCTTTCCTCATTGCACACGTTTACGGGCTAGCAAAGAACACATAGGTAAGTTTTTTTTTTTTTTTTGCAAACGTCAACATTAAAAATGTTTTATATACGAGTTGAAAGCAAAAATTGTAACGAACAAGAAGCAGCACTAGTAAGCAAACAAGCCTTGGTTTCAGAGTTCTAGCTTCAATTGCTATAGATGTAAATACAGTAAAAGTGGAATTAAATGAATTACGAAAACGTGCTTTTCGCATCACATCCTTCTCTTCTGGGTTATTCGTAATACATCAACATAAACAAGTTACATTAACGAGGCCAAATGTGTCGTATTACTAGAACAAATACGCATTTAAGAAAAAAAAACATTCGAAATTGCTTTCCTTACACTATGTTATTCAAGTGAGCACTGTAATTATTAGTATTTAAAATAGGTGTTGCATGCACACGGCAGAAATAATGAACAAGAAACAGTCGTTAACACTAGTCTGCTGATCTGGGCTACGTAAGATGGCGGCACTCCCCGCCCACTCTGGCTTCTAAGCGACGTGCAGCGTAAGCTTATAGAGCCACTACATCCATTCTTTTTTTTTTACCTCCATGGAAAATAACATTAGCTTGCAGGAGCTTCAGCCAAACGCAAATATCATTAATATACAAAAGAACGCTTTAAATGTGAATGGGAATGCAGTCAGGTATACTTTTCGCAATAAGAATATTTTAGGTGGCACAGAATTTCATTTAAACTGAACCATCTGAATGATAAACGCAAATCAAGAGAGGATGCATAATACTTGACTATGAACAATTTGCGTACGGTAGGTTTTTATAGATATAGCCTCATGTTTCATTTTGGGTGGTAAGATAAGTAAAATAATGATTTATCATTGTTATAAATTTTGCGCGCAAATATTATTAAAATACAAAAGAACGCTTTAAATGTGAATGGGAATGCCGCCAGGTATACTTTTCGCATTAAGAATGTTTTAGGTGGCACAGAATTTCATTTAAACTGAACCATCTTACGACAAACGCAGATCAAGACAGGATGCGTAATACTTGACTATGAACAATTTGCGTACGGTAGGTATTTATAGATATAGCCTCATGTTTCATTTTGGGTGGTAAGATAAGTAAAATAATGATTTAACGTTGTTATAAATTTTGCACTGTTTTGGAATAAAGAATGTGGCCTTTTCAAATAAATTATTGTTGACATACATGTAGTCATACCGTCCTGAACTTCAGGATACGCTTTACCTGAATCTACCGGCGGCGGCATTTCATCGACATGGAACGCAGTATGATTACCAGGCAGTCGAGATATGCAATTACATTTAAAGGACAAAAAGCTGAACTTGACGACAAATTGTAGCAGTAGGTGAGCACCCCATTCTATAACAACACAACTGCCAATTCAGACATTGTTTTCACTCTCACGTAGTTTCGTTTAAATCATATTTCCAACGCCAGTTGCATGTTATGTCAGCAGCTTCTTTACGTCTAAATGTATATTATGAAAACTTTAGTGAAATGCTTGTTGGAGGGTATTCCCCTTTCTACTCACACTACATGTAATTAGTCTAATTTTGTTTTCGCGGTCCCTACAGGAGCGATACGCAGGGGATTGTAGTATATTCCCAGATCCATCAGGTAACACTGGTTCTTGAAACTTGGTATGTACACCTATCTGATATGGATTCCGCACACTTGAGCAACTTTATGGAATGGGTCACAGTAGCATCTTGTAGGCAATCTTCTTCGTAGAATGACTGCATTTTCTCAGTGCCCTTTTAACGAACCAAAATCTGCCACTTGCTTTAGCTAGGACTAATATTATGTGATCATTCCACTTCATATCTCTACAGATTGTCATAACCATGTTTTGGTTTGAGTGAATGAAGGTCATCTTATTCCGTGAAGTTCATTGTTGATAGCAGCCGTTTTTAAGTAACAAAACAGAGACACACGACTCACCAGAGCAAATATGTGACGGCGAGTGGTTCGAGTTTGATCCTCAGTGAATACAGATGAGATATAGTGAGGGGAGCTGATTCGGGCTAGATATTGTCATCTATAGTGTAGGCATAAATTTGACACTGCTAGTAGTAAACAATAATATGAACTGAATGTCGCTTAGGACATTTAAAATTGTACGGTCAGAATACCGTTGACAAACCCCACATGCTCTGATCAATCACATTCCACCACCCAAAATTGAAACCTTTCTGTATTGGAACTTCACAAAATTTGAATAAAATTAACTGCCTAGGACAGAAATTAAAAAATCAGAACAGTATAACTGGGAGATTATTTTAAAAAATCTGAGTATGTACCAGAACGTTCTCACTGATCATTTAGACGCTAGAATTCTTATCACATTCATGACATTATCAGATAAAACAGAAGGCAGATCAAATAGAAATCCGACAGCTGCTCTACTGTCAGATATAAGATAGAGCTACTTAAAATGTGGTAGCCTGTAAGTAGTGTGCCACAAACCATCTCACAGCATTTCTCTTAATCGAGCAGTGTACGATTTATAACGGGATTGGGTGATGGTAAAGACGCAGAGATCTGTATACTGTCTAGATGTTTAAGACCAACTGTCTGAACGTGTCACCCGCAGATGCTCGTATTTCGTTTCCCGACTAATTATCACATGGCTGCCACGAAATGTCACGAGAACGGATAATGAAAATACTTTTCGATTCCCACTTGTCCTTTTGTTTGTGACATTTAGTTTCGTAGAAATGGAAATGCTAGTTTCATAAAAATATGTCCATGAGTTCGGACAGTTCTACAGTAGATATGTACGTCATTTACCATCTTTTTACGCAGGACAAAACAGTAGACTATTAGTACTAGTAGTAGTAATGGCAGCGGATTTTGTCAGAAAATACATAGCATAGAAAATACAATGATGTATATATAGTACGCTACACAATACAGACGAAATATGGCAATCAAGACTGCATAGGCTATTGCTTTCTTAAATGAAGATTTTTTTTAAATTTCTTTTATTCTGCTCCCGAAATTTACAAAAAAAAAAGCAGGGTATTTTACATGGAATGCATACACTTTGGTATTTAAGCACAAATAAACTCTGAATTCTAACATATTGCTTCAAAGTACTCATTCACATTAAGGTAAGCACTTTATTAAAGACATTACTGATATATAGTAAATGAATATGGTTATTTTACTATGAATTTGTTTCTGGTATTCATTTACGCTATAACGGCTGCTGATTATCAAACGTTTTACTATTGCTTTCTTAAATGAAGATTTTTTTTAAATTTCTTTTATTCTGCTCCCGAAATTTGTTGTACAATCCTGTTCTCTTAATGTTTGTTTGTATTTGTGCTAAAGCTTTATTTATCCTTTTTATGTGGATGTCATTGCACTTTCTTGTATTGTAATAGTGAAGATCTGAATGTGTTTTGATACTGTGAGTGTACCTTTTTATGTTAATTATTCTCGTTTTTATATACAGAGTGCTCGGAAATCCCGTAACAAACTTCTAGAACATGTATAATATTTCGAATAGTGAACCATGCCCGCAAACGTACCGTTTCCGTTCTACGATGGTTTCAATTCAGACGTGTAACGCGTTCACGTCTGCTGAGGGGTAGAGAAAAGCGTCAGAGTTACCTGTCCTGGTATGCAACAGGGTAGACGAGATGACGTGTACTGCTTCTTGTGGGCTCATATGCAATGTTTAATTTACGAGGCTCCTGTAGAGACACCGGAAGATCTGCTGGCACGAATTGTGACCGCTGCACTATAAACTGAAGAGACACAAGGTGGGATGGAGAGTGTGTACCAGAACATGCTTTGCAGATACAATGTCTTTACAACGTTGGTGGTCGCCACATAGAGGCGCTGTTGTAATGCATCAATACTATTCTGTATTTGCAGTATATTGGGTTCTTTTTTTGTTGTGGAATAATGTAAACACCCAATGTTCAAGCGTGAATACAAATAAATGTGCTTAAGTGATAAATCGATGTTTCGTTATGCTTCCTTTCTAATTGTTACCTGATAACTGTTCTGCCTAACGCCTAATTCAATTCCCCGAGCGGAAGTGGATGATTTAAACATTTCCGGGAATGGATTCCTATTCTAAATGTTATGTACTCACTCCTCTCTCCAAGTCCTAGATGTTTGTAACGGTAATTTGCGAACACGCTACAGAGGCATGGCAAGGGTAGAATATTTGACTTTTGAAATAACTTTGTTGTGGATGTTAGACTTTAACTGTTGGTAGTTAGTTTGACAAATCGTTTTTGTACAGTGAAGATGGTTTTCAAGTTTGTCTTATTATGATAACAGACGGTCAAAGTAGAAAGTTCCGCTACACTGTCTACTACCCACACGATACGAATTATACATAACACAAAACGAGCAGAACTCAGGATATTAGCGAGCTAGCGGATGTGAGCTTTCCAGTCTAAATTTTCGCCAATTGTTGTTGTTGTTGTGGTCTTCAGTCCTGAGACTGGTTTGATGCAGCTCTCCATGCTACTCTATCCTGTGCAAGCTACTTCATCTCCCAGTACCTACTGCAACCTACATCCTTCTGAATCTGCTTAGTGTATTCATTTCTTGGTCTCCCCCTATGATTTTCACCCTCCACGCTGCCCTCCAATACTAAATTGGTGATCCCTTGATGCCTCAGAACATGTCCTACCAACCGATCCCTTCTTCTGGTCAAGTTGTGCCACAAACTTCTCTTCTCCCCAATCCTATTCAATACTTCCTCATTAGTTATGTGATCTACCCATCTAATCTTCAGCATTCTTCTGTAGCACCACATTTCAAAAGCTTCTATTCTCTTCTTGTCCAAAACTATTTACCGTCCATGTTTCACTTCCGTGCATGGCTACACTCCATACAAATACTTTCAGAAATGACTTCCTGACACTTAAATCTATACTCGATGTTAACAAATTTCTCTTCTTCAGAAACGCTTTCCTTGCCAATGCCAGTCTACATTTTATATCCTCTCTACTTCGTCCATCACCAGTTATTTTGCTCCCCAAATAGCAAAACTCCTTTACTACTTTAAGTGTCTCATTTCCTAATCTAATACCCTCAGCATCACCCGACTTAATTCGACTACATTCCATTATCCTCGTTTTGCTTTTGTTGATGTTCATCTTATATCCTCCCTTCAAGATACCATCCATTCCGTTCAACTGCTCTTCCAAGTCCTTTGCTGTCTCTGACAGAATTACAATGTCATCGGCAAACCTCAAAGTTTTTATTTCTTCTCCATGGATTTTAATACCTACTCCGAATTTTTCTTTTGTTTCCTTTACTGCTTGCTCAATATACAGATTGAATAGCATCGGGGACAGGCTACAACCCTGTCTTACTCCCTTCCCAACCACTGCTTCCCTTTCATGTCCCTCAACTCTTATAACTGCCATCTGGTTTCTGCACAAGTTGTAAATAGCCTTTCGCTCCCTGTATTTTACCCCTGCCACCTTTAGAATTTGAAAGAGAGTATTCCAGTCAACATTATCAAAAGCTTTCTCTAAGTCTACATACGCTAGAAACGTAGGTTTGCCTTTCCTTAATCTTTCTTCTAAGATAAATCGTAAGGTCAGTATTGCCTCACGTGTTCCAGTATTTCTACGGAATCCAAACTGATCTTCCCCGAGGTCGGCTTCTACTAGTTTTTCCATTCGTCTGTAAAGAATTCGTGTTAGTACTTTGCAGCTGTGGCTTATTAAACTGATTGTTCGGTAATTTTCACATCTGTCAACACCTGCTTTCTTTGGGATTGGAATTATTATATTCTTCTTGAAGTCTGAGGGTATTTCACCTGTCTCATACATCTTGCTGACCAGATGGTAGAGTTTTGTCAGGACTGGCTCTCCCAAGGCCGTCAGTAGTTCCAATGGAATGTTGTCTACTCCGGGGGCCTTGTTTCGACTCAGGTCTTTCAGTGCTCTGTCAAACTCTTCACGCAGTATCGTATCTCCCATTTCATCTTCATCTACACCCTCTTCCATTTCCATAATATTGTCCTCAAGTGCATCGCTCTTGTATAGACCCTCTATATACTCCTTCCACCTTTCTGCTTTCCCTTCTTTGCTTAGAACTGGGTTTCCATCTGAGCTCTTGATGTTCATACATGTGGTTCTCTTATCTCCAAAGGTCTCTTTAATTTTCCTGTAGGCAGTATGTATCTTACCCCTAGTGAGATAAGCCTCTACATCCTTACATTTGTCCTCTAGCCATGTCTGCTTAGCCATTTTGCACTTCCTGTCGATCTCATTTTTGAGACGTTTGTATTCCTTTCTGCCTGCTTCATTTACTGCATTTTTATATTTTCTCCTTTCATCAATTAAATTCAATATTTCTTCTGTTACCCAAGGATTTCTACTAACCCTCTTCTTTTTACCTATTTGATCCTCTGCTGCCTTTACTACTTCATCCCTCAGAGCTACCCATTCTTCTTCTACTGTATTTCTTTCCCCCAATCCTTTCAATTGTTCCCTTATGCTCTCCCTGAAACTCTGTACAACCTCTGGTTCTTTCAGTTTATCCAGGTCCCATCTCCTTAAATTCCCACCTTTTTGCAGTTTCTTCAGTTTTAATCTACAGACCACATCTGCCCCTGGGAATGTCTTACAATTTAAAACCTGGTTCCTAAATCTCTGTCTTACCATTATATAATCTATCTGATACCTTTTAGTATCTCCAGGGTTCTTCCATGTATACAACCTTCTATCATGATTCTTAAACCAAGTGTTAGCTATGATTAAGTTGTGCTCTGTGCAAAATTCTATCAGGCGGCTTCCTCTTTCATTTCTTAGCCCCAATCCATATTCACCTACTACGTTCCTTCTCTCCCTTTTCCTACACTCGAATTCCAGTCATCCATGACTATTAAATTTTCGTCTCCCTTCACTATCTGAATAATTTCTTTTATTTCATCATACATTTCTTCAATCTCTTCGTCATCTGCAGAGCTAGTTGGCATATAAACTTGTACTACTGTAGTAGGTGTGGGCTTCGTATCTACCTTGGCCACAATAATGCGTTCACTATGCTTTTTGTAGTAGCTTACCCGCATTCCTATTTTCCTATTCATTATTAAACCTACTCCTGCATTCCCCCTATTTGACTTTGTGTTTATAACCCTGTAGTCACCTGACCAAAAGTCTTGTTCCTCCTTCCACCTAACTTCACTAATTCCCACTATATCTAACTTTAACCTATCCATTTCCCTTTTTAAATTTTCTAACCTACTTGCCCGATTAAGGGATCTGACATTCCACGCTCCGATCCGTAGAAAGCCAGTTTTCTTTCTCCTGATAATGACATCCTCTTGAGTAGTCCCCGCCCGGAGATCCGAATGGGGGACTATTTTACCTCCGGAATATTTTACCCAAGAGGACGCCATCATCATTTAATCATACAGTAAAGCTGCATGCCCTCGGGAAAAATTACGGCCGTAGTTTCCCCTTGCTTTCAGCCGTTCGCAGTACCAGCACAGCAAGGCCGTTTTGGTTATTGTTACAAGGCCAGATCAGTCAATCATCCAGACTGTTGCCCTTGCAACTACTGAAAAGGCTGCTGTCCCTCTTCAGGAACCACACGTTTGTCTAGCCTCTCAACAGATACCCCTCCGATGTGGTTGTACCTACTATCTGTATCGCTGAGGCACGCAAGCCTCCCCACCAACGGCAAGGTCCATGGTTCATTTTCGCCAATATGCACACCTAAAAATTTGGTGGTAGCTACCCTCTCAGTCTGTTTATTTTAAATACTGAGGTGCAGGCCGTGATGTGACTTCGCTTTCCTGTAATGGATACATTTAGTTTTTTAGAGATTTAAAATTAACATGTTCATTTCTAATCAGTTTTGTGTATATTCTAAATCTCAGATAGCAGGTTTTGCCGATACCTGGTTTATATCACTACAAGAATATTTGTGTCATCAGCAAGCATTTACTTGAGAACCATTGGAATCTCAATGTCATTTACATAAAAAAGAAATGACAGAGTCCTAGGACACTGTCTTACGGTGGCCCTATAGGTAGTCTGTAACAATATTGTGCTTTTGAATGTTCTAATTTAGCTAGCAACATATGTTGGATAGTAAGGAATACTATGGATAAGACCACGCGCATTCCTATTGTCTTGCTGTATTGTATCGTATTGTTGTATGGTCCCATTACAATATTTTCAATGAATTGAGTATTAGCTGTTTCTCTACTCATACCTCTGCGAAACCCTTGTCGATTTACAGAGAAGAGATAGAATTTTTCAAGGTAATTTGTTATTAAATGTTTTATGGCTGTCTCTATAACTTTTGAAATACAGATATTATTATCGGTCTATAGTTTCCCGCTTCATATATATTGCTCATTTTATACTATAGTTTTACTTTTGTATATGATCGAGCAGGAAGCAATAGGGACAAACGGTGCCATCCAACGAGAATTAGAGAAATTGATGAGCAGCGCTTATTGATTAGTATGGTATTGGTTTGCTTTTTATATCTCTATCCCAGATGTAGTTTTTCTTGTGCCGGCAGAGGCATCTTCAAGCATAATTGCTAGGGCGCTCTCTGAGGACTGCCATCACCGACTCATCAAGATGGTTACTACACTATCTCCTTGCATGTTCCTTCCGGCATAACTCTGTAAAGTGCACAGTCCGCTCCATGTAATGACGTCCACATTAGCTCGTTATCTGGTGTACATCGGGAATTCTGAATCGTATGCCATTAATGAGATGCCTAATGAGTAATCAAATTAACAATGGAAAAAAGAAGAAAATAGGATTTAATGTTCCATCGACGAAGAGGTCACGGGAGACGGAACACGAGGTCGGATTGACGATGGATGGGGTAGGAAATTGGCTGCGCCCATTCGAGCGAATCACGCTTAACTTCAAGCGATTTAGAGAAAACGGGGAAAACGCCAATCTCGCTGGTCGAACGGTGATTTGAACCGCCGTGCAAAACCTTAGCGTGCTTCTTGCCGCGTCAGTTGTGGCAATGATGGAAGGAGAGTAATTTATATGCCCCTCGAGACGTTGCGGGCTCGCTGCAATTGACGAGCCAAGCAACTCAAGAAGATTTTTTTGCAGCGAACCGCTATCCTCCCGAATACAAGACCAGTGTGTCACCAATGTGCCAACTTGCTAGGTAAATTTACGTTGAGATCCTCAAAACTGTTTCAGTATTTGCATCTCCCAACAGCAGACTTATCTTATCCTTCACCGAGACACAATGGTTGCAAGACTATCTTATTGATCTGTTAGTCGGCAGTGATCATCTTGCACGTTGATACGCCGATTCTTGAGAGCTACTTAGAAGCATCAGCCAAAAATTAGTGGACTTTTTCCCCAATTCGCCTGGCAAGAGATAAAAGTTTATCAGAGTCATTTTTCCTTCCAGATTATGTCAGGTCTACCGCAGAGCAATAACATAAACACACTACTACGAGCGAACTTCCTTGGGTTGAGCAAATGCAAATGCGAACATTGGACTGTCTTCATAAATACTGAACCATGTGCGCTTTCCCGACCTTTACGTGGCGTGTAAGACATTTCGCAAGTCGTGATTTTCCATGTCCGACACGTAACATCTGTGCCAAGGTTATTCTCGCATATAACGGTTCGGACATACGTGTGTAAATATGAGTACAGTTAGCTGATACGCTCGCAACTCATTACGAAATTGCTTACGAGCCCTCCTGTGCCCAGCTACAGGGTTCTGTGATTCGTCACAGAATGTAAGTACTTGAACAACGTGAAGGTGATACGTGTATCGTGAACCGCCATTTTTGCTCGAACTGCGGAAATGCACGCTTTATTTGTTTCTCTCTGCCGAACATTTCACGAGCCAATGATGCAAAATAGGACATCAGTCTGTGACAGTGTAAACCATCCCATTATTACTTATTATTTTTCTATAATGCAGATTTTATTAACTACGTCGCGAGATATATTCTCTTGAATGAAGTACTTTAATAGTAGGAGCGGACATTTTTTGCGAAGAAATTTCCTGGTGTTAGCCTACTAGCAAAGAGTGAAGTACTCGATGTAGAGCGAAAGTTCCTTTCCACAGCGTCAGTTGCCACCGCGGAAATTATCTTCGTGTGTTCACACATGTACGGATGTGGCAGCGAATACACAGGTGTAGACGATCCGTAACAATTCTACTACTCAGGCCGTTTAGCAGCTCTGTCTCCTTAGACGATTTCAGCGTTGCTATCCATATCACTCTGGCAAGAACATTATTCATCTCACCATGGGAACAAGCTCAGGGAACTTAATCTCACCCTCCGCTCCCACGCCTGGGAGACTTCTTCTCGTTCATCTCGTGGCGAGCGGTTAATTTTTGACAGAATACGTGCAAGACACTGACTTTTACCCATCCTCATCTGTTAAGAGGCGATTCCACGCCAATTTGCTCGCACTGCAACAAAGCCACTGACGATGCGTCACTTTCTAAACCAGTGTCATTTTTCTGACTCTGTACTCTTCACTACATGTCTGTATTGCTTTAGGAGATACGCCGATTCTTGAGAGGAACTGAGAAACATCAGCCAAAAATTAATGGACTGTTTACCCCGATTAGCCTGGCATCAGATAAAATTTTATCAGTGTCATTTTTCCTTCTAGATTATATCTGGTTTTTATTCACACCAGTAACAGAAACACATTATTACGAGCAAAACTAGTGTGATGGACGAAAACTTCCTCGGGATGAGCAAATGCGAATGTGAACGTAGGGTTGTCCTCATAAATACTCAACCATGTGCGCTCTCCCGTAGGAACATGACGAAAAAGAATTAATTTTTGACCGTGGACATCAGCTGTTCTAGAAACTTCACTTGTAATTTTTCGCTTTACCTTTCCACTGTTTGTATGCTTTATAACTAGCGCCACAGGCTCACCATGACTATTCGTTGTATTTCTACTCACCTACTAATGCCATTTAGACTCTATTTGTCCACTAATTTGAACCAGAGATTTCTTTGCCTAATAAACGGCCCATTTTAAGCCACGATTTGCGCGCATATGACCTCAGCTGTTTTGCACCCTAAAGTACCAACATAAAACATCAAAATATCAACAGCTATGATAAGCCGACACGCAAGTTATTGGAACGGTTTAGGGTCCTTACAGATTTTGTAAACATTTGTAGACACAGTTCGGCAGAGCAACAGTCCTAGAATTGAGTTGCGGCGCTGAAAATCACAAGGGTCTAAAGTACATCGTCATCGATTTTGCAGCAAGTAGCTTGCTCGTGACAGTCTATGATCTTATAGTGATCCAGCTTTATGTACACCGAAGGAAAAGAAATCGCAACATCACAAAGTAATTAATGTAGAGTAATGGTATTTCGGGAATACATTTGTCTAGGTCAGTGGTTCCCAACAGGTGGTCCGCGGACTCTCAAGGGTCCGCGAGCTATGCCAGAGGGGTCCGCAAGATGCTATTAGAATAAATCAGTTTTAATTTTTTCCTGTCATTTTCAGTTCATACTCAATTTTTATTTTTTTGAGGCGTTTGTTATACTAAACACCCAGATTTGAAGACACAAATTTTGAGCAATAATCAAAAATTTGACAATAACAATGATGGATAAAATGATAAAGTTTTAAGCTCAATATTTTTTCAATAATGAATATGCCAATGTTTTTTCTAAGTGCCAAAAATGGAAAACGTATAAAAAGACTCTTAATTTGGCTTTTTTAGGTACTTGATACTGTGATAAGACAAGGTACCAATCATGCTCGATGAGGGCGTCTTCGAGAAAATTTTGTCGGGAACCCCTGGTCTGGGTAACATATGTAAGTGATTAATATCGCTAGATCACAGGTAAGCGCGAGATAGGCCATTGCAAATGTGAAATGCTGGTACATTAATAACCGGTGTAACCGCCAGAATGTTGAACGCAAGGATGCAATTGGGCATCCATTGTATTATACAAGTGCCGGATGACGGTTCATGGGATGGATTTCCATGCCTGTTGCACTTGGTCGGATAATATGGGGACGGTTTATGCTGTTTTTGGATGACACTGGAGTTATTGTCCGATGACGTCCAGAATGTGCTCGACTGGGGCCTGTGGAACGCAACATACAGGACGTCTGACTCGGGGCTGTCCATGAAGTAACCGATGTCCTACAGTTCGTTGAGTCACTACGGTGCCAGCTGCTGCTGAGATTGGTGCTGCAGACGCAGTACGATGCACTATAGCCAAACGCCGAACACTATGGTCTTCCATCTCGGTAGTGCCTCATGGCCTCTGGAGCCCGATCTTCCTGCAACTGTACATTCTCGTGACCACTGCTGCCAGCAATCATATGCAGTGGCTACGTTCCTGCCAAGGCTTTCTGCAGTATCGTAAAAGGAACATACAGCTTCTCATAGTCTCACTAAACGACCTCGTTCAAACTCAATGCGCTATTGATAATGGCGTCTTTGTCGCCTTAAAGGCATTCTACACCTACATCTACATTTATACTCCGCAAGCCACCAAACGGTGTGTGGCGGAGGGCACTTTACGTACCACTGTCATTACCTCCCTTTCCTGTTCCAGTCGCGTATGGTTCGCGGGAAGAACGACTGCCAGAAAGCCTCCGTGCCCGCTCGAATCTCTCTGCTTTTACATTCGTGATCTCCTCGGGAGGTATAAGTAGGGCGAAGCAATATATTCGATACCCCATCCAGAAACGCACCCTCTCGAAACCTGGACAACAAGCTACACCGCGATGCAGAGCGCTTCTCTTGCTGAGTCTGCCACTTCAGTTTGCTAAACATCTCCGTAACGCTATCACGCTTACCAAATAACCCTGTGACGAAACGCGCCGCTCTTCTTTGGATCTTCTCCATCTCCTCTGTCAACCCGACCTGGTACGGATCCCACACTGATGAGCAATACTCAAGTATAGGTCGAACGAGTGTTTTGTAAGCCACCTCCTTTGTTGATGGACTGCATTTTCTAAGAACTCTCCCAGTGAATCTCAACCTGGCACCCACCTTACCAACAATTAATTTTATAGCTAGTCTCAACTCACCACATCTAGGCTCAAAGGCGACTAACGCTCACGATCGTTACTGCGTGTATTTAAAGCAAATCTTGTTGGCTTCCTCATAGTGACACTACTAGCTCTAGTCTTAGCGACTGGATGGACATCATTTTTCAAGTGCAGAAACAGGCCTATCAAATTTCGTTTATGTCGCACAGCTCTTTCTTGGTGTTCCTATTTTTTCCGTCAGTTTATATCTGTAGCCCCACACTGTATGTATGAACATTCATGAAAAGTTGTCTCACCGATTTCTCGGATATTCATTTCCATGTGGGCCCAAAGCACAAAGCACAATTTTGTTGCCCTGCGCTGCTCAATTGTTATCTAGGGTTGACAACATAATTTAGTGTCTATATCATTACGCAGTACTAATACTTCGTATTCGAAAGTCTTCTGGCAGTTTTACACCGGTTCCCGTCAGATCACCGAAGTTAAGCGCTGTCGAGCTGGGCTAGCACTTGGATGGGTGACCATTCGGTCTGCCGAGCGCTGCTGGTAAGCAGGGTGCACTCAATCCTTGTGAGGCAAACTGAGGAGCTACTTGATTGAGAAGCAGCGGTACCGGTCTCGTTAACTGACATACGGCCGGGAGAGAGGTGTGCTGACCACGTGCCCCTCCATATCCGCACATCCAGTGACGTCTGTGGTCTAAGGATGACACGGCAACCGATCCGTACCTTTGGGTCTTCCAAGGCCTGTTCGGACGGAGTTTAGTCTTTATGGGCAGTTTTATCTGAACCTCAACTCACAGAATAGACTTCATGAGAATGACGATTAGCGGGGATTACAAAGCGTTGCATTAGATCATAATTGTGTCTGTGTTCATTTAGTAACTATTTTATGAATTAACATTAATAATGAATATAAATTTAATTATTAATATTTCTAACGTAACGTGGGTACATACTTGTTTAATAGGAAGCTAAAAAACAATTCAAAGTTATAAGACCGGTGCTCTGTCTATAATTTTGGTTTTCACAAGCATGTATTTCTGTGAAAACTTAGTTTCCATGCTTTGGGTCCTTACGGTCCTCAGTGCCTCAGTTGGTTCATACTTTGTAATCTACAGGAAGAACCTTCTTGGATGCAGAACGTGCCAAGGCGTGTTTTACAGACAGCAGTACAAACCAAAAAAATAGTTCAGTACGCGATATTAACAAATAACTACCATCAAACTACACTACTGGCAATTAAAATTGCTACACCACAAAGATGTGCTACAAACGTGCAATTTAACCAACAGGAAGAAGATGCTGTGATATGCAAATGATTAGCTTTTCAGAGCATTCACACAAGGTTGGCGCCGGTGGCGACATCTACAACGTGCTGACATGAGGAAAGTTTCCAACCCATTTCTCATACACAAACAGCAGTTGACCGGTGTTGCCTGGTGAAACGTTGTTGTGACGCCTCGTGTAACGAGGAGAAATGCGTACCATCACGTTTCGACTTTGATAAAGGTCGGATGGTAGCTTATCGCGATTGCGGTTTATCGTATCGCGATATTGCTGCTCGCGTTGGTCGAGATCCAATGACTGTTAGCAGAATATGGAATCGGTGGGTTCAGGAGGGTAATACGGAACGCCGTGCTGGATCCCAACGGCCTCGTATCACTAGCAGTCGAGATAACAGGCATCTTATCCGCATGGCTGTAACGGATCGTGCAGCCACGTCTCGATCCCTGAGTCAACAGATGGGGACGTTTGCAAGACAACAACCATCTGCACGAACAGTTCGACTACGTTTGCAGCAGGATGGTCTATCAGTTCGGAGACCATGGCTGCGGTACATCACAGACAGGAGCGCCTGCGATGGTGTACTCAACGACGAACCTGGATGCACAAACGGCAAAACGTCATTTTTTCGGATGAATCCAGGTTCTGTTTACAGCATCATGATGGTCGCATCCGTGTTTAGCGACATCGCGGCGAACACACATTGGAAGCGTTTATTCGTCATCGACATACTGGCGTATCACCCGGCGTGAATGTATGGGGTGCCATTGGTTACACGTCTCGGTCACCTCTTGTTCCCATTGACGGCACTTTGAACAGTGGACGTTATTTTTCAGATGTGTTACGACCCCTTCATTCGATCCCTGTGAAACCTTACATTTCAGTAGGATAATGCACGACCGCATGTTGCATGTCCTGTACGGGCTTTTCTGGATACAGAAAATGTTCGACTGCTGCCCTGGCCACCACATTCTCCAGATCTCTCACCAATTGAAAACGTCTGGTCAATGGTGGCCGAGCAACTGGCTCGTCACAATACGCCAGTTACTACTCTTGATGAACTGTGGTATCGTGTTGAAGCTGCATGGGCAGCTGTACCTGTACACGCCATCCAAGCTCTGTTTGACTCAATGCCCAGGCGTATGAAGGCCGTTATTACGCCCAGAGGTGGTTATTCTGGGTACTGATTTCTCAGGATCTATGCACCCAAATTGCGTGAAAATGTAATCACATGTCCGTTCTAGTATAATATTTTTGTCCAATGAATACCCGTTTATCATGTGCATTTCTTCTTGGTGTAGCAATTTTAATGGCCAGTAAGGTACTATACTCTTCTTCACTTTTCACGGGCTGTAAATAAACATAAAATCGACAGGGGAGACTGTTTCTTTGCAAAAACACAAAAGGGTCGCTGCTTTCTCAGTTATAGTAAGTCGGTGCTGAACATTTAGGAGCAAAAGAAGGTAAAAGGCGTAAATTAGAGCATGAGGCCGCTTCAAGGCCACATATTTCCATTATTATTGACGAAAAACTTTTCCAAGGTGGTGGTGGTGGTGGTGGTGGTACTAATAGTAGTAGTAGTAGTAGTAGTAGTAGTAGTAGTAGTAGCAGCAGCAGCAGCAGCAGCAGCAGTCGTCGTCGTTGTCGTCGTCGTCTCTATAGTCCGAAAAATGGTTTGATGTAATGCAGCGTTCCACGTTAGCGTAACCTGTGCAAGTCACCTCATACTTGCATAACTCCTTCATCCTACATCCATTTTAACCTACTTACTACACTAGTGAAGTATCAGAACGGTAGCTGTGAAGAAATTGAGGGCAACAGAACATAGCCAACTCATCGATTAAAACAGGAAATCTAAAAAAAAGTGCTGGAAAATAAAAGAATACGGTAAAGTACTCCACTTGAGACTGAAGTTAATGGCAGTACAAAAAAAAAAAAAGAAAAAAAAAAACCGAATAAATCGAAAAGAAAATGGTCGTCTGAAGGACAGATATAGAAAAGTCAACACAATTCTCGGAGAATTTAAAAGCAAAAGTGTGAACATTAAGAGAGCAAGCGGAATTTCACTGCTAAATGCAGAGGTGACACAGATCGGAAGGAAGAGTAACCTGAAGATTTCTACAGAGAGGAGGAACTGCTTGTTGACGCAGAAGATGAAATGAGTGTCGATTTGGGGTAAGTAGGGAAGCATTCGTAGATCCACAGTTGAACAGAGGGCTGGAAGGGCTGAAATTAAACAAAGCAGAAGTGATAGATAACATACCAGTGGAATCTGGGAAATCATTGGGAAGGAGAAGGGGGTTGCAATTATTTAAGTTAGTGCGCAGAAACTAGAGTATGAGACAGGAGACATGCGATCGGGTATAATCCATTCAATCCCAAAGTACGAGTAGCTTGCACAGATAAAGGTGAGAGTTATTGCACAATCAGCTTGATAGCTCATGCATCCATGTAGCTTATCTATTCAATCCGAAAGATAGCTTTTTCAGATAAAGGCGAGAAATACCACACAACCCGCTTGACAGCTCTTGCATCCATGCACCTAAGCAGAATATTATACAGAAGAATGGAAAAGAAAATTGAGAATCTATTAGGTGACGATCGGTTTAGTTTTCGGAAAGTTTTGATGTTACATTTGATAGTGGAAACAGTCTCTCGCCGACAGGTATTTGAAGAAGAGGATCAAGCAACGGAAATATATCAGTAATGCTACAAAATAACAACTCTCGGCCTCCACCATTTATCAGTCCTTTGACGCAAATGTGTAAATAAAGGAGTCCTTGTAGTCGACGATGCTAGTACGTGTGTGTGACATGTGTGCCTCGCTTGGCGAGAAAGGCAGCAGGAGGGCAGAGACTGTTCCTCTTCATTCGATTTTCTCAAAAATATTCAGACAGCATGTTCTAAATACCGCTTGGTAGCTGCCGCTCTCTCGTCTGTCTGCGCTTGCCGCAGTGGATCGGCCGTGACTGTGTGTAAAACGGAAAAGTGCACTAAAATTTGAGACTTCAGCTTTTCGTCTACACCACGGTTTTCCGTCGGTGTCTTGCCGGAAGAATGCAATGTTATTTTGTAATGCGCGATTACTGTAATCCCCCCGACTCTGAGTAGGGTTTTAGGGGCTACCTTGGCTATCAGTCAAATGATGGAAGTAGAAATGACTCCGCAAATAATCTCACCGGACAAAGTACTAATTATCCAGTTAAAAGAGCACACGGATCGCTTAGGAGCGCTGTTGATGGTACAGAACTGGTACCATGCGGTCTTCTCACTCTCTATCGCTGACGTAAGTCATGGCAGCAAAATGGTGTGTATGTACTAGTCCGTTGTATGGAATATAGGTTGACTTACAGACGTGACAGAGGGACAGAAAACACGATGAATGGAGTTGACCGATTAGTTGGAGTATCAATGCAGGCTATCTAAATTGTCTATAAGGAATGGTGTTAATAATCGCATTCGTGTAACACAGGGTAACGATGCTAACTGCTTGTGAATGTCAGACAGGAATGGCTGGTGTCAGAGAATGGAAGTGAATATCAAGCAGTTTCCAGGCTATCACTTCGAAGGGAACTGGAACAAACGGACATTTGGAATCAGGTACCTCGCAACATGCTATTGCTCCAAGCGGCACATGAAACTGCTAGTCATCAATGGGCCAAACAAAACAGAAACTGTAAAATAGCTGACTAGAGGCATGTACCGTGGTCTGACGAGTCCCGATTTTGCCTCTTTTAAAATGACGTAAGGCGTCGAGTGCATCGCCGGTTCAGTGGGACCTTTAACCGCAGTGTACTGAGGTTGTAATTCAGGCCGGAGGTGGTTCTGTGATGATTTGGGGGTGTTTTCCTTATTATGATTTTGGACCACTTACTCAGCTTACCGTCAACACAAACAAGGCTGCTTACTTCAGTATTCTCGTGACCAAGTTTTACTCATTCTCCTACATCTCCCATAATAGTCTCGCGACATGGTCTCAACGAGAAAAGCAGAGAAATCGCGGAGCTTCAGCGACAACCGTTCTTCACTCGCGCCGTTCGCGAATATAAATGGAAAGGGCGGGAAAGATAGTGGTACTAGACGTATCCTTCACCACACACCGTACGATACCGTAGTTTGCGGCGTACAGATGTAGATGTAGTAGATCTGTAGATACTCCTGTCTTCCAAAATGACAACACGACAGCACAGCTACATTCGTAGTTTGACGGACACCTTAGGACTCTATCGTTTCTCGTCTCACGACTGGCCCGTAAAAACACTCGATCTCAATCCCACAGAAAATGTCTGGGACGATTTGGAACAGCGGGTGAATTTGGCAGTCAAGATCCCCGCAGTCTCGTAGTCATACGGGATCTAGTAATCAAGGAGCGGTTCCAGTCGCATATGGTGCGTCTGAAGAGACGTATGTACTACGTTTCTCGAAGATTTGGCACCATTATGAAGGATTGAGCCATTTATCTTGGGGGTACCAAACTTTTTGTTCCGTTTTCCGATTCTAAACAGAGAACTTTTTGGCCCTCTTTTGGCCCTCCTGGACTTGTATTGTCTGAATAAAAATGAGTTCAACAACAGTCTGTCCAATCCTCATAGATAGAGAATGAAAGATGCAATAAAAAAGATGTAATTTTCAGTACAAGGAGTCGACAGAGACAAATGAATGGCTTCGAACGAGTTGTGTTCGTAGAAATCCACAGTTTTGGACGAAGCGTAAAGAATTTTTTAGGGGCTAAATGTGCTGCAGTCTACTGTAAGCGATGTTAGTCCGAAGTGCAACCTTCAGAGAAACACTAAACACTGTTGCCACTCACGTAGGCCTGTGGAATTAAGCCAGACCACCCAACTCTTATAGCGTACGGCGCGAAATAATTATTATAGGAGGCCGTACGGTGGTTAACAGACAGGAGTCGCGCTCTGGTGAAGCAGCATTGAAACCTTCATTCGTGTTTAGATTTTCTGTGTTCTGTGAATAACATAAGGAAAATGCTGGAATGGTTCCTTTGAATAGGACGCGACCGATTTCCTCCAGCATTCTTATCTTAGCTGGGGCCCTCTGTCTTATGACGGGCCGTTAAATCCTCATCTTCCCTCCTTTTGTAAGAAACAGTTACAGGACGTATGTGTGAAACATTGAATAGGACTCTAGTTGCCGCTTATGTAAGGAGGGCACTGGCAAGTGGATTTGTCGAGCGGCGACACACTTCATTTTCGTGGTCTTACGCTGCCCAGCGCCCACTGATTACCAAGAAGAAATTCGTGACGTCGCTTTTAGAGTTGCGCATACAGTGCCGTTATGACATGTGGAACAGAGGAAGCGAGCTGTATGGCGAGGTGAGTCACGGCAGATGATGTGGTCTTCCTGGGTACCTAGCTAACGGTATATATCTGAATGTCTTCTGTGGCAGTGAAACGCGCTGGGTATGGTGCGATGACCATGGGTTGTTATCGTAGTTTGCGCTCGGACCACTAATTTTAGCCGATGGCAAAACGAATGCGGGTGTTTCTAACAGCATTTTACGAGGGTTGCCTTTTCAGGTTATTAATGAAAAAATAAAAAATAAAAAAAAAATAGGTTTATTGTTTCTCTAAATATAGGCCCTTAAAATTTGTACTCTCCTGCTAGCGTTAGAACCAATTCTGGAAATATTTTTTTCCGCTCTGATGTTGGTACCATGAAAAATGATTTTGTAACGGTTAAATAGCTTCCTGAGGTGATAAAGTCGCTGTCCATGAGTCTCTTGTTTGACATAAGGTAAATAAAAGAAATCATTAGGCGACAAATAAAGTGAAAACAGCCAGTGTGGACTTGAGTCGACATTTTTCCCGCCGCACAATTAATTGTTTGGCGTGCTGTATGACAATTACTGTTGTCATGAACAATGCAACGGTTTCGCTTGTTTCATCTGATTTCATCGATGACTTGTGGTAACTGAGTTGTTGCGTACCATTGAGAATTAACCATTCATCAGTACGTAGATTATGACAAACGAGTTACACAGATGTGATTAAGAACACAACTTATTTCTGGAAGACATGATACCTTTATCAAATTCTTAAAACTATTATGCTGTTAGATATAATGAAAAATAAGTAAACAGCTAACACGCATTGTAAAACATACTAGGCTCCACCTTATACATGCCATGGTATGAGGGTCACTCCAAAAGAAATGCACACTATTTTTGTTAAAATACAGTTTTCATTCTGCATGTGTGAATGTTTTACAGTGTGTAGATACATACTTCCCGCTTGTTTTCAAACTTAGTTCAACCTGTTCCCGTGAGTGGCGCCGTCACAGCATCTCTTCAAGCTACACTTGACGTTCGTCAGAAGCAATGTGCTGTCATAGAATTCCTGTGCTGTGAAAACGAGACAGTGGGAAACATCCACAAGAGGTTGAAAGAGATGTATGGAGATGCTTCTGTCGTTCGCAGTACAGTTAGTCGGTGGGCAAGCAGGTTACGTGACGAAAGCGGGCACGGCAATATTGAGGATTGTCCTCGCAGCGGCAGGCCTCATGCTGCACACACTCCAGACAATGTCCAGAGAGTTAACGAATTGGTGACTGCTGACAGACGCATCACAGTGAACGAATTGTCACGCTACGTTGGGATAGGGGAAGGAAGTGTTTGCAGAATACTGGAAGTTTTGGCGTTAAAAAAAGGTTTGTGCCAGGTGGGTTTCCAGGATGTTGACAGTGGCTCACAAAGAAACAAGAAAAACGGCATGCAGCGAACTTTTGGAACAGTACGAGAATGGTGAAGATGAATTTCTTGGAAGAATAGTGACAGGTGATGAAACATGGCTCCATCATTTTTCACAAGAGAGGAAGAGGCAATCAATGGAGTGGCATCATGCAAATTCACCCAAGAAAAAAATTCAGAACCACACCTTCCGCTGGAAAAGTTGTGGCTACAGTGTTTTTCGATTCTGAAGAACTCTTGCTTGTGGGCATAATGCCAAATTCTGATGCTGAAGAAACTTCAAGCTCGACTGAGTCGTGTTCGACCAAATCGGCAAAAGCAGGATGTTTTGCTGTTGCACGACAATGCACGGCCACATGTCAGTCAAAAAACCATGGAAGCGATCACAAAATTCAGATGGCCAACACTGAAACACCTGCCTTACACTCCTGACCTGGCCCCATGTGACTATCATCTCTTTGGGAAACCGAAATACTATCTTCGTGGAACAAGGTTTGAAGATGATGATTCCCTTGTGCACGCTGCCAAACTGGCTCCAGCAGGTGGTCCAGAATTTTACCGTGCGGGTATACAGACGCTGGTTCCAAGATAAGGCAGTTGAGAGGGATGGAAATTATGTGGCGAAATGAAACTATTGTTCCTAAAGGATGCATCTACACACTGTACGACTTTCATATATGTCGAATAAAAGATGGATTTAAAAAAAATAGTGTGCATTTCTTTTGGAGTGACCCTCGTATAATACGCCGAGGCGACAAGTCATGCAATACCTCCGAATATCGTGTCGGACCTCCTTTTGTCAATCGTAATGCAGCTACCCGATGTGGCAACGAATCAAGTCGTTGCAAGTCCCCTACAGAAATAGTGAGCCATGCTACCTCCATAGTCGTCCATAATAGCGAAAGTGTTGCCGGTTCAGGATGTTGTGCACGACTGACCTCTCGATAATTTCCCATAATTGTTCGATGGGTGGCCAAATAATTCACTCGAATTGTCCAGAATGTTTTTCAAACCGCCGGCCGCTGTGAGCGAGCGGTTCTAGGCGTTTCAGTTCGAAACCGCGCTGCTTCTGCGGCCGCAGGTTCGAATCCTGCCTCGGGCATGGATGTGTGTGATGTCCTTAGGTGAGTTAGGTTTAAGTAGTTCTAAGTCTAGGGGACTGATGACCTCAGATGTTAAGTCCCATAGTGCTCAGAGCCATTTGAACCATTTTGTTCTTCAAACCAATCGCAAACAATTGCGACATGGTGACGTGGCGCATTGTCATCCACAAATATCTGAACGTAACCAATTCCAGACAATGATCGGTTTAGCCGGACCACAGGACCCAGTTCATTGCCGGCCGAAGAGGCCGTGCGGTTCTAGGCGCTGCAGTCTGGAACCGCGAGACCGCTACGGTCGCAGGTTCGAATCCTGCCTCGGGCATGGATGTGTGTGATGTCCTTAGGTTAGTTAGGTTTAATTAGTTCTAAGTTCTAGGGGACTAATGACCTCAGAAGTTGAGTCCCATAGTGCTCAGAGCCATTTGAATCATTTGAAGCCAGTTCATTCCATGTAAACACAGCCCGCGCCATTATGGAGTCACTACTAGCTTGCACAGTGCCTTGTTGACAACCTAGTTCCATGGCTTTGTGGCTCTGCGCCGCACTCGAATCATCCCCTCAAATCTTACCAACTTAGATCGGGACTTATCTGACCAGGTCATGGTTTTCCTGTCGTCTAAGGTCCAATCATTCCCCCCATGAACCATGGACCTTGCCGTACCGTAGGTGCAACCACAACGGAGGGGTATTTGTTGAGAGACCAGAAAAACGTGTGGTTCCTGAAGAGGGGCAGCAGCCTTTTCAGTAGTTGCAGGGGCAACAGTCTGGATGATTGACTGATCTGCCCTTGTAACACTAACCAAAATGGCCTTGCTGTTCTGGTACTGCGAACGGCTGAAAGCAAGGGGAAACTACAGCCGTAATTTTTCCCGAGGGCATGCAGCTTTACTGTATGATTAAATGATGATGGTGTCCTCTTGGGTAAAATATTCCGGAGATAAAACAGTCCCCCATTCGGATCTCCGGGCGGGGACTACTCAAGAGGACGTCGTTATCAGGAGAAAGACAACTGGCGTTCTACGGATCGGAGCATGGAATGTCAGATCCCTTAATCGGCCAGGTAGGTTAGAAAATTGAAAAAGGGAAATGGATAGGTTACAGTTAGATATAGTGGGAATTAGTGAAGTTCGGTGGCAGGAGGAACAAGACTTTTGGTCAGGTGAAGACAGGGTTATAAATACAAAATCAAATAGGGGTAATGCAGGAGTAGGTTTAATAATGAATAAAAAAATAGGAGTACCGGTAAGCAACTACAAACAGCATAGTGAACGCATTATTGTGGCCAAGATAGACACGAAGCCCACGCCTAATACAGTAGTACAAGTATATATGCCAACTAGCACTGCAGATGACGAAGAAATTGATGAAATGTATGATGAGATAAAAGAAATTATTCAGGTAGTGAAGGGAGACGAAAATTTAATGGTATGGGTGACTGGAATGCGAGAGTAGGAAAAGGGAGAGAAGGGAACATAGTAGGTGAATATGGATTGGGGCTAGGAAATGAAAGAGGAAGCCGCCTGGTAGAATTTTGCGCAGAGCGTAACTTAATAAGCCGCCTGGTAGCATTTTGCGTAGAGCATAACTTAATCATAGCTAACACTTAGTTCAAGAATCATAAAAGAAGGTTGTATACATGGAAGAATCCTGGAGATACTAAAAGGTATCAGATAGATTATATAATGGTAAGACAGAGATTTAAAAACCAGATTTTAAATTGTAAGACATTTCCATGGGCAGATGTGTACTCTGACCACAATCTATTGGTTATGAACTGTAGATTAAAACTGAAAAAAACTGCAAAAAGGTGGGCAATTAAGGAAATGGGACCTGGATAAACTGAAAGAACCAGAGGTTGCAAGAGTTTCAGGGAGAGCATAAGGGAACAATTGACAGGAATGGGGGAAAGAAATACAGTAGAAGAAGAATGGGTAGCTTTGAGGGATGAAATAGTAAAGGCAGCAGAGGATCAAATAGGTAAAAGGACGAGAGCTAGTAGAAACCCTTGGGTAACAGAAGAAATATTGAATTTAATTGATGAAAGGAGAAAATATAAAAATGTAGTAAATGAAGCAGGCAAAAAGGAATACAAACGCCTCAAAAATGGGATCGACAGTAAGTGCAAAATGGCTAAGCAGGGATGGCTAGAGGACAAATGTAAGGATGTAGAGGCTTATCTCACTAGGGGTAAGATACATACTGCCTACAGGAAAATTAAAGAGACCTTTGAAGAAAGGAGAACCACTTGCATGAATATCAAGAGCTTTGATTGAAACCCAGTTCTAAGCAAAGAAGGGAAAGCAGTAAGGTGGAAGGAGTATATAGAGGGTCTATACAAGGGCGATGTACTTGAGGACAATATTATGGAAATGGGAGAGGATGTAGATGAAGATGAAATGGGAGATATGATACTGCGTGAAGAGTTTGACAGAGCACTGAAGGACCTGAGTCGAAACAAGGCCCCCGGAATAGACAACATTCCATTAGAACTAGTAACAGCGTTGGGAGAACCAGTCCTGACAAAACTTTACCATCTGGTGAGCAAGATTTATGAGACAGGCGAAATACCCTCAGACTTCAAGAAGAATATAATAATTCCAATCCCAAAGAAAGCAGGTATTGCAGATGTGAAAATTACCGAACTATCAGTTTAATAAGTCACAGCCGCAAAATACTAACACGAATTCTTTACAGACGAATGGAAAAACTGATAGAAGCCGACCTCGGGGAAGATCAGTTTGGATTCCGTAGAAATGTTGGAAGACGTGAGGCAATCCTGACCCTACGACTTATCTTAGAAGAAAGATTAAGGAAAGCCAAACCTACGTTTATAGCATTTGTAGACTTAGAGAAAGCTTTTGACAATGTTGATCGGAATACTCTCTTTCAAATTCTGAAGGTGGCAGGGGTAAAATACAGGGAGCGAAAGGCTATTTACAATTTGTACAGAAACCAGATGGCAGTTATTAGAGTCGAAGAGTATGAAAGGGAAGCAGTGGTTGGGAAGGGAGTGAGACAGGGTTGTAGCCTATCCCCGACGTTATTCAATCTGTATATTGAGCAAGCAATAAAGGAAACAAAAGAAAAGTTCGGAGTAGGTATTAAAATCCATGGCGAAGAAATAAAAACTTTGAGGTTCGCCGATGACATTGTAATTCTGTCAGAGACAGCAAAGGACTTGGAAGGGCAGTTGAACGGAATGGACAGTGTCTTGAAAGGGAGTTATAAAATGAACATCAACAAAAGCAAAACAAGGATAATGGAATGTAGTCGAATTAAGTCGGGTGATGCTAAGGGAATTAGATTAGGAAATGAGACACTTAAAGTAGTAAAGGGTCCGCCGCTCGTGGTCTCGCGGTAGCGTTCTCGCTTCCCGAGCACGGGGTCCCGGGTTCGATTCCCGGCGGGGTCAGGGATTTTCACCTGCCTCGAGATGACTGGGTGTTTGTGTTGTCCTCATCATTTCATCATCATCCAGGAAAGTGGCGAAATTGGACTGAGCAAAGATTGGATAATTGTACGGGCGCTGATAACCACGCAGTTGGGCGCCCCACAAAGCAAACATCATCATCATCATCAGTAGTAAAGGAGTTTTGCTATTTGGGGAGCAAAATAACTGATGATGGTCGAAGTAGAGAGGATATAAAATGTAGACTGGCAATGGCAAGGAAAGCGTTTCTGAAGAAGAAAAATTTGTTAACATCTAGTATAGATTTAAATGTCAGGAAGTCGTTTCTGAAAGTATTTGTATGGAGTGTAGTCATGTATGGAAGTGAAACGTGGACGATAAATAGTTTAGACAAAAAGAGAATAGAAGCTTTTGATATGTGGTGCTACAGAAGAATGCTGAAGATTAGATGGGTAGATCACATAACTAATGAGGAGGTATTGAACAGAATTGGGGAGAAGAGGAGCTTGTGGCACAACTTGACTAGATGAAGGGATCGGTTGGTAGGACATGTTCTGAGACATCGAGGGATCACCAATTTAGTATTGGAGGGCAGCGTGGAGGGTAAAAATCGCAGAGGGAGACCAAGAGATGAATACACTAAGCAGATTCAGGAGGATGTAGGCTGTAGTAGGGACTGGGAGATGAAGAAGATTGCACAGGATATAGTAGCATGGAGAGCTGCATCAAACCAGTCTCACGACTGAAGACCACAACAACAACAAGAAGGTCCAATCGATATGACCACCAGCCTATGAGAGGCGCTTCAGGCGATGTCGTGCTGTTAGCAAAGCCACTCGCGTCGGTCATCTGCTGCCACAGCCCATTAACGCCAGATTTCGCCGCACTGTCTAAACGGATACGTTCGTCGTACGTCCCACATTGATTTCTGCAGTTATTTCACGCAGTGTTGCTTGTCAGTTAGCACTGATAACTCTACGCAAACGCCGCTACTCTCTGTCGTTATGTGTAGGCCGTCGGCCATTGAGATGTCCGTGGTGAGAGGTGAACCTTGGTATTCTCTGAACACTCTTGACACTGTGACTCTCGGAATATTGAATTCCCAGACGATTTCAAAAATGGAATGTCCCATGTGTCTATCTCCAGTTACCATTTCGCGTTCAAAGTCTGTTAATTCCCGTGGTGCGGCCGTAATCACGTCGGAAACGTGTATCACTCGAGTACAAGTAACAGCTCCGACAATGCCCTGCCCTTTTATACCTTCTGTACGCGATACTACCACCATCTGTATATGTTCATGTAGCTGTCCCATGACTTTTATTACGTTTGTATACTACTGACTGTCAGAAAACAGAGCTCTGTGAGACTGTTAAGGGCCGCCAGTCACTAAGAACGTTATACCGTGATATATATCTGTAATGCAGAGTCTTATAAGTTTCACAATGCATGTCTGTTGCTTCTTTCTTTTTTCCCTCTTTACAAAAAAAAAGGTATAGGATCGAAAGCACAGAATTACAGGCCAATGTCCCTGCCGCCCGTCTGCTGTCGGACTCTAGAACATATTCTAAGCGCAGACATAACAACCTTCCCGAAGGAAAACAAACTTCTCTCGGAGATACAGAGCAGATTCAGGAAAAATCCATTGTGTGGGAAACAGTTTTCTTAAACGATACATTGTAAGTAACCTTTACAAGCTGATGAACCATTAAAAATGGTTCAAATGGCTCTGAGCACTATGGGACTTAAAATCTATGGCCATCAGTCCCCTAGAACTTAGAACTACTTCAACCTAACTAACCTAAGGACATCACATAACACCCAGTCATCACGAGGCAGAGAAAATCCCTGACCCCGCCGGGAATCGTGAACCATTAGATGACGTCTTCTAGATTCCAGAGAGAAATTTGTCGCTGAACCACATCATCGACAATTAACCAAGATATCTCCGTGTAGACCTATATGTGATTGGCTTGGTGAGTATTTCGGTATTTGAATGCATTATGTCATATTAGACATAAAATGTTCCACAAAAACGTAACATCGGGTGTATCCGAAGGAAGCGTGATAAGACCTCGAATGTTCTCAATATATAAAACCGATTTATAAGATGGGATGAGCAGCACTATACTACTGTTCGCTGACAATGCTGAATGCTGAAGTCCACAGGAAAATGTCGTCGGACGATCGTAAGAAAGCACGGAAAGACTAGGACAGTATTTCGAATTGGTGTAATCAGTTGCTGCTCCCTTTAAACGTAGACAGAAGTAAAACAGTGCCTGTAACATAGAGAAAGAATCCGACTGTATCTGATTATAAGATTAGTAGTGGACATCTTGAGTACTTCACGTCAGGTTAGTACTTACATTGGAGTGATAGCAAGAAGCGATATGAAATGAGACAGTCAAGTAAAATCGATATTTGAGAAATGCGAGTGGAAGACTCAGATATTGGAAGGGTTCTGAGAAAGTGCATTGCAAGGAAAACACGTAAGTCGCTCCTGTGACCAATTCAGATAACTGTCCCATTGTTTTACGTCCTTATCAAGCAGGCATGACGTGACATCCATCGAACGAATTCAGACACGTTCGACAGAATCGTAGCGGGTCTGTATAGTCCACAACAAAGTGTAACAAGAATGCTCCATGGGGGAGGGGGGGGGGGGCGTAGAGCAGGGGGGGGGGGGGGGGGACTTAAGTGGGAAACGATGTTCAAAAGAGAATCTGTACGCGTAGAAGACTGCGCCACCGTAATACTATCAGCGCCGTATATCTTGTGTAGGAGTGAGATTAGGCATCATACAGAGGCACAGAGACAGTCATTTCTTCCTTGGTTATCACGTGAAAGGAACTGGACGGAATATCGATAACACTGATACGACGTACCATCGACCATGCACTGTACAGGGGCTTGTAGGGTCTATAAGGAAACCGAACAAAAAAATCATCCACGGAGACTTCGCTTTGATGTTATATAATACGTTCTCTACCGTACTAATGGTCTCAATTCGAGTCCTTAAGTTTCTACGGATATGCCATATCCACGGAAATCATTCATTGAAGACTAGGCGCTTCAGTCTGGAACCGCGCGGCCGCTACTGTCGCAGGTTCGAATCCTGCCTCGGGCATGGATGTGTGTGATGTCCTTAGGTTAGTTAGGTTTAAGTAGTTTTAAGTTCTAGGGGACTGATGACCTGAGATGTTAAGTCCCATAGTGCTCAGAGCCATTTGAATCACAGACAAGTAGAACATACAGAGCTAACAAATTGTGGGAATGAAACTTCCTGAAAGATTAAAACTCTGTGTCGGACCGAAACTCGAACTCGGGATCTTTGTCTTTCGCGGGCAAGTGCTCTACCATCTGAGCTACCTAAGCACAACTCACGACCAGCCCTCAGAGCTTCAATTCTGCCAGTACCTCGACAAGGGTCCGAGTTCGAGTCTCGGTCCGGCACACAGTTTTAATATGCCAGGGAGTTTCATATCAGCGCACACTCCGCTGCAGACTGAAAATCTCATTCTGGAATTGTGGAAATGTTCATTTGTACATTGTATCCCCTATCCTAAACAGAACTAGACATTTCCCGTTTTCTGGTTTCTCGCGCCAGTATATGTGCGATAACGTACCTCACTACACACACACACACACACACACACACACACACACACACACAAAACTTTACAGACAGATACCTCTGAAAGATTCAGAACAACTTCAACTGTTCCACTGTCAGCCATCTTGTTTTTACACCTTCAACTGTTCCACTGCTCGCCATGTCTGTTTTTACAGCTGGTAAACAGTGAAAAAGTGACAGTGACAGTGGCAACTCAATATATAGTGTCTGACAGTGATGAAGAAGAGGAAAAAGAAAACGTAAGTGAAACATAATGTAGACACACACACATACAATTTCAGGTATAGAAATAACAATTTTCAAATCGTAATTTTGGCTTAAACAGGTCATCTACTTTAAGGTGTAAGTGGTTGCAGATGACAAACAGTGGAACAAAAGAGTCACTGTAGAAACACAGCACATCAGAAAAACCGCACCATGTGGTAAAAAGGTATGAATTCATAATTTTATGTGTTTTTTCAAATATCTGTAAGTACGATTTAAAAACTAATACTTACGTGTATACAAACAGTAAAGGACATTCTTTACCTTTAACAGCCATAAAATAAAAAAAATGGTTCAAATGGCTCTGAGCACTATGGGACTTAACATCTGTTGTCATCAGTCCCCTAGAACTTAGAACTACTTAAACCTAACTAACCTAAGGACATCACACACATCCATGCCCGAGGCAGGATTCGAACCTGCGACCGTAGCGGTCACGCGGTTCCAGACTGAAGCGCCTAGAACCGCACGGCCACACTGGCTGTGTTTTGCTAAAGGCTGTCCCTATCCAAAAACATACGTATTGTTGAAGCAAAGACGGAAAAAAGCTTCAACCCCAAGATGATTATTGTACAGATAGTCCAGGAAGTATTTTAGGCGAAGAAACTAACGATTGTTAGTGAATATTTCAGGCGGTTCGTGGTACTGAATGAGGTATGAGCTTGTAGTCTATGTTTGTAAACTGCATCGCCCCAAATTCAGTGATGAGTCAAATCATTATGACCACTGGTCACTGTGATGTGGGAAACCAGCTAGTGGGTGATAAGGGCACGTGACACTGTAACGAAAGCGAATAAACGGGGTAGAGACGGATGGTGAAACATTCAAACGACCATACGAGTCACAAAAGGAGAAATCTACTGATGCAAGCGGCTTTGATAAAGGGTATACCACTAAGGCCCGATGCCTGGGAGCGAGCATCTCGAAAATGGCGAAGCTGGCCGGTTAATCGTGTGCTACTACCATCTAACTAAAGTGGTTGGAGGACGGCAAAACTATGAATAAACGACAAGGTGTTGGGCATCCATGCTCATCACAGAGTCTGAGGGTCAGAGTCTTGCTTGCGCTATACAGCACGAGACAGATCTGGCCACATAGTGCAGTGGGTGGTGTAGGCACAGGTGGTTCATCACACGCCGTTCAAAGCACATTGTTGAACGTGGAGCTCCGCGGCTGACGACCCCAGGTTGACCCACTGACAGCAGTGCGCACGGGCTAATAGAGGTTGGGGACCGTCAAATACTCGCCTGATAAGATGTAAACCATTTCCTATTACAACAGTTAATAGTCGTCCCCGGATACGTCATTGTCCTGGAGAGTGTATGCTCAAAATATCCACCACGCCATGAACGCAGGCCAGTGGGACCCTTTTACGCTATGGGGGACGTTCTCCTGAGTTTCTATGGGACTTGTGGTAGTAATCGAAGACACCACGACTGCTGTGGTATATGTGAACACGTTGATATCTTTGCCACCAAATACAGGGTGATTCTAAAGTCACTATACATTTGTACTTAAACAAATTTTATTAACCAAAATGTAATGGCGCTGCAACTTATGTTACAATAGGACATAATGTGACCACCTTACATGTCTAGGCACCCCCCGCCCCCCTGCGCTCCACTGCAGACCGAGAAACCTGCCCAAGCATATCTCGTGTAATCTCAGCAGCTACGGTTCGAATCCATTGTGTTAAGTGTTCAGTGCTGCGGATCTTCACCTGGTATACCTTAGACTTGATAACCCCCTATGCAAAAAAAGTCTAAGGGTGTCAAGTCAGGAGAGCGGGATGACCAATCCATCTGAAAGGAAATGCTTGATTCAGATAATCCCGAACAACGAGGGCAAAATGGGGTGGTGCACCATCCTGTTGAAAAACAACAGTATCCACAATCCCATCAGATATCAACTGGGGCTCCAAAAAACTGTCTCAACATATCTAGGTATATGGTTCCAGTAACGGTTTGTTCTGCGATGAAGAAGGGCCCATACACTGTTGACCTCGTTGTCCCTAACCACACGTTCACTTTTGCTGTGCCCCGTTGCCACTCCTGCAGCACACTTGGTTGTTCGTCTGCCCAGATCCTGCAGTTGTGTCTCTTCACATGTCCACAGGTATGAAATGTAGCTTCATCACTGAACAAGACATTTTGCATCAAATTATTTTCCACAGCTCGTAGCAGGTCATGACACATAACTTGTCTGGCTGCGTAGTCCTCCGCTTCAACCTTATGTACGACCTGGATATGGTAAGCATGTTTGTGCAGCTTGTAACGAAGAACTCTCCATACAGTGGTTTGTGGAATGCCGAGCTTCCTACTAAGTCTCCTGGTAGATGCGAAAGGGCTACGTGTGACCGCATCCTGCACACTTTGTGTGGTGTCATCGCCAGACACCACACTTGCTAGGTGGTAGCCTTTAAATCGGCCGCGGTCCGTTAGTATACGTCGGACCCACGTGTCCCCACTATCAGTGATTGCAGACCGAGCGCCGCCACACGGCAGGTTTAGAGAGACTTCCTAGCACTCGCCCCAGTTGTACAACCGACTTTGTTAGCGATGGTTCACTGACAAAATACGCTCTCAGTTGCCGAGACGATAGTTAGCATAGCCTTCAGCTACGTCATTTGCTACGACATAGCAAGGCGCCATTACCAGTTACTATTGAGATTATGAAATGTACCATCAAGAGCGATGTTCACCATTTATGGATTAAAGTTTAGTATTCCACCAGCTACGTCAGTTTTTTATACAGTCTAATTTCCTTGTCCTGTTCCAGCCTGCCTGAGCTAAAACGCGTGCCTTTCGGCTTCTTCTCATACCGGTGTTGGCTCTCCTGCCAACCCACAACACTTTGCACGGTGTCTGGCGTTCTGGCAGGCCTCCCTGGACGTTCTTCATCTGCAACACTACCAGTACGCTGGAATTTATTGACTAGGATCTTGATAGCAAGCCTGGTGAGGCATGTTTTCCGGAATCGACGGGCAAAGTCTGTCCGCGCCTGTTCATATGTCAGTCCACGAAGACGAGCAGAAACAACAGCAATTCGTTCTCCTTTTGTAAGCATTCTGTCGTAGTACCTGCAAGAAACAAATATTCCGTTACTATATCACTGAATTGTATAGTGACTTTAGAATCACCCTGTACACATGATCTGAGCACGATGGAAAACATTTGGGGCGCTATCGGGCGCTATCGGGCGCCATCGCCGTGCACACAAACCACTGGCTCGTAATTTTCTGGTATTGTGAGAGCTGTTAGTAGACATTTGGTGCCACCCACCTCCGGGACCCACCAACAACTTGTCGAATCCTTGCCACGCATAATCGATTCTGTTCTGCGGTCCCTGGCGGTAGGTGCAATCTGTGTTTATATGTGCCACAGAGTATCTTTTTCGTTAAATAAGTAGAAAGAAAACACCTTCGAAGAAATCGCTGTTAGTGATACGACCTTAGAGCAGAGAACACGTATACAGACTAGACACAAAGACTCTGTTTCGTTGCAGGAATATGGGGAGATGAACAGCACAAATTGTGATTGGTGGTTGCAGGAAGAAATATATAGAATCTCCCGCATTTATGCATTGTTGTACGATGAGTAATCATAGTTTTATTGATCACCTCGAGAAACGAAAATACATGATTATTTTTTTGTTTACTTGCAAATACACGTCTACACATTGCAATCCCCGCGTCACAGTACCATAGCACGCCAGTAAATAACGCGAAACAAAATGGCGCAGCACATCAATAAAGTGGATTATCGACTGATAATTCCTTTTAAGCAGCAGTGAAAATGTTACAGCTAAATCAGACCAGTCCAAATGACTTCTTTGGCTGCCACAGGCAGTCAATATTTGACAATGACCGCCAAGGCCTCATCCGAAAAATCGTGGATATTTAACCACTTGACCCGGCCAGAGAAAATTTTATTAGTTTGTATCACCGTGAGACCATGCGTTCGTTCAAACTGGAACTGTAAAGCAAATTCGACATT
Organism: Schistocerca cancellata; assembly: GCF_023864275.1. Lineage (NCBI taxonomy): Eukaryota > Metazoa > Arthropoda > Insecta > Orthoptera > Acrididae > Schistocerca > Schistocerca cancellata. The sequence goes on along the minus strand of NC_064626.1, from coordinate 318,864,006 downwards.
TCAATCGACTGTAAGAAGTCACTGGACTATGAAGGGCGTTTTTCCCTTTACAGGGTAAACAAAACTCGTGCGTTCTGACACAACACTATTCCCTCAAAATGTTCAAATGTGTGTGTATTCCTAAGGGACCAACCTGCTGAGGCCATCGATCCCTAGACTTACACACTACTTAAACTAACTTATGCTAAGAACAACACACACACCCATGCCCGAGGGAGGACCCGAACCTCAGGCGGGAGGGGCTTATATCCGTTGTTTACTTTATATCCGTTACTGATAGAATGGGATTGTCAGGATCAGTAAATAATGTCCTTGAATATCTGAAACTAGCCTTTACAAATAGCTTCAGGTACATGAATATGTCACTCACTTCACCAAAAGAAATAACTTCCATAATAAAATCTTTAAAAACAAAGCATTCTAGTGGTTACGATGAAATATCAACAAAGTTAATTAAGGCATGTTCTTGTGAGTTTAGTACAATTCTAAGTTACCTGTGTAACCAGTCAATTATAACTGGGACATTTCCTGACTGGCTGAAATATGCAGATGTTAAGCCTCTTTTCAAGAAAGGGGATAAAGAGATGCCATCAAACTACAGATCGATTTCACTTTTGCCAGCATTCTCAAAAATTTTAGAAAAAGTAATGTACAGGCAGCTTCTCAATCATCTGACCACAAATAACATATTATCAAGAATACAGTTTGGATTTCTGAATGGTTTTGATATCGAAAAGGGTATTTGCACCTACAGTGAAAATGTACTTAATTCATTAAATAACAAGTTACAAGCAGCAGGTATTTTCTGTGATTTGTCAAAGGCATTCGATTGTGTAAACCACAACATCCTTTTAAATAAATTAGAATTTTATGGTGTCACAGGCAGTGCTGCAAAATGGTTTAAGTCATACCTCGCTAACAGGAAACAAAGGGTGTCAGTGCAAGGGACTAGTGAATTAAGTCATCAGTTATCATCAGAATGGGAAAAAATTACATGTGGTGTCCCACAAGGATCCATCTTAGGGCCATTGCTTTTTCTTGTGTACATTAATGATCTCTCATCAGTTACACTGCCAGAAGCAGAGTGCGTTTTGTTTGCAGATGACACAAGTATTGCAATAAATAGTTTGTCGAGTGTAGTTCTAGAAAGATCTGCTAATGATATTTTCATGGATATTAATAAATGGTTTATAGCCAATCACAGATATTAAACTTCGAAAAGACTCACTATATGCAATTCAGAACCTGTAGGAGGTTTCCACCCAGCATATGCATAAAGTACAAAGAAGAGCAGATAGAAGAGGTTGACAGCCTTAAATTCCTGGGATTGCAACTTGATAATAAATTCAGTTGGGAGGAGCACACCACAGAACTGCAGAAACGCCTTAACAAGTCTGTATTTGCAATTCGAGTGTTAGCAGACATAGGCATCATAAAAGTGAAAAAGCTTGCATACTTTGCCTACTTTCATTCCATAATGTCATATGGTATAATATTTTGGGGTAACTCTTCAAGTCAAACAAAAGTTTTCAGAGTCCAAAAGCGTGTAATACGTATTATTTGTGGAGTAAATTCACGGACGTCTTGTAGAAACCTCTACAAAGAACTGGGTATACGAACTACTGCCTCTCACAAGGGAATGGTCAGACTTGTCATGTCGAAACCTGTGTTGCTTTTTTTACCACTGTGAGTTAACATTGTAAGAAGTCTGTATGCAGAATTTTAGCTGCTGACATGAACTGCAAGTCTGTAAACAATTTGATGAAGTAAGACATTATTGTCGCATGGTTTCCGCGCTTATAACGGCCTCTTGTACAACCCTGACCTCTCTCGCCACGTTATACCAACGCCATATAGGGCGTTAGCTACGGCCGCTCTCTTGCCACAGCAGTGAGAGAGCTGATTCCCCAGTGAAAGCGATCGTACGATAATAAAACATTTGTTGACCAGTATGGCTGATATGTTATCTACAACATTCTTTCCAAATAGCTATGAAATAGACACAAATAAATATACGGTTTAGAACACGTCCAAATTTTATTTCTTGTAATTACCTCAAAAATGCGAAATATTGATACAATGTTCAAAACATAGGTTTTTTGTGCACCAAGAACATACAAGCAAAGATGACATATGACAGCCCTGCGAATCACAGACGTTGTTAGATGTCCGTAGACAAAACTGGGCTGGCGTTAGGAATGAATCAGGCCTAGTATCAATATATTTCGAGGAGTGCCACGCATATTTAATCAAATTCTGAAACCGCGGGGAGGAAATTTGATAATGTACTACTGATTGCAGCTTGAGAATATTGTCACGGTGATACACAGGAAATTACAGTGTTCTGCACACAATAATTTTCTCTGTTAGTTTTCTGTAAAATGCCTTCCACTGACGGAAAAATTCTCTGTCTAAAGGTTGAATTTACGTTCGTCGTCTCGGGTGGAATCTGAAGTATCTCTACTTCTTTGTCAGGGTGGGCTCGAAATACAGCTTTTAATGAATCACACCTTTTATGACCTGACCACGAATCTAGAAGGAGAAGAGATTTGTTCCCGCAGAACGGAAGAAAAGCATGACGCATGAAATGTGTAACGTTTTCGTTTCCCATTTTTCCAGACTTCGATGCGTCTACCACAAGATTGTTTGCGTGTAACATTGTTCCTTTGACACGTGGTCCAAAACGTCCAATTGGTTCTTGAAGACACACATATAGGCTAGTTTAGGCAGCAATGAACCATCCAGACTAATTATGGGCATTATAGTGTATGAATGGGTGAGTGCAGTCGTGGACTGCGCAATCGCCTCAATATGTTTTTCCCCTTTGAATGTCAGTGTTCTTTTCGCACGCATTTCTTTTTGAAAACCTGACTGATCTGCATTGTACACGTACGATTCACTAAAACTAGCGATCTTATTTTTTGCATTCGTAAGAAAAGCTTCTATCATTTCGATTTGTGTCACTTCATTTTCCGACCTGTTTCTCGATACAAATTTTATTATTTTTGTTGCCACAATTTTATGTGATCTTTTGAAGCGACTAATCCAACTTTGAGAAGCTGTAAATTCTTTAGCGCCTATCGCATTGGCAATCTCTAACGCCCAATCACGCAAAGTTGTATCGCTGACATTAAATGACTGTTGTCTGGCATCGTAAATAGCTCAAAAAGTCGCGCATTTATCTCCGTCGCAATTTCCAGTCGACTCTTACGTCGTCCACCGACTTCCTTTTTCCATCTATATAATTCACGTTCAGAACGGACAAACCGATACTTATTTTGAACAGTACTTACACATAGGCGTTTCTTACCACTTTCGTTCAACCAATACGTCACCGCTTTTTCTTTGTCTGATAAGGTAACTGTAGTTGCTGGTGTTACTTTCGGATGGTACGTGGCACTATCACTCGAAGAGTCTTCATGAGTGCAACTTTCGTCGGTGCCTTCGCCGTCTGTAGATTCACAATCTGCAATATCGAGTGTTTCAGTTGTTTCTAGCCACATGTCTGCGCCATTTACATGCTCGTCTAGAAGTTTAACAACCATGTCGCACAACACATAGTCTTCACGCGTGTTTTCTGTTGATTGCTTCATTTGGCGTCTGTGGCATATCTCCATGGCAAGCAGCAAAACATTTACAGGGTTCACCATCACCTGGGAGGGGAGATTGAATGTTCACCGTTAAGTGGCTTGCGGAGTATAGATGAACATGTACAGAACATCTTTCACATCTCTAACCAGTTTCAGAACGGTATGTTTCGAAATACGTACCAGAAATTAAAAGGACGTGGATGCCACAGAAACGAATATTCGTTTCCCCTTTCCACCAAACCCGTGCAGCGATATTCCTCTTTAGTGAACGCCGCGATAAGACGGCCGCACTTCCCGACCATGCGCACGACGCTCGCGACTCGCCATTTCCAGGGGTGGCCAGCCGTCACTGCAAGCCCCAAGCAGGAAACACAGCCATGTTCGTGATTTTTTTTAGGTGACTTCCAGTTCATGTCAGCAGCTACAATTCTGCATACGGACCTTTTGCACAGTTAAATAACAGTGCTAAAAAAAGCAATACATGTTTCGGCATGACAAGTCTGACCATTCCCTTGTCAGTATATTTACTCCTTAATGAAATTTGTTCTAAATAATATATCTCTTTTTTCCAACAAACAGCTCAGTTCATACATACAATACCAGGAACAAAAATGATCTGCACAAGGACTTAAAAGCACTTACTTTAGTTCAAAAAGGGGTCCACTACTCAGGAACACTCATCTTCAATAATTTGCCAGCAAACATAAAAAATTTAGTTACAGATAAAAATCAGTTTAAAAGGAGCCTGAAAGACTTACTAGTGGCCAACTCCTACTCCATTGACGAATTTTTTAATAGAAAAAATGATGTATTGTGTATATTCATACTATTAGTATTGTTTTTTCAGCTTTAAAAAAAAAAGTGACATGTTCCACATCTACGAGGATCTCCTCAACACGGATCTATGGAACGAAAAACTAATCTAATCTAATCTAATCAGCCACGCAATCCGTGAGATGGCGCCCTATACAAAAAATGGTTCAAATGGCTCTTAGCACTATGGGACTTAACTTCTGAGGTCATCAGTCCACTAGAACTTAGAACTACTTAAACCTAACTAACCTAAGGACATAACACACATCCATGCCCGAGCCAGGATTCGAACCTGCAGCCGTAGTGGTCGCGCAGTTCCAGACTGTAGCGCCTAGAACTGCTCGGTCACCCAGGCCGGCTGACGCTCTTAGACCGCGCGGCCACGATTCCCTGTATACTAGCAGTACAAAGACGCCTGTTACAAAATTTGTTCTCGTCAATATTTACGGTATAAAACGAACGTCAAAGACAGACATTTTGCTAACACTGCAATCACGTGTACTAAAAACAAAAAAAAAAAAGTACGACAGACGTCTCCATACACAATACAACAGCTTTCAACCCTAAGATAGATCCATATAAAGTAGCGAGCTCTATTAATGAGAACGGGATGGAAAGTATTAAGAGGTGCTGTGGATTGAGGTATATATAAAAATAGATGCTAATGTCAGATTCAGTTTATTCCCTAGTCATGTGTGTCAATATTTGAACGTTGCTTCCGTAAAAAGTTATCCAGAAAATCCTTTAAGAAACAAATAAGTTATGAAAAGCTAAGAGAATTAAAATGTCATGTAAGAGGAAGAGGGAAATTTATACACTGAAGCAACAAAGAAACTATTATAATGTTACTTAAAATTCGTCTTGATTGCAAATTTTTTATTTTTATTTTCTTATAATAAAAAAAATGCAATCAAGACGGATTTTAAGTAACATTATAAAATCACTGATTGCTGTTATCCCATAAGACATTATATCTGTTTTTGCGAAACTGGTATAGTCTTGAGTATTCAACAGAGAAATGTGTAAACAGGCAGAATACGGTGCTGCTATCGCCAACGACTGTATAAGACGGGTATCTGGCGCAGTTTTTAGATCGGTTACTACTGCTACAATGGCAGGTTATCAAGATGTGAGTGAGTTTGAACGTGATGTTGTTGTCAGCATCTCCAAGGTAGCGATGATGTGGGTACTTTCCCGAACGACCATTTCACGAGTGTACCGTGAAAGTCAGGAATCCTGTAAAACATCAAACAGATTATATCAATACTCAGCTCGTCAATCAGTTTTCGTATTCCAGTCAGATCCCGTTTACTTCGCGCAGCATTTATCTCCAATACCTTTACCGTTTTGTGTGTTTCGAGTGTAAAGAAAGCATTTCGGTGACGGGAGGGCTGTGTCAAAGAAAACGTGTCCTTATGCTTTTACAAAATCCACTTCCAAATTCTCAATGTTGAACGGTTAATTTCTTCTCGTGAACGCCTCCCGAAGGAGGTCAGCCGGCCGGAGTGGCCGAGCGGTTCTAGGCGCTACAGTCTGGAACCGCGAGACCGCTACGGTCGCAGGTTCGAATCCTGCCTCGGGCATGGATGTGTGTGATGTCCTTAGGTTAGTTAGGTTTAAGTAGTTCTAAGTTCTAGGGGACTGATGACCTCAGCAGTTAAGTCCCATAGTGCTCAGAACCATTTGAACCATTTTTTTGAAGGAGGTCACGTTATGGTTTAAACTCTGTTGGAAGACTGTTTACTCTCAAACAAGTCCTGTCTAATGCCTTGGGCATAGGATAAGTAATAGGTATCCCTTCGGGATGCCCAACTCCGATAATATGTCTAACAGCAACCTGCAGTACACTAGGATCATCCAAAAGACTTGACTCGACATTAACTTCTAAATTACTGTAAATTGTCTGTGTGTAGTTGTTTATTATTGTTTAGTAGAGCTCGAAATGTTAGAATTTTTTTTTTTGTATTTGAGAAAAAGACCTGATTTTTTGGAGTTCTTATTCTCATTAGTATTACCTCTGCCAAACCCTGCACTTCGCGCGGAAATAGGGGAGGACCTGCAGATGATGTCGAAGCTGCGTGTATGTCTGCTGCTACTGCAGGTGCGGTGTCGATGTAATCATGATCCTGTCCGTCCTCCTTTGGCAGGAGTTCCATGTAGATGCGGTATCGTGTTGGGCAGCTGACAAGTCGGGTAGCCTTCCGTCGCAGGAGTTACTGCACCAGGAACATCTCTTCTGTCAGCAGCCCCCCCCCCCCCCCCCCCCCCAGTTTGAATTGATCCAAGTGTTCGCCACATAGTCTGTCCTTTAAAGAATTTCACGAACTTCATCTGGTGTGATTTTTCATGCGATGACGAAGTGCTTCCTTGTCTTGTGGACAGATCGTTATGAGTTAAACTGTCTGCGTTTAAGCTTCCTCAGTGTTCAGCTTCACTTACACAAAATTTCTGCAGCTCAAGCTAGTTTGTTATGCAACACATCTTTGTCTGCATTATTACCCATTTAAGAGACTGTCTTCTAAGTTCCTTTGCAACTGCTGTCTCTAATCTCTTCCATAGTATCAAGTCGTTTATGAAATTCATGAAGTCAAGGTGATGATTCTGAATAACCTCTGTAGTGGTGGCCCTGGAATTTCGTCATAAAGTGACACTCCTCTCCCTGGCAGTATAATCCCAAGTTGCTACGCCAAGCTATGGCTGCAGTCGACTGGGATTTGTACTTCCGTTCCCTGCGCAACGTGTTTTCTGTTACTTGTTTTACATAGATTTGATATGAAGGTGACCACTCTACGCTTGATTGTAGTTTAGGTGGATGCTGTACGGCCTCTTCCAGTTGGAATGTGTGGCGTCTCGTTGGAGGACCACAGTCACGTCTGCTCACTGTGAAAACACCCCTTTCTCGAAGCCGCAGCGTAAATGCGGCGAAAAGGGAGTTGGACGTTGTGGCTGACTATCTTGATAAAGGCGAGCAGCTCTTCCATTACCGTGAGCATCGCCATACAGAAGGACCAGGTTGGTGTAGTCTGCAAACGCATACACGACGATTTTGCTCTAACACACACCGACACTCGAATGAGGCTCGAACCATGTTCTATGACGTAGGAAAGACATCAAGTGACAGCATCCGATCCGACGTAAACAGCCCGCCCTCCCCCCCCCCCCCCCCCCAAACCATGACTATCCTGTTGCACACCTACCTAGCAAACATTTTTTCAAACGCTTCTAGTACGGAAACTATACATGGGTTCCATTTAAAAGTATTGTCTGCTTGGCCCCTTTTTACAAGTCCTAGAAGTTTGTAAGGGTAATTTTTGAGCACCCTCTATACTTATCGGCAAACCACAGTACGGCGCGTGGAGGACGGTAGCTTGTATCATTACTAGTCGTTTCCTTTTCTGTTCCACTCGCAAGCAGGGCGGGGGAAAACGATTGCCTATATGCCGCCGTGCGAGCACTAATTCCTCTTAAATTATCGTCGGTGGCCCTTCCGCAAAATTTACGTTGGCGGTAGTATAACTGTAGTCAGCTTCAAATGTTTGTTGTCCAAATTTTCTTAGTACTTTTCCTCGAAAAGAATGTTGTCTTACTTGCAGTGATTCCCACTTGAGTTCACGAATTATCCCCGTAACACCCGCGTGCTGACCGAGCTCGCCGGTAACAAATCTAGCAGCCTGCCCGTGAATTGCTTCAATCCGACCTGGTAAGGATCCCAAACACTCGAGCAGAACCGTACTAGTGGTCTATGCGCGGTCTCCTTTGGAGATGAATCACACTTCGCTGAAATTCTCTCATTAAACCGAGGTCGACCATTCGCCTTCTCTGCTACCGTCCTAAAGAGCTCGTTCAATTTTATGTCCGTTTGCAACTTTACACCTAAATATTTAATCGACATGACTGTGTCAAGCAATACACTAGTAATGCTGCATTAGAACATAAAGGAATTGTTTTTCCTACTCATTTGCGTTATCCTGCATTTTTATACATTTAGAGCAAGTGGTTCTGATTCACAAGAAAGACGCGCCGTGCAACGCGGAAAATTTCCGACCAACCACGCTGCTGAAGGCAGACTGCAAAATAGTATCGTGATGCTCTCACCGGACATGCGCCATACTCAGGAGAAGCATTCGAAGCTATAGCCGACTAAAGGTAAGCCACTAGCCTCACAACACTAAACAAAACCGAAGCTGCGATTGTGTTCATAGACTTTCACAAGTCCTTTAACCGCGTGGGGCACAACTTATTGTATAAATCTCTCGAGAAATGCTGCCTTTGAGAACCGTTCCTGCGAACACTAAAGAACACCCTGAGCAGTGCTACGTCCGTTGCGTCTACAAACGGTCGCAACACGAAGGTGATACAAACTTTTTTTTTTCCTTTATTGTAATTTTCATCACCTCATACAGACGGGCTGTCAGCAGCATAGTACGCTGCTCTTCAGCCTTAAGTGAAACAATAACAAGACATATAGGTGATACAGACAATACAGCAAAAACGGCGGGCAAAAAAAGGAGATACAAAAAACAAGAAACATGAAACCGTTCACGCTGGACGCGAAAAAACAGTGAACACTTGGTGACACGGCGCACAGAACACGGATGACGGCGACGGCACACGTGAACAGTTGATGCGTGACGGGGACAGAACACTAAACACAAATCGAGGCACACACACGACACACAGATGGCGATGATCTCCGGCGCGCGAAAGTCCACTGAGCGTGTACGAGTCCGGGGACCTGCCAAGAGTGGAGGAGGGGGAGGAGGAGGAGGAGGGGAATGGGAGAGGGGAGAGAAGAGATGCCATGGGCAGAGGAGAGAGGGGGAGGGAGGAAGGGGGGAGGGGAAGCCCGGGGGAAGAGGGGAGGAGGAAGGGGGAGAGGGAAGAGAAGGGAAGGGAAGGGAGGGAGGGAGGGTGCCTAAAGGAAAGGATACAGGAGGTGGGGGGGGAAGGTCAAAGTTGATAGGAGGGGTAGATGGAGGGGAGGAGGGCATCATCAGGGAGGGGGAGCTGGCGGAAGCCACCTTGGGAGAGAGTAAGGAGGGTGGAGAGATGGAGACCGGGTGGGACGTGGGAATACAGGCGCGGCAGCGGGCGGGGGTGGGAGAGGATCGGGGAGACGAGCGGGTGAGGAGGATCAAGTTTATGGGAGGTGTAGAGGATCTGTATCCTTTCAAGGAAAAGGAGGAGGTGGGGGAAGGGATGAGATCATACAGGATCCGCGTGGGGGAGGGAAGACGGATGCGATAGGCAAGGCGGAGAGCATGGCGTTCAAGGATTTGGAGGGGTTTATAAAAGGTAGGGGTGGGCGGAGATCCAGGCTGGATGGGCGTAACAAAGGATAGGGCGGATGAGGGATTTATAGGTGTGGAGGATTGTGGAGGGGTCCAGACCCCACATACGGCCGGAAAGGAGCTTGAGGAGACGGAGTCGGGAACGTGCCTTGGCTTGGATTGTCTGGAGATGGGGAGTCCAGGAGAGGCGACGGTCGAGGGTGACGCCAAGGTACTTAAGGGTAGGAGTGAGGGCGATAGGACGTCCATAGACGGTGAGATAGAAATCAAGGAGGCGGAAGGAAGGGGTGGTTTTGCCTACAATGATCGCCTGGATTTTGGAAGGATTGACCTTGAGCAACCACTGGTTGCACCAAGCAGTGAACCGGTCAAGATGGGATTGGAGAAGGTGCTGGGAGCGTTGCAGGGTGGGGGGCAAGGGCAAGGAAGGCTGTGTTATCGGCAAACTGGAGAAGGTGGACAGGGGGTGACGGCGGCGGCACGTCCGCCGTGTACAAAAGGTACAGAAGGGGGGAGAGGACGGAGCCTTGGGGCACACCGGCAGAGGGGAAAAAGGTGTAGGAATCCGTGTTATGGATGGTGACATAGGAAGGACGGCGGGAGAGAAAGGAACCGATCAGACGGACGTAGTTAATGGGAAGGGCGAAGGTTTGGAGCTTGAAGAGGAGACCGGAATGCCATACGCGGTCATAAGCGCATTTGAGGTCAAGGGAGAGGAAGATTGCGGAGCGATGGGAATTGAGCTGTTCGGAAAGGAGATGAGTGAGATGAAGGAGAAGATCGTCGGAAGAGAAGGACGGCCGAAAGCCACACTGGGTAACGGGAAGGAGGCGGTGCTGGCGGAGATGCTGGTGGATGCGTCGGGTGAGGATAGATTCCAGGACCTTGCTGAAGACCAAGGTAAGGCTGATGGGACGGTAGGAGGAGACGGCGGATGGCGGTTTGCCAGGTTTAAGGAACATGAGGATACGGGAGGTTTTCCACAGGTCGGGGTAGTAACCGGTGGACAGGACTACATTGTAGAGCCTGGCCAGGGTGGAGAGAAAAGAGACAGGAGCTTCACGAAGGTGACGGTAGGTGACACGATCGTGACCAGGAGCGGTGTTGCGTTTTGTGCAGAGTGTAGCAATGAGATCCTATGTAGTGATAGGAGTATTGAGGTCTGTGTGTGCAATGTTGTCCAAGTACTGGAAACCAGGAGCGAGGGGAGGGACAGAGGTGTCAGTTCGATCGCAGATATCCGGGAATAGGGAGTAATCGAACTGGGGATCATTGGGGATGGAAAACACATCAGACAGGTAGGAGGCAAAGTTATTGGCGTTACTAAGGGCGTCAGGGAAGGGGTGATCATAATGGAGAAGAGGATAGTAGGGGGAGGGCTTAGTTCCGGTAAGGCGACGGAAGGCTGACCAGAACTTGGACGAGTTTATAGGGAGGGTAGCATTTAAACGGGTGCATGTCTGTCGCCAGTCCCGGCGTTTCTTAGCCGCGAGCAAATTACGAATGTGTCGCTGGAGTTGCCGGTGGCGTCATAGGGTGTCCGGGTCACGCGTGTGGAGGAAGGCACGGTAGAGACGGCGGGATTCATGGAGGAGGAGGACGGCCTGTGGGGGGTAAGGTAGGACGGTGGGGGTGGATGGCGACAGTAGGGACGTGGGCCTCCACGGCCTCAGACAAGGTCTGCTGGAGAAAGGAGGCGGCATGGGTGACATCATCGGGATGGCAGTAGGTGAGAGGGTGGCTATCGACCTGGGTGGAGAGGGTATCCCGGTAGGCATTCCAGTTGGCACGGGAATAGGCATGGATGTACTTAGGGGGAGGGTCATGACGAGGGTCGGGGCGGGGGCGACGACCGTCTGAAACGGTGAGGAGGACAGGGAGATGGTCGCTACCAATAGGCTCCAGGACATCCACCGTAATGCGACCAAGGAGGTTGGGGGGAGGAGAGAATAACATCGGGAGTGGAGTTGGATTCGGGACGGGTGTGTTGGGGGATGGGGATGAGGTCGCCTTGAAGGGAGGAGAGGAACCGATCCCACCGCCGTAACTGGGCAGCGGAACGACTATGGATGTTGAGGTCGGCGGCGATCACGTAGGAGGAGAAGGTACAGTCGATGTGGGAGAGGAAGTCGAAAGGAATAGGGGCGTTGGGGCAGACATAGATGGTGGCGCAGGTAATGGTAAGGCCGGGGAAGAAGAGACTAAGGATCAGGTGTTCGGTGGGGTCGGGAAGGAGAGGTTGGAGCCAAACGGGGATCTGGCGGTGGTGACCAATGACAACTCCACCTCGTGCAACTGGGAGGGGATTATCGGAGCGATGGAGGAGATAGGGTGAGGTGTGGATGGAGTAGTGGGGTTGGAGGAAGGTTTCATTGAGGAGGAAGGCATCCACGCGGTGGGTAGCAAGGGTGTGCAGGAAGAGGTTCTTGTTGGCGGGAAGGGAGCGGATATTGTTGAAAAGCATACAGTGCTGTGTGATACAAACGGTGAGGCTGTGTTTATAAGTGATGCTCGATCCGGTGCTGTGACAAAGTCATAACACTGTCAGCGGAATCACGCTGAATGGAACAGTTATAAAGTGCAAAGCGTATTCAGATGACTTTGGGTTCTTCGTAAGCAACAACTTAGACAATATGAGGATACATGATGCAATACAAACTTTCCAACAGGCAGAAATAATTAATTCACAAAAGACAGTATTACTACCGACTGGCAACAAAATATTAGACGACAATAGCACGTGGTACAAAGTAACAGAGACGCAGAAATCCTTAGGGCTACAGTTGCATGCGTGTCCTCTGGAAATGGCGGCGTAAAACTGGATACCGGCGCTGTTGTACACAGTCAAAGGTATCGCAAGTTTAAACACCAACAGACAGCTGCACTTCTTCCATAAGCCGAGGCTCATTAACGAGCAGCTCTTCCCGAAAGTGTGGTTCCTTGTGCAGGTTACAGGCCGCGAAAGAGACAGCGAGAGCCAAAGAAGGGGCAGTTTGCTACCTTTTTTGGCGTTGCGAAATTTTGAGAGTGCAGTGTACATGAAGGAGGAGTGTGCTTGATCGACCTGCAGAGGAAGTATGCGGCTCTGCTGACCCACCGACTGAGTGCCACGGCGGAAAAAAATCCCAACAGTATGGCAGTTGCCTGTTTAAATTTGTACTGGTTAGAGTTCCAAAAAGCTCCTATCAACATAGTAAATATCCTTATAAACCAAAATATGTAAGGGAATATTTCATACAGAGAGGGTGCGTCCTGGACACAGTTGACGACATTTGCACAGGGACGACTAAGAAACTCTATGCAGAGCTACAAGAACAGGCACTACGGAACAGAGATAATAAAGCCAAATCAGGAGTGAAGACAAGTACCGTAAAACCTGCATGAGGTTGTCTTCGCTTTCTAAGTAAGAACAACTTGGTATAAAGGTGTAAATGACACGGTATCCACCAATGGAAAACTCTAAGCTATTAATCTTAGGCCATCAGCAAAAAGGCCATGCCTGCTATGCAGCCGACACGCTAAGACATCGTTCCCAACATGGAGACACCGTAATCAGTAGTTAGATTTTATCTGATAGCTGAAAGTCAAACTGTGTACTATTAAATATATCTGTCTGCTGTTGAATACCTCTTATGTGTTGAGTGGAAATCTATTGTAATATTCATATTATTAAATCATACAGTGTACTCCAGTCTCACACTTGTAATCATGTAGGGGAACATTCTGTACAAAAAGCTGACATTATATTTCCATGGCTCTAAATCTAACATATACTCTCATATCGATGTTAAAATGAGGCTTTTCACAAAGATCATTGAAAAAGTATTGAGAATGAATGAATTCAAATTTTTGACTGCAGTTAACAAAAAAGATGCTTACAAGCAGCAATTGATCTTATTTACTTTTTATGTTTCAGCTATAGAATCTCTAGCTTGGCTTTGTAACATGGGCCTTCAGCTTAGTCATAATGTATTTTAACATTCAGGATTAAGAGTTTTCATAAATTACAAGATGTATAAAGTTAGTATTCACTTTCCCCACAGATGTATGCACCCTGAACTATCTTATAATGGTAAGTCATATGTTGCCACTCCAACAACTGTCATACTGTAATAGTAGTTCCTTGAGGACCAAACATCATAGTTTCCTTACTGCACTGTGAATTTGGGTGTGGCTTTAGCAGCTGTTATAACAGAACACATGAGAGTTGCATCAAACCAGTCTCAGGACTGAAGACCACAACAACAACATTACGGAAATTCCAGGAAGTCTATATACGCTCACTTTTAGCAGCTGTACAGTGTTTTGTAAACAAAGCAGAAGGTCACAGTTTTTTTTCACGAAAAAAAGGCTGCATCCTGGAATGGCAATAAACTTCAGACTGCATGACTCAATAGTCTAAATTATTGTTATTCTTTCTATTATAGTTGCATCTGTTATATGTCATGGGAAATGACTGTGAAGATTTATAAGTACAAAGGAATCAATTTAAAGCAGATTCCCCTTGGTGTTTTGCACACTATCAAGCAAAATAATACCACCCTGCTGCTAGGGTGTGGTCACTCTGTTGCCACTTATTAAAGGTCCAACAGTAAATTTTATTAGTCGGTGGTAGCTGCATGCCTTAGTAAGGTGTGAATCCAGGAGTTGGTACTGAAGCCCCTCCCCCCCCCCCCCCCCCCCCCCCCCCCCACGCCTCACTCTCTCTTCTCCTACCAATACCAAACCCTTGAACTGCACTTGACTAAGGCATGCAGCTAACACAAGCTCATAAAATACTCTTAGTTTGTTAGTACCCCCACCCAAATAAAACCTGTCATTAATATAATAATAATATTTTGTTTAAATCAGTGGTTAATACATTACTTTATCTTCACTGCCAAGAAGCAGTAATTTAGAAAAAATAAATAATTCGAGAAACATTCATTAGTTAATTTACGAAGTACACGTTTCACGAAATTGAATCAAGAACTGTAATTGCATCTGGCTCACAAAACTTTGACACTGTCTAATTTACACAACACAAAATCAAAATTTGCACTGACCATTTCAGTATTTCACTCAGCATTATGATTGTCAATACCATTCACGACTGGAACAAGGAAAGGAGGAAGTGACAGGGATACACAAAGTATCCACCATATACCATAAGGTAGCTTATAGCTTATGGATGTATATGAGGCATGTAGACTGTGGCTATGCTAGCTTGTGAATTGGGGGGGAGGGGGGGGAGAGGGGGGGGGCATACCATTCCTTTTGCTCATTTCCTGTTGCATTTGGGATAGTCTTTTTTTTGCATTAATTCCCTGCTCTGTTTGGGATAATCTTTTTTTTTGTATTAGTAAAGAGTCTTTACCCTTTCTGTTGCTGACACTGCCAGTAGCCTCATGGACCACAGCAGGTATGGTCAGCCTCTACTTGGCTGCAATTTTTTCTGCTGTCTATTAGGCCAAAAGCCCATCCACCGAGGGATGCATCTGAAAGGTATCCTGTGTGCAACATAACACATAATTTTCTAGAATTCCTGCTATTTTCGAGACACTTAGTTTCCTTGCTACTTCATTCCCCCAAAGTAAGATGAGGCCACTTAATATAAACAGTTGTGATTTCACTAAATATTGTCATTGTTTGCATGGCCCTCTTCCACAGCAGCTGTTTGGTGAAAAATACTAAAAATACTCTTTAATTTCAGTAAATCTAAGATAGAAAAACAACAATTACTGATATCATTAAGTATTGATGAACCAACCTGCCACTGTCCAAGCCATAGTGTAAGAACTGGACACCATCATAAAGACAGTATCACAGATGAGGTGCCTGGGGAAAACTAAGTATTCATCTACATCCATACTCTGCAAGCCACCTGACGGTGTGTGGTGGAGGGTACCTTGAGTACCTCTATCGGTTCTACCTTCTATTCCAGTTTTGTATTGTTCGTGTACAGAAAGATTGTCAGTATGCCTCTGTGTGGGCTCTAATCTCTCTGATTTTATCCTCATGGTGTCTTTGCAAGATATACGTAGGAGGGAGCAATATACTGCTTGACTCCTTGGTGAAGGTATGTTCTCGAAACTTCAACAAAATCCCATACAGAGCTACTGAGCATCTCTCTTGCAGAGTTTTCCACTGGAAATTATCTATCATCTCTGTAACGCTTTTGTGATTACTAAATGATCCTGTAACGAAACGCACTACTCTCCATTGGATCTTTTCTCTCTTTTCTATCTATCCTATCTGGTACGAATCCCACACTGGTGAGCAGTATTCAGGCAGTGGACAAACGAGTGTACTGTAACCTACTTCCAATGTTTTTGGACTGCATTTCCTTAGGATTCTTCCAATGAATCTTAATCCAGCATCTGCTTTACTGACAATTAATTTTATATGGTCATTCCATTTTAAATCACTCCTAATGCCTGCTCTCATATAATTTAGGGAATTAACTGCTTCCAGTTGCTGACCTGCTATAATGTAGCTAAATGATAAAAGGATCTTTCTTTCTATGTATTCACAGCACATTACACTTGTCTACATTGAGATTCAATTGCCATTCCCTGCACCATGCGTCAATTCATTGCAGAACCTCCTGCATTTCAGTACAATTTTCCATTGTTACAACCTCTCGATATACTACAGCATCATCCGCAAATAGCCTCAGTGAACTTGTGATGTTATCCACAAGATCATTTATATATATCATGAATAGCAACGGTCCTATGAGACACCCTTGCGGCACACCTGAAATCATTCTTACTTCGGAAGACTTCTCTCCATTGAGAATGACGTGCTGCATTCTGTTTTCTAGGAACTCTTCAATTCAATCACACAACTGGTCTGATAGCCCATATGCTCTTACTTTGTTTATTAAACAACTGTGAGGAATTGTATCGAATGCCTTGCAGAAGTCAAGAAACACAGCATCTGCCTGGGAACCCGTGTCTATGCCCCACTGAGTTTCGTGGACACATAGCGCGAGCTGGGTTTCACACAATTGTCTTTTTTGAAACCAATGCTGATTCTTACAGAGTAAATTGCCTTCTTTATAACAGATTAAATAGCTATCATGAATAAGTCAAGTTAACAGTCTGAAAGCTTCATAGTAAAATTTCTTATTCTTAGTGACAATGCTGCCATGGAAATTCAACCTACTAGTCATTTCTGCTTGAATAATTGCGTAAGAAAATGTGGGACCAACCTGGTCAAACCTGGCAATGATCCAGTGTCACCACCATTTTTCTAATACATTATAGGTGTTAAGCCTCTTTAGGCATGCCTCTGGTACAGTCTGAGAAATTAATACAGACAATGTCATAGTGGTGTCATTCATTATGACTGAGGAAGTGTAGTTGTACAGAAATTTGCCTATCAAATTAATTTCTCGATTATTTAAATGCAAAATGCACAACTCCATGATGCTCACACCCACTGCACCATGTCTGCACACCTTTAACAAGATCAGATGGATGCAAATAAGATAAATTCTTCTAAAGAGAAAAATTCAATAATATACATATTTGTCACTGTAACAAAAGTTACTTTGGTGGACTGCCTTACTGCAGTTGCATCTGTTGCAACACTTTAACATCATGTTACAAGACAGATTCAGTTTTTACACCACCACTAAAAATCAGCCAAAACTATATATTTTAATAGGAAAAAAAAAAAGAGTTGAAACTTGCGAATGGCTTCATGTAAGCAAGTTAGTTTGAATTTACAAAACATTTTATTTATCCACTGTTCTGATTCTAACTGTGATGTGAGTTTTTTTCCTTGTCTTCTTTAAAAAAGATCTCGTGTTATGTACATAATATTTAAGTACACTGGAATAATTTTAAAACCCAGGAAGAGCATTGTAATATCATAGTCAGAAGATTGCTTCTAGACCACATTTTTACATTATGACAAATTTTGGAAAAATACAAGGAAAAATTTAAAAAAAATATATTGATTAGTTTTCATTGATTTATAAAAATTCAAAGGAATCTACTTTGAAAGCATTATACTTAGCAAATATAGAGGACCCCCTTAGTTAATATATGTCTGCCCCCGGTAGCTGAATGGTCAGCATCGCGGATTGTCAATCGTCTGGGCCTGAGTTTGATTCCTGGCTGGGTCGGGGAATTTTCTCCATCCAGGGACTGGGTGTTGCGCTGTCCTCATAATCATCCTTTCATCCTCATCGACTGCAGGTCACCAAAATGGTGTCAAATTGAAAGACCGGCATCCAGCGAATGGTATGTTTGATGGGGGGACCTAGCCATATGATTAAATAAATAAGTTAAAATAATACAAGAAATATATAAAGATAACACATGCCTTGTTAAAATCAGTAGCACACTTTCAAAAAAATTTGCAAGCAAGGTCCTGTTACAAGGCTGACCCTCGTCACTGACACTATTTAAAATTGATATAAATGGAAAATGATCATATGGCGTCAGAGGCCAGGAGTTCCCAGGTGCCAAGTGCAAGTCTCATTGAGTGTGATGCCAACCTGTGTGTCGACAGTGGGGATGAAATGATGATGAGGACAGCACAACACCCAGTCACTGAGGAGAAAAAATCTCCCACCCCATCTGGGAATCGAACCCGGCCTCCTGTGCGTGGCCTTCCAGCATGCTGACCATTCAGCTATTGGGGCGGACAAATTTATATAGATATTAGTCTTAGGACATGGTCTCACAGATGTAAGAGAATGGGATTAGAAATGACACATCTACTTAATTTATTATTTGACAATGACTGAGTCGACATACCATGAGAGAGTGACGATGCCAATTATGTATGTAATCAGTTAGCATTAGAATGCAGAAACTGCGGTCTGAAGGTTAATCATCAAGAAACAGAATATCTTACCAAAATAATTTTTGCTACATGGAATCTGTTTTAGGAATAGAGGGAAATTTCAGATATTGAAATTAATAAAAGAATTAGTAGAGGCAGGAAGGTCACTAGATGCACAACTCACTCTTATGGAGAAAGAATGTTATGAACAAACTAAAAGTTTGTGGTAGAGAGTATAGTCTTGTTTTGAGCTGTCACTTGGACAACTAATCACAAACATTTTAATAAGCAGGGTGTGTTAGGGAGGGATTTCTGGAGAAGATCCGCAAAAATTTCAAGAAAAGGAAAACAAATAAGTGTTAAGGAGAATTGAACTATGAAATAGAATATGTGGATATGTAAGTAGAACGGAGTAAACCAGAATACCAAAACTTATACTAGGATGGGAAACAGAAGGAAAAGGAAGCTGATGACCCATAACTACCAAAATGTACAGTTGATAATGAGAAAATCTGGCACAGAAAAAGATCAAAACACATGAACAAACATCTTGAAGGGTAAGTGGAGAATACTTGTGTAATAATGTGTTAATATTTCCGAGCTATTTTTATATTTGAGTAAAAAAATCTCTCATTCACAAAATCTTAATTTATAAAAAGGATACTATTAGACAAAAACATCTTCAAGTATTTTAATTTTTTATGTTTTCAGTTCTGAATATTTACCCTTTATTGATTTTTGTGCCTAACAGTAAACAACTATTTTGGTTGAACTATGGCACATGAAAATGTAACACAAAATTTAAGAACTTTTTATTAAGCAGTTTCCATTTCCTGCAAGGACTCCTCTTAATAACTGCCAGCAGAAATAAGATGTGCAAACAGAAACCTACATACCAACATCTTGAGCATCATTTTTATAAAAACAGTAATTTGTTGGTTGGTTCATTTGTGAGGGTTGACGACAGTAATTTGTCAGATCAGTAGTGGTTGTCAGGCAAATAATAAATGGAGAAAGTGCAGCTAAACTAAATTCAAAGTAGCATTCAACTCCTAATAAATAATACTAATTAAAAAAAATCATTACTCGGTTAACCAGCCTTCAGAATAAAGATTAAAGCCCTTCATAACACTTTACAAAGGAACTCTGATCCTCTTCTGGCCCTCTGTCAGAAAAATGGTTCAATACAGCTCTCCATGCTACTCTGTCCTGTTCTAGCTTCTTCATCTCTGAATAATTATTGCACCCCACATTCATTTGAATCTAATTACTATACTCGTCTCTTTGTCTCCCTGTACAACTTTTATGCCCACATTTCCCTCTAGTAATAAAATGATTATTGCTAGATGTCTGGGAATGTGTCCTATCAACCAATTCTTTCTTTTAGTTAAGTTATACCACTAATTTCTTTTCACTCAAATTCTATTCATTACCAGTAGCTCTTCATTACTTATATGATATAACCACCTAATCTTCAGTATTCCTCTGTAGCACTAAATTTCAAAAGCAACTCTTCCTATCTGAACTGCTTATCATCCACATCTCACTTCTGTATAAGACTACACTCCAGACAAGTGCCATTAGAAAAGCCTCAGAAATTCTTATAAATTTATTTATGATAACAAATTTCCCTTCTTAAGAAACATTTTTCTTGCCACTGTTTGTCTACATTTTACATCCCATCTGTTTTGTCCATCATCAGTCACTTCACTGCCCAAGTAACAAAACTCCTCAACTACTCTATGTCTCATTTCCTAATCTAAGTCCCTCAGCATCTCTTGATTTAATATGACTACATTTTATTCACTGTGTTTTATTTTGTTAATGTTCATCTTATACCCTCAGTTCAAGACACGGTTCACTCTGTTCAATTACATTTCCAAATGAGTTTCTGTCTCTCACAGAATTACAATGTCATCAGCAAATCTCAAAGTTATTATTTCATCTCCCTGTATTTTAATTCCTTGTCCAAATTTTTCTTTGCCTACTTTTACTGTTTGATCAATGTACAGATTGAATAATACTGGAAATAGGGTACAACTCCGTCTCACTCCCTTCTAAACCATTGCTTCCATTTCATGCCTTTTGAGTCTCATAACTGCAGTCTGTTTCTGCATAAGTTGTTTATAGTGATTCACATCCTGTATTTTACCCCTGCTATCTTCCAAATTTCAGAGACTGTATTCCAGCCAACACTGTTGAAGCTTTCTCTAATTCTACAAAAGCTGTAACTGTAGGTCTTCCTTTCCTTAGCCTACCTTCTAAAATAAGTTATAGGGTCAGTATCACCTTGCATATTCCAACATTTCTCCAGAACCCAAACTGTTCTTCCCTGATATCAGCTTCTGTCACACTTACCATTCTTCTGTAAGATAATTTGAGTCAGTATTTTGCAACCATGACTTATTACACTGATAGTTTGGTAATATTTACACTTGTCAGTAGTTTCTTTCTTTGGAATTAGAATTCTTGCATTATTCTTGAATTCTAGGATATTTTCCCTGTTTCATTAATCTTGCACACCAAGTTAAACAGCTTTGTCATGGTTGGCTCTCCCAGAGATATCAATAAGCCTGATAGAACATTGTCTACTCCAGGGCCTTGTTTCAACTTAGGTCCTTCAGTGCTCTGCCAAATTATTCTCACTGTTTCATATTGCCTATCTCATCTTCACAAACTACTTCTTCCCCTTCTATAGTAGAGCCTTATAGCTTTCAAGTTCATTTGCCTTTGGCAGCCCTCTATATATTCCTTCCACCTTTCAACTTTCCCTTCTTTGCTTACTACTGATTTTCTGTCTCAGCTCTTGATATTATTACAGCTGCTTCTCATTTCTTAAAAGGAGTTCTGATTATTTATTTATTATTGTTTGTCCCATGGATCAAATCAGTACAGAATCTTGTATGGTTGATACAGGATAAGTAAATACAAAAATATGTATTACAACATGTACAACATGAATGTCATACAGCATTTTCACAAACTTTTACTAAAAGCTTTTTAAAAACAGCAGGCAGCAACATTATAATACTGATAGCCTTATCTTTACCTATATAGCACAGGTTTTAATACCTAAAATTTCATACAGTTTAATTATCTTATTTTCTTATGAGCTGCATGAGTGGGAAAGATAACATCTATGCTCAAACAGTAACATTTTTTAAAAAATTTTATTTGCTTTAATTCCTACAGACAGCATAAGGTGTGCATGAAAATGACTTAAGTGACTACTGTTTTGATATACTTTCTTTATGTGGAAATGTCAGACTTCCAAAAATTCCTGCATAGTGTAAAAACAGTGATTTACTATGAGAGATTTTACATTCATTTTAAATTTCCACTGAGCTGACAGGTCATGGGATAGCGATATGCACATGTACAGATGGTTGCAGCATCATGTACACCAGGTATAATAGGGCAGTGCATGGAGAAGTTATCATTTGTACTCAGGTGATTCATGTGGAAAGGTTTCTGATGTGATTATGGTCACATGATGGGAATTAACAGACTTTGAACACGAAATGGTAGTTGGAGCTAGAGGCACGAGACATTCCATTTTGAAAATCATTATGTAATTCAGTATTCTGTAATTCACAAAGTCAAGAGTGTGCCGAGAATACCAAATTTCTGGCATTACCTCTCACTATGGACAACGTAGTGGCCGACGGCCTTCACTTAATGAGAGCAGCGGCATTTGTGTAGAGTTGTCATTGCTAACAGGCAAGCAAAAATGCATGAAATAACCACGGAAATCAACGTGGGAAGTGCGATGAATGTATCCATTAGGACAGTGTGGCAACCTTTGGCATCAGTGAGCTATGGCAGCAGCTGACCATTGCGAGTGCTTTTGCTAACACCACAACATTACCTTCAGTTCCTCTCCTGGGCTCATGACCATATTGGTTGGACTGTAGACTGGAAAACCAAGGCCTGTTCATATGAGTCCCAATGTCAGTTGGTTAGAGCTGATGGCAGGGTCCAAGTGTGTCACAGACCCCATGAAACCATGGACCCAAGTTGTCAAAAAGGCACTGTGCAACCTGGTGGTGGCTCCAAAATAGTGTAGAGCTGTGTTTACATGGAATGGACTGTGCCCTCTGGTCCAAGTGTACTGCTCATTGACTGGAAATGGTTATGTTCAGCTACTTGGAGATCATTTGCAACAATTCATGGACTTCAAGTTCTCGAAGAATGATGGAATTTTTATGGATGACAATACACCACATCACCAGGTCACAGTTGTTCATTACTGGTTTGAAGAATCTTCTGGACAATTTGAGCAAATGATTTGGCCACCCAGAGAACATTTACGGGACATAATTGAGAAGTCATTCTGTATGCAAAATCCTGCACTAGCAACACCACCACAGCTGTGGACAGCTATGGAGGCAATATGGCTTAAAATTTCTGCAGGGGACTTCCAACGCCCTCTTATGTCCAGGCCACAAGTTGCTGCACTATGTTGGGCAAAAGGAGGTCTGATATGGCATCCCATGACTTTTATCATCTCAGTGTATTTACTTCCTAAATTTCTTTTGTTTATACGGGAAGGTGATTACATAATTTTATTCACATACATTCAGCGCTTAATTTCTAAACTTTTAGGTGTCGGAATGCGCCCCCTTCTACAACTTCTCCCCCCCCCCCCCCCCTTGCTGGCCCAGAGAGAGAGAGAGAGAGAGAGAGAGAGAGAGAGAGAGAGACTTGTGATAAGACTGAAGGCGCGCACACGCGCGCGCCCACACACACACACACACACACACACACACACACACACACACAGTACCTCCTGCCCGTCACATCACATTGGTAACCCATTGTGTCACATTCACTTATGCTGGCGCAGCGGCAAATTATAGTTACATTGTGATTTAATGCACAAAAGAAAGAAAGGAGAAAAAAAAGGTCTCTGGGAGGTGCCGGAATGCATTCCGGCTGAAATTAAGCACTGCATACGTTTAACACAATAACTGTGCAAGTTTGTCAAGTGGGGATTTAGTCTTACAGAATCTTGTGCAATGATGATGGCAATCCATATTTCTGTCAAGTTTGTTAATGCTTTTCTCAGTGAAATGTAATATTTCTAGTGTGCATTGGCAAGGAAGGGGCAATATATTCTGCTTCTTAAATAACGGTTTACATGCTTCTGTTTACTGTTTGAGTAAAACTGTTGTGACTACTTTCTTTTGAAGTTTAAATAACTTAACTGACTCAGAACTTTGACTCAAAAAACATAAGCCAATAAATAAGTATCGAGTGGAAAAGAGCATAGTATTACAAGATGTACAGCTTTGCTTCCACTGTTTTTTCGCCAACATTTGAGGCTTTACTGAAACAAATTTGTTACACATGTATCATACTTTCTCCCATCTTTTGGGCAGTGTATGAATCCCGCGTCGAAAAAATTGTTCATCTTTTGAAGCAATCCATGAATCGATCCAGTTTGTGATTTCTTCACAAGATCAGAAGTGTTAGTCAGCCAGTCCATGCGCTATTGATCTAAACAGGTGATACTCAGAGGGAGCAATGTCTGGAGAATATGGTGAATGGGGTAACACTTCCCGTTTTAATGTTTCCAAGTATGTTTTGACCTCTTTTGCAACGTGGCGTCGAGTGTTGTCCTGCTGCAAAATCACTTTATCATGCCCCTCGCTGTATTGCAGCTGTTTGTCTTTTAATGCTCTGCTTAAATGCATGAACTGCATTCAATAATGAGCACCTGTGATTGTTTCACTTGATTTTTAACATCTCATAGCACACGACACTGAGCTGGTCGCACCAAATCGAGAGCATGATCTTGGAGCTGTGAATATTCGGTTTGGCTGTCGACATGGAAGCATGGCGCATGGCTGGGATATCCCCATGATTTTTTGCATTTGGGGTTATTGTAATGAACCCATTTTTCGTCCCCAGTCACAATGCAATGCAGAAATCCCTTCCGTTTTTGCCTCTGAAGCAGCTGTTCACAAACACACAAACGCCGTTCGTCTCTTCATTTCAGCTCACATGGGACCCAAGTTCCTTCTTTCTGAATCAGGCCCTTAGCCTTGAGATGTTTTGAAATGGCTTGCTGTGTCACTCTCACTAATCATGCCAATACCTCTTGAGTTTGATGTGTGTCTTCACTCAGCAATTTCTCCAATTCTGCATCTTCGAAAAAATTCTCTCTTCCACCACTATGCTGGCCTACGATGTTAAAATCACCATTCTTGAAGCACTCACAACACGTTCTTTCACTAATAGCATCCTTACCATATATACTTGAGAGCATTCGATGAGACTCAGCCATTGTTCTCTACATATTGAAACAAGACAGTAACACCTCCAACAAATGACAAGCATTAGGCTCGTAAACTGACATTTTCAATCAAGAACAACTTTATGATGCAGACACAAATTGACTAATGTTTGAATGAGGCTATGTTGACCAAGGGCCAAGCTAACTGCCTGACATCTGCGATCTGTTTCTTTTGACTGCTACTTACCGTTGTCACCACCTATCAGCAAACGGCAGAAGCAAAGTTGTACACCTTGTAGTTTGATACAAAGTTTGTAGCCTTTTTCCAGAAGTTTAATAAATGCAACAGATACAAATAACAAAGACTTTAGTCATGAATAATATTTTTTCCTTCACTGTTTACAACAGTGTGCCAACGCAACTTTTAATGCCATGACTGTAAAATCAGTGGTGTTGAGGTGTTGAACCATATTCTGAGTGCATTTTCATCAAGAAACGAAGTTCCTTTAAGGTTATTTGATACAAAGTGGGAAAGGTGAAAATGTAAAGGTGCAAGCTCAGGTGTATAAGGTGGGTGCAGAATGACTTCCCAACCCAACTTCTGTACAGAATTTGTTGTCAGTCTATCACAATGTGGCAGGCATTGTCATGGAATAGCATCACTTCACATAGTCTTCCTGGTCATCGTCCCTGGATTGCATCTGCAAGACATCTCAGTTGTTGACAATAAATGTCAGCAATGGTGGTTACACCTTAGGCAAGTAATTTATAGTACACCATACCATCACTGTGCCACTAGATGCATAACATTATCTTTTGTGGATGCATGCAGATCTTTCTATGAGGAATTGTTGCTTCGTTTGGGTTCAACAAATCATTTCTTTTCCTTTTGTCAGCATAAGTACACCGTTTCTCATCACCAGTAATGATACTGGATAGTAATGGTGGGTGCTGTTTGTGTGCCAACTGACGACAAGCAAGCTGAGATGCACATACAGCCACCAGCTGATTTTTGTGATTTTGGCTTAGAGCATGCAGTACCCATACATCCAATTTTTGAAACTTCCCCATTGCATGCAAATGTTGTACGATGATGGGATGATCACAGTTCACCACTCTGCTTTGAGTATTGTGACATAGGTAATTGCGGATTAATGCATTTAAATGATCTTCATCAAACACTAAAGGTCTTCCTAAATATGGAGAGTCACTAATGTCAAAACAATCCTCCCAAAAATGAGAAAACCACTTTCTTACCATTATGTCAAATGGCATTATCCCCATACAGAGTGCAAATGTTTCTGGCTGCCTCCGCTGCTGTCACCCCTCTGTCGAACTCAAGTATAAGAATATGTTAGAAATTTTCAAATTTCTCCACTTGGTACTCCATTTTCTAATGTCTGCAGCTCCACTCACTAACTCCGGATGAAAAAATGAAAATATATAAACTCAAATAGCAACAGTGAACTACAAGTAATAATTAAAAAAATGACAGTTGATAAATAAAGCCATACAACCACAATAACATCATGCAAGACAAAAACACTATGAACTTATGCACCAACATAATGTGTTGTTATCAGTGTACTTGTGTTGATAACATTTCTTATTGATCTGATCATAAAACACGCTTTACTGAGCTTTGTCCTAGTTAAATCAATGTGCTCTTTACAATTAAGGAATCCCCAAAAATTTAGTTTCATTGCCAAATTCAGCATTGTTATTGTTCAGTGATATAGCTGGTACAGTGGATTTCTATTTTGGGCAGTCTTAAAAGTTAGTCTGACTGTCTTCTTTACATACTACACACATTTTTAAAACTCTCACATTCTTTTACATTTCATTCCTATCCAGTTTGTATGTAGAACTACTAGGTGATATTGAATGTATACAGAAAAGGGTGCATGAATAGTCACGGGTTTGTTTGACCCATGGGAGAATATCACTGAGATGTTGAAGGAACTGAAGTGGGAGGATCTTTAAGACAGATGGAAACTATCCCAAAAAAAGGCCACAAACAAATTTCATGAACTGGCTTTAAATGATGACTCTAAGAATATACTACAATCCCTTACATATCACTCCCACAAAAATCGCAAGGACAAGATTAGATTAATTGCAGCACACAGACAGAGGAATTTAAACTATCATTTTTCCCACAATCCATAAGTTAATGAAACCAGAAAATGTTCATATGTACAGTAAATCTGAATCTATACTCTGAAAACCACAGCGAAAAGCACGACAGATATTACTGCCCACTGTACTACTTATTAGAGCTTCTTTCCATTCCATTATTGCACAGAACGTGCATAGAATGATTGCTTAAAACTTCTTGCATACTGTAACAAGTCTGCTCTGGTCTTCACAGCCACTATAAGAGCAACTATAAGTTTTAATGTACCCTTAGATTCTGCACTTACAGCTGGTTATTGAAACTTTGCAAGTTGGCTTTTAGTGGATAGTTGGCACCTCTCTTCATGTGCTGCCACTTCTGGTTTTTCTGCCTCTCCAAGACACTCTTGGATGGGTCAAACAAACATGTGCCCTTCTTTGTATATGTTCAGTAACCTGCTAGACCTGGTTGGAATAGATCCCAAACACACTGAAGAGCCAAAGAAACTGGTACACCTGCCTATCATCATGTACAGCCTCTGCAAGCACGCAGAAGGGCCACAACACAAAGGCCTAGACTTGAGTAATGTCTGAAGTAGTGCTGGATGGAACTGACACCATGAATCCTGTAGGTCTGTCCATAAATCCATAAGAGTATGAGGGGGTGGAGATCTCTTCTGAACAGCATGTTGCAAGGCATCCCAGATATAACCTATAACGTTCATGTCTGGGGAGTTTGGTGGGCAGCAGAAGTGTTTAAACTCAGAAGAGTGGTCCTGGAAACACTATCTAGTAATTCTGGACATGTGGGGTGTTTCGTTGTCCTGCTGGAATCTCCCAAGTCCATCAGAATGCACAAAGGACATGAATGGATAAAGATGATCAGACAGGATGCTTACTTATGTGTCACCAGTCAGAGTCATATCTGGACGTATCAGGGTCCCATACAACTCCAACTGCACACACCATTACAGAGTCTCCACTAGCTTGAGCAGTCCATTGCTCACATCTAGGGTCGATCGATTTATGAGGTTGTCTCCATCTGCTCTATATATCTTGAAACGAGACTTGTTCGACCACACAACATGTGTCCAGTCCTCAACATTCCAATATTGGTGTGGACAGGCTGAGGCGATGCATAAAGCTTTGTGTCATGCAGTCATCAAGGGTACATGAGTGGGCCTTTGGCTCCGAAAGTACATATCAATGATGTTTCATTGAATGGTTTGCACACTGACACTTGTTGACAGCCCATTACTGAAATCTGCAGCAATTTGCAAAAGGGTTGCACTTTTCCCTGCTGCAACAATGTCAGAGATTTTATGTTTTGCCGGATTCCTGATATTCACTATACACTCATGAAATGGTTGTATGGAAAAATCCTCAGTTCATCACTCCCTTGAGATGCTGTGTCCCATTGCTCATGCACTGAAAATAACACCATGTTTAAATTCACTTACGTCTTGCCATTGTAGCAGCAGTAAATGACCTCGCAACTGTGCCGAACACTTATTGTCTTATTTAGGCAATGCTGACTGCAGTGCCTTATTCTGCCTGTTTACATATCTCAGTATTTGAATTGGGTGCTTCAGTGTACAACAAGCAATATTCTAAGAAATGTTGCACAAGTGTTCTGTAAGAAATATCTTTTGTAGACTAAGTCCATTTTCCCAATACCCTACTAGTGAATCAAAGTGTGCTACCTACTTCACCCATGAATGAGTCTATGAGAGCATTCTATTTAATATTTCTACAGTTAGTTAACTTGGGTATAAGTTGAATGATTCTGATTGTGACTCATTGATACTGTATTCATAGGATACTACATTTTTTTCCATTTTGTGAACTGCACAATTTTGCATTTCCGGACATTTGAAGCAAATTTCCAGTATTTTCACTTTCAAATATTAACCCTTTCCAACCCAATTTTTCTACTTGCTGCATTCTTCCCAACTCTTATTTATAGTACAGCAATGGAAACATGTTGGACATTGTTCGACATTGGAACCATAGTGAAAAATCGTTATGTCAGATGTATTCCAACAGTGGAGCTGAAAGGGTTAAGAATATCTGATTGAATATTGCTACAATTATTGTGAGGCAGTACTTTGTCACAGATAATTGCAAAAGCCTGGGGTTACTTTTAATACTGTGATGGATCATTAATACATAGCATGAACAGCAAGGTCCAAATACTCCACACAAGATAAAATGCTACAGCCTGTCTACTGAGAAAGCCTCATTCCAGCTGCAAATTCACTATCCAATATGATTGTACTTTTATATTAGCATATACATGGAAACTATATAGCAGGTAAATATTGGTTGATTAAATAGAAGGTACATAACATTCTGATACAAAAAAGTGTTTATTACCATTGATACAGTTGTTCATAAGAAATGCATGGTGTAACTTATATGAAGTTGCAAATTTCTTAACATTTCATCAAGTAATACATTTCATTTATTACTGGAAAGAAAACAATTTATATGGGATTCGATCATAACAAAGAAATTTTTATTTTCACTGTTTTATATTGATGTATTTCACAGCTGGAAGTTCTACAGGCCATCAATAATACCTGTCACCTTTTTCAGATCTGAAACATGTAAATATTGAAGTTTTTACAGCACAAAACACATTATAATTTATTACTGTTTAGAGTCATCAACATGAAATTGATTACAGCAATAAAAGACAGCTTACCATGAATCATTATGTTTAACTGATCCTCTGTCACGTTAAATTGGTGATATTTTTCTTCTCCTGTTAGACAATCAAGCACCTGAAGCTTCAAGCACACTTCTGGTCTGATTTCACCATCAACAGACAAAACATTTGACCCACCAACCAAGTCAACACGCCAGCTTACATCTTTCAGATTGCTCACTATCAAAAGAACAGAAAAAAAGCTGATTTAGTGCAATCTGAAAACTAACAATGGCTTAGCAGCTATACTTCCTTTAATGCTAGCCTGATTATAAAAACATTATGCAGTAAGTATGATACAAACAAAGAAATTTTTATATGTTCCCTCTTTGGCACCACACATTTATTTCAGTGCTGTCTTGATAAGGAATCACTGCATAATATAAAGTTACTAGCAGCAGCAATAATGTCCTCAACCTTTTGAGATTAGATCTTGAGAGACAAACAGAAACAAGCTGGAGGATCTTAATATGGAGAATGGGAGCACCAACATAGTAACTAGTTTTAGTTCATGCAGCCTCAAAGTGACTTTGGAGATGCTGTTGTTGTTGTTGTTGTTGTTGTTGGTGGTGGTGGTGGTGGTGATGGATCACCCTATTTCGCAATAATTGTGGACGCTTCAGCAATGGCACTTCATTTCACTGACCAAGGAGGCTGCTTAATAATCCCATGCTATTGTTTGAACTTTTATTTGGTAAAATTATTTCTTTATCTGTCCCAAAAACTATATTCAGAATCTCAATAAAATACAAAGCTATGTCTTTCTCACTGTACTTTTTTACATACTTTATGTTGCTCTAGGAGTATGAATTGATATTAAAAATACTCTGGACCATGAAGTACCTACAATGATGTTACAATGTTAAAAGTAAAGTCTTGCAGACTCTAATAGAAAATTTTTGTGCGTGTAATATTTCATTCAAGTTAGCTATTGCATATTGACTCCAATGAGATGACTAAGTCAGCAGTTCACTTAAAACCATATAACAGTCTGGCATTGTCATATTTATTTACAGTTCAATTCAGTACAAGTTCAGTGTCTTACAAACTGTGCCAGCTTGTTTGATTACATATGTGAGATATTTTAAAATGTAAAGCTTATTTTGTGCTCCATCTCATTCCTTTTACTGTAGGCCAATCATTAAAAAGGCTACAACATTAAAGGAAGATTGTTCTTCAAGGTGGTTGACATTAGTTACTAGCAATTACTGTTCAGATTTCTGTGTGACTATGATGAACAGTTACTGATGGAGAGTCTGCTGAAGTGTTACACCAAGTCCTCCTGCAAGAGGCACCCAGTCTCACAGTGTCAAGGACCAGAGAGATTGCTCACATCTTTGCCCATTCTTCTTCCTAGTACCAGTTCTTGAGCATGTAGTATGTGGAAATTTAGTTTCTATGTGTTCTGTTACAGCTCACTTAACCTCAACTTACACCTTTACTACTGCTGGCTGCTCCTATTTTGCTACATTCAACCTACTAACTGCATCTAGCTTTGCCTCCTCTAAGATTTATCTTCACATTCGCTCTTCCATTATGCCTGGATTTTTGACAGGCTTCCTGACCACTTAAAACTTTTCAGTATCTCATATTCTTCTTTTATTGTATTGAGTGTCCATTGATACAAAGTCATATAAGGTATTCTTCCTGTTTCTTATATAGTCAAATTTCAGACTTCCAAAAAGCAAGTAAACCTGCTAGCTCTGCTATGTTTGTCACCTGCTTTTGCCATTATCCATCCACATCCGAATGAAAGTCTTTCATGTTTTCCAAGTCAGTCAATTTAGTGGAACCAACTACTACTTCCAGCATTCATCTAGATGTATTCAAGCTTTCTCTACTGGGTCTGACAGTGCTGCTTTCATGTCCCAGAGGAATCATATTATTGCTCCATCTGTCTCACAATTTGGCCAACCCATTGCCATTTCAATCTGGTAACTCTTTTGAAGACATCTGTCAGACATTGGTTTGGTTCATATCGAGGCTATTGATAGGGGGGATTTCACAAGGCATGGCCTTCACCTCAATAGGAAAGGGAAGGGTAAACTGGCAGGGTTGTTAGTGAAATCCATAAGGGGGGACACTAGTACTCATGGATGTACCTCTTTTTTAGACTAATATCAGTGTCCAATGAGAAATTCAGGCAGGCAGGTGCTAAAGAGGTCCAAAACTCACAAAATTCTCACAACAGGAAAGTAAATAATGATGTTACCATATTTAACCAAAATATTGGCGGATTAAAGAAAAAAGTAGATTCTCACAAAAGTAAAGTAAAAAATAATGTTACCATTTTTCACCAAAATATTCTGGGATTGAAGAATAAAGTAGATGAGCTCCTGGTTTGTTTAGATGACATTGAATCTGATAATGTAATAGATATACTATGCCTGTCTGAGCATCACATTGTGTCTGATATGGAAAAGGTAAATATCAGTGATTATAAACTAGCTGCACATATGAGTAGAGAGAATAAGGTGAGAGGAGGAGTTGCCATATATGTCAAAAGTTATCACTGTGTAGAAAGCTTGGATACAAAAAAGTTTTGTCTAGAGCAATGTATAGAAGCATAAGCCTGTCAACTTAAACTGAAGGAGGGCCTGTCAACTTAAACTGAAGGAGGGCTCTTTTATAATTGTAACAGTATATAGGTCCCGTTCAGGGAACTTTCATTTATTCCTGGAAAACTTGGATGCCTTGTTGTGCTATCTGTCAGATAGGGGAAAGCATATTATTATTTGTGGGGACTTCAATGTTGATTCACTGAAAGAGTGTAATAGGAAGAATGACCTGGAAGTCTTGCTCGGTTCTTTCAATTTGACATCTGTCATTAATTTTACTACTCGGGTAGTAAAGGACAGCAGCACATTGATAGATAACACTTTTATAGACCAAGACAGGTTTAAAAACATAAATTCTTGTCCTGTTGAGAATGGGCTTTCTGATCATGATGATCAGCTAGTTACAGTATATGACATAGCTCCATTCAGTAATTCAAAACTACCTTCCAAAGTTGTGCGTTCAATCAATGACTCAATAATTATAAATTTCAGAGAAACTCTTCAGCAGTTAGACTGGGATGAGGTGTACAAGGAACCCGATGCTAATTTAAAATATAACTTATTTCATGACACACTTGTAAGAGAATTTGAAAACTGTTTCCCCAAGAAAGTAGTTAAATCAAATTATAAGAAACCATGCAAAAAACCTTGGCTTACTAAAGGAATAAAAATATCTTGTAACCACAAAACAAAAAGAAAGAGTAATTACCCAGAAACAGCCAAATATTATAAAAACTATTGTGCTACATTAAGAAAGGTTATTAAAAAGTCCAGAAGCATGTGCATCATGTCTGAGATTAATACCTCTGATAACAAAATCAAAACAATTTGGAATATTATTACAAGGGAGACAGGGCAATCAAGAGTACAGGATTATGGCATCGCCATCAAAGCGAATGGAAACTTGATAAACAACAAGCCGGAAGTCGAAAACATTTTGAATAATCATTTTTTAAATGTTGTAGAGAAAATAGGATCTAAATGTTCATTAGAAGTAGCAAGGCAGTAAATGGAAGACACCTTACCCACACCATTTGATACAATTGAAATTCCACCCACCTCTCCTGCTGAAATTAGGAAGATAATAAACTCTCAAGAATAAAAGCTCACATGGAGTTGATGGCACTTCCAGCAGGATAATAAAAGCTTGTTCCCAAGAAATAAAAGAAATAAGTGGGCTTCTTAACCACATATGTAATAGCTCTCTGAAGCAGGGTATGTCCCCAGATAGACTGAAGTATGCCATTGTTAAACCACTGCATGAAAAAGGGGATACGTCTGTTGTCAACAACTACCGCCCAATCTCTCTTCTGACTACCTCATTCAAAATTTTTGAAATAGTAATGTATTGTAGAGTAGCTTCACACCTTTGTAAAAATGAAGTTTTAACAAAATGTTAGTTTGGTTTCCAAAAGGGTTTTTCAACAGAAAATGCTATATATACTTTCACTAATGAAATATTAAATGCTCTGAGTAACCAGAAGTCACCCATTGGGATTTTTTGGGATCTATCAAAGGCTTTTGATTATGTAAATCATGGAATACTTATAGATAAGCTCAAGTACTGTGGTATGAATGGGACAGTGCTCCAATGGTTTAAATCATACCTAACTGGAAGAGTGCAGAAAGTTGAAATAAGCAGTTCACATAATATGCAAAAAACAGGTGATTTCTCAAACTGGGGAACAATCAAGAGCTGCAAGGTTCAGTCTTGGGTCCTCTGCTGTTCTTAATATATATTAATGTATATTAATGATTTGCCATTCTATATTCAAGAAGATGCAAAGCTGGTACTTTTTGCCGATGATACAAGTATAGCTATCACACCCAATTTAACTGGTGAAATTGTAAACGATGTTTTTCAGAAAATCATTAAGTGGTCTGTGCAAATGGGCTCTCATTAACCTTTGACAAAACACAGTATATACAGTTCCACACAGTAAATGGAATGACACCATTGATAAATACAGACTTTGATCAGAAATTGGTAGCTAAGGTAGAATATTCAAAATTTCTAGGTGTATGCATTGATTAGGGGTTGAACTGGAAAAAAACACACTGAGGATCTGCTGAAACATTTGAGTTCAGCTACTTATGCTATTAGGGTCATTGCAAATTTTGGCGATATACCTCTGAGTAAATTAGCTTACCATGCCTATTTTCATTCTCTGCTTTCGTATGGCATCATATTCTGGGGTAACTCATCATTGAGTAAAAGAGTGTTCATTGCACAAAAGTGTGTAATCAGAATAATTGCTGGAGCTCATCCAAGATCATCCTGCAGACACTTATTTAAAGAGCTAGAGATCTCCACTGTAACCTCAATATATACACCAGTAGCAGCAGCAAAGGCTCAGATATTCTCAGCAGCAATGTCAGATAAACCAATAGCAGCAGAATCACCACAATCATCAGCAGAGCTGTCGTCATCAGCAACAGCATCCAGAACAGCAGACCCCATAATACTACCTCAAGGCAATGAAAATGCATGTAAGAAAACATACAAGGTTTATTAGCCGCAGCAGCTAACAAAGAAGGGCAGTCACCAAGTCGGGGAGCGCAGGAGCCACCAGCAACAGCAAACACACAGAAGAGGTACCTGAGGCCTGGGAGATCAACAGCAGAAGCAGCTTCCAATCAAGACAGATGCCTGAGAACTAGGAGACCTGCTACACTAAGTGAGGATTTTTTATGGTACCGAGTAAGCAGAAAGAGAACATGGAAAAAGATGTAAGTAAAACTGTCCATCTTAAATACCAGTGTGACAATAGTGAGAGGGACATAAACTCCGGACAAAGATACGACCCAGGTTTAATGACACAAACTGAAAAAAAAACATTGCATAGTACCAGAAGCAAAGGGAGCAAGTGAAGTGCTTAGTATATTACAGGAAGGGGAACTATTACATTTAAAGCCAACTGTTAGAATACTTCACCAAAATGTTCAATACATAAACAATAAAATAGAGGAACTAGAGGTAATATTACAGGAACATAGGCCAAACATTCTAGTAGTTACAGAACATGGGCTAAAAGAAAACCACATAGGAATGTACAACTTGAAGAATTATGTGAAAGTAGCCAGTTTTTGCAGAACTTCCTATAAGGGTGGTGGGGTTGCCATTTTTTCTAACTATAAATCAACTAAAGCCATAAATATAACGAAATATGCTATAGAATTGAGCTTTGAAGCTACAGCACTGGAAACTAAAATTGCTGGGAATTTATGTTGTGTACTAGGTTTGTATCAATCACCAAATGGTATAATCAAAACCTTATTTGAACAGCTGGAAGATATAATACAACACCTCTCAAAAACATATGCTTATTTGATAATTATAGGAGATCTGAACATAGACACAAGTAAAAATACAGACAATACTAAGACCCTATTGGACATATTGTGCATATACAACCTAAAAATAAAAATAGATAAACCAACCAGAGTAACAAAGCATAGTGAAACTATAATTGATCATGTAATAACAAATATTCCTACATGCTATTGTGACACACAGGTAATAAACTCCACATTAGCAGACCATTTTGCAATCATGATAGACATAAATATAAAGACTAGTGATTCAGTGCAGAAGATATGGGAGATGAGAAGACAGAACTACCCACATAACATAAAGCTGCTAAAAAAGATGTTAGAGGCAGAAAACTGGGAAACAATATATGCAGCTAAAGATGCAAACACCAAATGGAACCAGTTTTTTCTTTATTCAGTTATTATTATGATGTTACATGTCCTGTTAGTAAAAGGCTTGTCAGACAGCAACAAAAAAAGAAAAGCTGGGTGACTGGAGAAGTAATCCATGCCAGAAATAATCTGAGAGTGTATTATGACCTCTCCAAACAAAAAAATACTGAGGCCTACAACACACTGTATAAAATAAAAAAGAAAGAGTACTGTAGTTTTATCAGAAAAACTAAAGCATCATTCATCAGGATGTCTATAGATAAGGGAAAGAACCACTCAATAGGTTTATGGTCGTTCATTAATGAGGAGAGAGGAAAAGTAACAAATCGGGCGGAGGACATCTGCCCACTGATGAGTGGGAAAAGCAACGCAAACCCTCTAGAAGTAGCCAATACTTTTAACAGATATTATATTACTGTGGCAGATGAATTAATAAGTCAAAATAAAACAAATGCAGCAAGTAAATTGTTAAACCCCCCACATACAAATCATAATATGGTTTTCATACCTACAACAGATGCAGAAGTGTCAAACCTCATAAAACAACTAAAAATTAAACATTCATCTGGCTTCGATGGTGTCACATCACATCTCATAAAAGAATGCAGAGAATGTATATTAAAACCATTGACACACATGCTGAATGCTGCGATAGAAGAAGGTATATTTCCAGATTCACTGAAAGTAAGTAAAGTGAAGCCAATATTTAAGAAAGGGAACAGGGATGAATTAGGAAATTACAGGCCAATATCATTGATCTCAACATTTGCTAAAATCTATGAAATG
Organism: Schistocerca cancellata; assembly: GCF_023864275.1. Classification (NCBI taxonomy): domain Eukaryota; kingdom Metazoa; phylum Arthropoda; class Insecta; order Orthoptera; family Acrididae; genus Schistocerca; species Schistocerca cancellata. The sequence goes on along the minus strand of NC_064626.1, from coordinate 318,827,419 downwards.
ATAATAAAGAATAGAATTGTAAGTTTTATAACAGAGTACAGTATACTGCATTCATCACAACATGGTTTCAGAGAAGGGAAGTCAACAAAAACAGCATCAACAGATATAATTGAGCACATTCTTAATTTACTTGACAGGCAACAAAAGACTTGTGGGATTTTTATGGACCTATCTAAGGCATTTGATTGTGTGAACCACTCAAAATTAATGATGAAATTATATCAGTATGGAATTAGAGGAAAATGCTATGACATACTTAAATCATACATTACAAATAGGAAACAATGTACAGAAATCAGACATACTAGTGGGGAAAATATAACAAACTACAGATCAGAATTACAAACAGTTAAACACGGTGTGCCGCAAGGGTCTGTACTTGGGCCAATACTATTTATACTCTACGTAAATGACTTCCCTAGCTATATAAATCAGAAACTTATAATGTATGCTGATGACACAACAATCATTTGCACAGCTGACACAAAGGAGGAGCTTGAGAAGGAAGCACTCCTGACTATCGAAAATGCAAATAAATATTTAACACAAAACAACCTGTTTATGAATCAGTCTAAAACAATGAATGTAGTATTTCAGACCAAGCATAGTGAAAATTATAATATAAATGTTAATATAAATGGAAAGACTATTAAAGAAGTAACCAGCACAAATTTTCTAGGAACTATAATAGACAAACATTTGGCATGGGGGGAGCACATCGATGCACTGTGTAAAAAGATAAACAAACTGATCTTCATCATGCATAAAACAGCTAAGACTGTGGATGATAAAGTCCTCAGATCAATGTATTATGGACTTGTCTTCCCACATTTGTCTTATTCAGTTCATATATGGGGAAGTGCACAAGCTGGCTACCTAAAAAGAATATTCACAATTCAGAAAAGGGCAGTGAGATGCATTGCAAAAATACCACCAAGACAGACCTGTAGGCAAGCTTTTGTATACTATAATATTATGACAGTATATTCACTGTACATATACCAAAGCATAATGGCGGTAAGGTCAAGTGATAAACACCTCTTAAATAAAGATGTACACAAACACGGTACAAGAGGAAATGAAAATTACTACATGATAAACAGAAATCTAAAACTGTCTATGACTGCCCCAGAAGAAGCAGGCAAAAGGTTTTTTAATAAACTCCCCAAAATCATTAAAAAAGAAACAGACCTAAAATGTTTTAAAAATCATTTGAAACTATATCTCACAGAGAAATGTATATACAGTTTGAGTGAATACTAAGATGGTGTTTAATACATTATATCATTACTGAAATGTATCTTTTAAAATTATCATGTATGTTGTTTGGATTTGTGTGTACATATAATGTGAAACATGTAATACCTTTGTATGATTATGGACTATTTCTGTTTAATCATCTGTTTCATTTATATATAATGAAATCAAGTTTGATGTTAATAGCCTATTGTATGACACACCCAATACTCTCAGCTGGATTTTCAGCTGGAGTCCATGGGCAAAGAATAAATAAATAAATAAATATATTCACTTATGATATTTGTTATTAAAAATCCAAACGAATTCAAAAGTAATAGCAGAGTACATGGCTACAACACTAGGAGAAAGGATGATCTTCACTACTCAAGGTTAAATCTAACTTTGGCTCAGAAGGGGGTAAATTATGCTGGCATGAAAGTCTTTGGTCACTTACCTAATAGCGCCAAAAGTCTGACAGATAGACATATAGCATTTAAAAGGAAATTAAAAGAATTTCTTAATGGCAACTCCTTCTACTCATTAGATGAATTTTTGGATATAATAAGTGGGTAATTTCCCCAACCCCACAAAAAAAAGAAAGTTAAGTGTCATGTAATATTTTGTGTAATGTAATATCTTGTATGGACACCTTTTATTAACCTGACACGTTCCACATCATTATGAAGTGTCGTATTCATGATCTATGGAACAAGTACTATTCTAATCTAATCTATGTTTTTCCTCAGATGAACTTGTTTGTCAACTTGTCTCTGAGGTTGATGCCTAGTATCCACCACTCCAGACTGCTATTGCCTTATAAGTGGATATTTCTTAAGTCCATTCGACTGTACGGACATTAGAGGCTATTACAGTAATTTCTTAATTAAGGTAGTATGGCAGTTATTTTCAGAACATGGACTATCAATAACAAACAGGTTAAGTAATATTTACTTGGTTGATGAACACCTACATTGAGAAGAAACAAGTTTCAAATTTAACATTTTCCTACACTGATTCTTTAAGAACACAAAAAAAAAAAAAAAAAAACAAATACCACAGTATACTGGACACACACACACTATAGAATCATGAGCATCTAGCATCTAGGAATGTTAGATACCAAGCACAGAAAGGCAGATTGGATAGCTGTAAATACACTCCTGGAAATGGAAAACAGAACACATTGACACCGGTGTGTCGACCCACCATACTTGCTCCGGACACTGCGAGAGGGCTGTACAAGCAATGATCACACGCACGGCACAGTGGACACACCAGGAACCGCGGTGTTGGCCGTCGAATGGCGCTAGCTGCGCAGCATTTGTGCACCGCCGCCGTCAGTGTCAGCCAGTTTGCTGTGGCATACGGAGCTCCATCGCAGTCTTTAACACTGGTAGCATGCCGCGACAGCGTGGACATGAACCGTATGTGCAGTTGACGGACTTTGAGCGAGGGCGTATAGTGGGCATGCGGGAGGCCGGGTGGACGTACCGCCGAATTGCTCAACACGTGGGGCGTGAGGTCTCCACAGTACATTGATGTTGTCACCAGTGGTCGGTTGAAGGTGCACGTGCCCGTCGACCTGGGACCGGACTGCAGCGACGCACGGATGCACGCCAAGACCGTAGGATCCTACGCAGTGCCGTAGGGGACCGCACCGCCACTTCCCAGCAAATTAGGGACACTGTTGCTCCTGGGGTATCGGCGAGGACCATTCGCAACCGTCTCCATGAAGCTGGGCTACGGTCCCGCACACCGTTAGGCCGTCTTCCGCTCACGCCCCAACGTCGTGCAGCCCGCCTCCAGTGGTGTCGCGACAGGCGTGAATGGAGGGACGAATGGAGACGTGTCGTCTTCAGCGATGAGAGTCGCTTCTGCCTTGGTGCCAATGATGGTCGTATGCGTGTTTGGCGCCGTGCAGGTGAGCGCCACAATCAGGACTGCATACGACCAAGGCACACAGGGCCAACACCCGGCATCATGGTGTGGGGAGCGATCTCCTACACTGGCCGTACACCACTGGTGATCGTCGAGGGGACACTGAATAGTGCACGGTACATCCAAACCGTCATCGAACCCATCGTTCTACCATTCCTAGACCGGCAAGGGAACTTGCTGTTCCAACAGGACAATGCACGTCCGCATGTATCCCGTGCCACCCAACGTGCTCTAGAAGGTGTAAGTCAACTACCCTGGCCAGCAAGATCTCCGGATCTGTCCCCCATTGAGCATGTTTGGGACTGGATGAAGCGTCGTCTCACGCGGTCTGCACGTCCAGCACGAACACTGGTCCAACTGAGGCGCCAGGTGGAAATGGCATGGCAAGCCGTTCCACAGGACTACATCCAGCATCTCTACGATCGTCTCCCTGGGAGAATAGCAGCCTGCATTGCTGCGAAAGGTGGATATACACTGTACTAGTGCCGACATTGTGCATGCTCTGTTGCCTGTGTCTATGTGCCTGTGGTTCTGTCAGTGTGATCATGTGATGTATCTGACCCCAGGAATGTGTCAATAAGGTTTCCCCTTCCTGGGACAATGAATTCACGGTGTTCTTATTTCAATTTCCAGGAGTGTACATATCAAAAGGACATACGTTTATCAACGAGTTAGAGAAAGGACAGGTCAGAATTACATGCAACACTTAAATTAAAAAAAAAGTGTACATGGGGATGTGGCTTCTGTATTATAAAACAGCTCGTAGGTTGGACATAAACAGTATTTGATACATGACACTGTATCAGCCACTATGCAATTAAATTTTTGCATTTTGTTTGTAGCAGTGATGATATGTTCATACCTGTATGCCATGTATACTTATAACAGCATTCAGAATCATTGAAATTTTGTCTCAGATACTAACAATTGCTCAGAATGCATAAATATATGACCATATCTACATATAGATCCATAGAATCATTTTAAAATATATTTCAGTAAAGGCCTACTAATCAAATCTGATATTAATGTTACTTCAATTCCATTTCTGAATAAATGATTGTATATAAATCTTTTTGTCAGCTGTCATTTGTCTCATTTTATCTTTTGTTTCAGGTGAAATGTACAACTTTACATTCTCTACATTAACAGCTAGTTGACAACTTGATATTTAATGAATGTTTTGTCAAGATTTACAGGCTATTACTGAAATATTATTGGATAGTAGTTCACCATAGATAATTACCTCTATGTCAACATTATAATATAATGGGCCACAAATTATCTTGTGGCTCAACCAAAATTGTTTCTTTCTTACTCTATGACAATATCCTGTCTGCTACCTACTAAAAAGTTTTTAATCCAGCCACAAACCTGGCTAACCATGCCAGTGTGGACATAATTTAAGTTTTACATGTCAGTGTGCTACAGAATCAAAAGCTTTTTGAAAGTGAAGTCACAAACAAACTGAAGATTCTACACATCACTATGCAACAATAACAATGGTCAAGTGAGATGAAACATATACCAGAACAGAAAAGTAACATGTTCATAAATACATGTAAGTTAATTGTTCAACATGTCAGCAATAGTTTGAGCTTCAAGCATCAAGAAACAAATTTGTCACTCATATAAGGAAAACACTCCTAACAGCAGGTAAGAGAATGTTTCATGTCACTGACTTTCTCAGAGCTTAGATAAAAACAATATAGTCCCATGTCAATATTATTGCTTAACAATGAGTTGAAACTTGAAATGTTACTTTCACATATTAAATATAACAAATTGAAGTAATACACAATTATGTGTATGTTGTAAGTAGTACTCGCTTAACAAAGAGCACATAAATTAAGACAACAAAGGCAAATTTTGTCACTTTAATCACTAACTTTGTCCACAAATACGAATGCATAGTCCATAAACAAAGCCAAGTTGGTTGAAGGCAAAACACTGAATTACAGCCATTAACAAGAACAAAAAAAGTGCGGGCAGGGCAACATCAAAATCCAATAAGCAGAATGGCATGACTGATAGTAGCTCTAGTAGCTGTACTTCACTGAATCATTGTTGCCTGCCGGGACCCATTGCTGCGAGTGGCACAACCCATGTGGCATACCATGCTCTCAACTGGTGGCAGTAGTCAACTGCAAGCTGTAATGCCTCTGAGACACAATTGATACTTGCCATTGTGGGTATATTAAATGCCACCCCCCCCCCCCCCCTTTCTCCCATGAATCAGCACATACAACCATCGTAAATGTCCCAGCTTATGCCAATGCCAATGGGGCAGAGGGCTGCGGCAATGGCAAAGGCGAGGGGTGGAGCAGTTGAACACCCCACCAACAGATACAGAACCATGGGATAGGGGCCAGCCAACCCTGTTGGCCTGGCCGAGCACTATGGGAGGGAGACCAGTGTGCCAGGGGAATCTGGCTGTGACAGGACAGCAAGGGAACAAGAGTGAGGGAAGGTCTGTATGGAGGCAGTGGTTCAACCTCCATATGCTCCTACACCATAATCCATTGACCAACCCTCTGGTGAGCAGTGGCATCAGGGTAGGGGGTTTGAGCATGTTCCAGGATGCACGACAAGGGTGAGAGAGCACATCTGGTGGTGATTCAGGTGTCCAGCCACAGCAGTGGAGCCAGGAGTGCCAACAGTGACTGCAGTCGTGACTGGAGCTGGTTGTCGTGGTGTGCCAGACAGATGCACCCAAATGCAACATCAAATGTCTGAAGTGTCCATGGCTGCTGAAAAAACATTGGATCCACCCTGTAAGCTGACCAAATGTGCCTGCCATACCTAGGCACCATAGGCATGGGTAGGCCTGTATGCAAGCTGGGCATGCTTCATGAGTTCGAACAGGGCACAAAAGGTAATAGGGGTGATGATGGGCAGAGTCCATGGCACATAAGAGAAGTTCAAGAGAGGGTCCACCACCAATAGCCATATAGCTACAGCAAAATCAATGTGGACCTTTCCCCATGGGTGGTCAGTACGGGACCATGAAGTGAAATGTTGCACAGAGACTGCCTGACTGAGGGTGCAAGCATGACAGAAATGACATGTGTTCTACACCAGCACAGATGCTGGGCCAGTAGCCGTGGCACTGGGGCAGTGCCTCCATATGCGTCATCCCCAATGCAAAACATGAAGCTGGAGGATGTGGGCATGAAGCAAGTGTGGAATGATGACCCAGTGTTCAGAGTCCTACATGGTCAGTGTTAAGATGCCATATGTAGCATTGAGCCTATAGTGCAGTGCAAATAACTGTGTAAGACATGTTGCCAGGCTGGAAACATACTCTGGCCACCCCTTCTGTACTGCAGAGTAAACTTTTCATAGGACTGGGTCACAGGATAATGCCATGGTTGCCTCACACATGGTCAATGGGAATTCATCCACAGTTTGTTGTAAATGGTGTTCCAGGGCAAAAAAACTGTTTCCTGCTGACTGAAATCTGCATCGGGGCCAAGAGGGAGATGGGATAGGTCCTCTGTATTAGTGTGTTTGAAAACAATGCACAGTGCTGTTATGTTTTCTCTGAGAGCTTAGAATGATTCCCAAACAATGAAATTTAGGGTTTGTGGTCAGTCAGCATGTGGAATTTGCCACCATACAAGTACACATGGAATGTATTGACCCTGTAAATGATTGCTAAAGCCCCCTTCTCGATCTTTGAGTAGATAAGCTGCACGGGAGTCAACATTTTTGAGGTGAAAGTGATTGGCTGTCAGAACCATCCAACAACTTTTGGGCCAAAACTGCAGCAACTCTGTACTGGAGTGCATACATTGTGACTGTCAATGAAAGGCTTGATGTATGTGGCATCAGACGTGGTATCACCTTGAGACTACCCTTAATGTGGTAAAAATCCTGTTAACAGATGGTAAACCACATATCTGATGCTATTCTTGCACAACCGACAAAGGGAGGGCATGATTGCACCATTTGGGGAATAAAGTTGGCATAGTACATGATTTTACCCAGGAATGACTAACTGTGTAAGGTTAGTAAGAGCTTGTGCACCACTGATGGCACTGAATTAGCCTTGTGTGGGTGTGATATCTTTGTCACTTAAGTATTTGATATTGGGGGTGAAGAAACTGCTCTTTTCCAACTGACAGCATATGCCATTTTTTGGAGCTGTTTGAAAAGGGATTTGAGGTTCCCATAGAGTTCCTCATGTGTCAACACTGTAATAATGATATCATCCAAATAAATAACACATTGCAGAATATATTTAATCAGTTATTCTAAATAGTTTTGGAAAATGGTGAGTGCACTAGCAACTTCAAACAGTCAGCAGTTGCACTTGCATAAAATGAATGGTGTATTTAATACTAGGAGCTGCCTCAACGCTTCATCAAGCAACATGTGTAGATCTATCTTTGAAAAACATTGGCGTCCAGCCAGTTTAGTCAACGAAACTTTCGGGTTAGCCATTTGATGGAGATCCAGGTCAGACTGGGCATTTATAGTGGACATTTTAAATATCCTCACAAATGCATAAGAAGCTCTACAAAATTTTGGCACCACTGAATGCTTTGAAGAGATGTGAGCAGTAAAATTAAACACACAGTCCATTATTGGTCCAAAAATTCATTTTACGAGGTGCATTCAAGTTCTAAGGCCTCCAATTTTTTTTCTCCGGACTGGAAAGAGATATAAACATGTGCATTGTTTTAAAATGAGGCTGCATTCATTGTCAATACGTCCCAGAGATGGCAGCACCGTACAGCAGATGGAATTTTACCACCAGGGGCGAGAATAAGAACTGTTTTAAAAACTTAAAATGGTGACGTTTTCCTTACTTGAACAGCGTGCAATCATTCATTTTCTGAATTTGCGTGGTGTGAAACCGATTGAAATTCATCGACAGTTGAAGGAGACATGTGGTGATGGAGTTATGGATGTGTTGAAAGTGCGTTCGTGGGTGCGACACTTTAATGAAGGCAGAACATTGTGTGACAACAAACCGAAACAACCTCGGGCTTGCACAAGCCGGTCTGACGACATGATTGAGAAAGTGGAGAGAATTGTTTTGGGGGAACGCCGAATGACTGTTGAACAGATCACCTCCAGAGTTGGCATTTCTGTGGGTTCTGTGCAAACAATCCTGCATGACGACCTGAAAATGCGAAAAGTGCCATCCAGGTGGGTGCCACGAATGCTGACGGACGACCACATGGCTGCCCGTGTGGCATGTTGCCAAGCAATGTTGACGCGTAACGACAGCATGAATGGGACTTTCTTTTCATCGGTTGTGACAATGGATGAGATGTGGATGGCATTTTTCAATCCACAAACAAAGCGCCAGTCAGCTCAATGGAAGCACACAGATTCACCGCCACCAAAAAAATTTCGGGTAACCGCCAGTGCTGAAAAAATGATGATGTCCATGTTCTGGGACAGCGAGGGCGTAATCCTTACCCATTGCATTCCAAAGGGCACTATGGTAACAGGTGCATCCTACGAAAATGTTTTGAAGAACAAATTCCTTCCTGCACTGCAACAAAAACGTCCGGGAAGGGCTGTGCATGTGCTGTTTCACCAAGACAACGCACCCGCACATTGAACTAACGTTACGCAACAGTTTCTTCGTGATAACAACTTTGAAGTGATTCCTCATGCTCCCTACTCATCTGACCTGGCTCCTAGTGACTTTTGGCTTTTTCCAACAATGAAAGACACTCTCCATGGCCGCACATTTACCAACCGTGCTGCTATTGCCTCAGCGATTTTCCAGTGGTCAAAACAGACTCCTAAAGAAGCCTTCGCCGCTGCCATGGAATCATGGTGTCAGCGTTGTGAAAAATGTGTACGTCTGCAGGGCGATTACGTTGAGAAGTAACGTCAGTTTCATCGATTTCGGGTGAGTAGTTAATTAGAAAAAAAATGGGAGGCCTTAGAACTTGAATGCACCTCGTACAAATTGCACAGTGTGTCAAGGTCAGGAAAAGGCACTGTTTTGTACATAAAATAGACTTGGTACATGTATGATGTTGTATGATGTTTTGTAGTTGGCTACCATGGCAGTTCACTGAGAAGAGGAATGGCCATACAGCAGTAAGACACAGCTCGGTACTGGACCCTTCACAGCAAAGGAGAGCTGAGCTGCCAATACAAATCCTTCTGATTAACAACACTTCAGAGCCTGTATCCAGCTGGAATTTCAGGAACTGGCTGAAAACCATCAGGTTCAATGTAAGCTCCTGTGGTAACAGTGTGAAGCAATGTGCTCTCCCCATGCTGTGACTGAGTGCTTAAATTTGCCACAAAATGCAGGCAGCATAATCATGATTTTATTCCAGGAAGGATGTGCAGGAGAAAGCAGCATTGGAATCATAATCTCAAACATTTATAAGAGAACAGTATTAAAAGAATTGTTATAATGATTATGTGGCAATTCTGAAGAAATAACACACACACACACACACACACACACACACACACACACACACACGCACACACAAATGAAAACCAAACAACAACTGTAGCTATTTTGAATGCTGTAAGAACGTTTCAACACATATTTACCATATCATGATGTTGCCTGAAAAATTCATGAAAAGTGACTTACAGCGGAGTGAGTTGTCACGCAGAGCAGCAGTAATAGCAGGTAGGTTGTCACTGTAGACACGACAGAGTGCAGCACTCAGCTCACGTGGCAGCCCCAACTGCTGCAGTTCACTAGAGAGTGCTTCCTCTGTCACCCCGTGGCGTGCACCTGATGTTAGCACGAAAGACACTGCTGCCACGCATCCCTTCACATCACCAGTGTCTGCAACCAGTATATACATTACATGCAGGAGGCACATACAAGTGTGTATCTAATACTGCCTGTGTCACTACTTTAATAGGCAGGAGAATAGAATGATAGAATGCTCCTGTCTGAGAGTAGAGGATATATGAAAGCTTCATTTGGAATGGACATTTTACTTCACTCCATATTCATTTAAAGAATACATAGAAGGAGCAAGTATAAAGATAAGTGGGAGAATATGTAGAAGGATACTACTATCTTGGAGACAAAATTACACTCGACAGCTACAGCAATAACTGTATCACAACAGGCAATCACTGATCAAGTAAGCTTGCTTAATAAAATATGTATGTCCTTAAAAATGCTGCTGTAAGATCAAGAAAGAAATTCCTACCTGGAGCAATACACTGTAAAGAAGTCAGAGAGGAGAAAAATGCAAGTATTTGAACAAATTCAAATCTTAAATTAAGTGGAAAATCTATTACATTTGGAAATAGGCATACAGTTCATACAAGAGACAAAAATGAAATACATAGTACAGATTAATGAGGACTGTGGCTGTAGCTGGTGTGTAAAGCTGAGGAAAGAATTCTTTTTAAAAATATTAAAATATTCTTGATCAAAGAAGAGAGAGGGAGTTTACAACTAAAAGTAAGCACAATCATATAAAAATGATATAATTTTTATCCCACAGCAGAAATTGCACTGATTTTAAACTCCCTGGCAGATTACAGTTGTTTGCTAGAAAAGGACTCAAACCTGGGACCCTTGTCTTCCAAGAAAATATGAAACTTCCTGGCACATTAAAAATGCATGCCAGACCAGGAATTGAAGCCAAGACCTTTGGCTTTCATGGGAAGTTGCTCTACTCAATGAGATATCCAGGCATAATTCACAACCTGCCTTACAGATTTCCTTGGAAGACAGGACAGAGGTACTGGTGGAAGTAAATATCTGAGGACGGATCATGAGGCTTACTGAGTTTTGCTCAGTCAGTAGAGCAATTGCCCACAAAAGGCAAATGTCTTGAGTTACAGCCCTGATCTAGAATGCATTTTTAATCTGCTAGGGAGTTTCATATAAAAATGCTTCATAAAAACATAACATTTATCATAAAGAAGTGAGATAGTGTCTATAAAGAGGATCATTACTGACTGACAAACTTAACTGCGAGAACTGGCAACACCACATGAACTGATATATGAATCTTATTTCTTACTAATACTCATTGTGTCCTTACTATAATTATTGATGTGACTATGAACGTATATAACATTTTTCACTGTGCTTTGTCTTAATGATGCAAGAGGTGTCCTCTAATACAACAATATCAGTAGTAGTAAATAAAATGCATGTCCCTCTTTTGCTATTCAACCAGGTAGTATACAAATGACATTCAAGTTTATTAGTGTCACTATTATAGATTAGAGTGACTTTTGAGGCTACTACAGGAAATTCCATGTACATTCATTGTAGGAACTACATATGTTTTATAAAGGTGGAAAATTTAAGTCAGGATTTGTTAATGGAAATCTCAAGACTTGTCTTTCCATAATTCCAGCGTCTTCTATGTCATCCCACTCAGTCACTTTAGTGCTGCCCCTCACTAAAGTGAAACATTTCTATTTCCATGCATAGTAACGAGTACAAATATATTCCTCTAACAGATTACTTTACTCCCTTTATTTACTGTCTTGTGACAATATAGTTAGCTGGAGCACATCTGATATTTCTGTTCATCAGATTATCACGAGCTGTTCTGTGAGCAATTAAGAATGCAGGACACAAGCAGCTGTGGATAACTGTTCACTTCAGCGTCAATAATGTTTGTCACTTGTCACCCAATCATTACTTTAGGGAACTGGCAGAAGCAGTGAAGAATGGTGGCCCACTTTTTTACACTGGTGACATAATTTGCAGCATGGAATTGTGCTTTTGATGCTGAGTTCAGTGAATGGTAGCTCTTCCAGGTCTGTAATGTTCTGCACTGGATAACCCTCTAACGAGTCACATACTTCCTACAGTTAGGGTTGTCCTGGATACATCAGTTACTCATTAGAAATTTTTAGTGGCTAGCTGAGTAACAAGAGCAGATATGGCTACAAACTGGCACTTAGCACCAAATTTCTTATGTTACATGATGACTACTCACTAACTATAAGCAAATTATAATATTGACCTGCAGAGTGAATATAGTGAAATAGAATGTTATGTCACTGGAAATAAATGCAGAAGTGTTTGTAACAGAGCCCCACAACACACTGCTTTTATGGACAAAACTGTGCATAGAAACACAACAAATCAAATAATTAGTGAAATTATCTTTTGTAAAATATAGCTTAGATAATCCAGGACCTGGTAGTGTGATGTTGTAACAAAAATTTTGCATCTAGCAAGCCAAAAATAAATCAATTTCTTTAGGGATTTTTTTTTCTTTTTTTTTTTTTTTTTTTTTTTTGGGGCGGGGGGTCAAGAGGAAGACGTAACTGTTGTTCAGTTTAAAGAAAGTTTCTGCTGACCATTAGAATTAGATACAGTACTCACAAATTCATTTAGAGACAATGCAAGCTTCATGGAACATAGAAGTGAATTTATAGTAGGTGATGTTAATACATAGAATAATGAGTAAAATCAAAATGTTCCACTGAGGATACAAACATCTTGAAAAACTAATTATAAAACCATTCACCTATATCTGTTTTGCACAACTCGTATATCTGCTCACAGATGGCAGAAGCCAAAGAACACAGAAAAAATCATTTTAAGAATAAAAATTAAAATCCTACACCACTCAAGATACCACCTTCAGCTCCATATTGGTTAGCTAATATTTCTTGCTTTGAATGGCTGCTTAAAAATTAAAACAAACAATGTAGTCATTCATGACATCATATGCTACTTATTCCACAGTAGCCAACCAGTAAAGATTTGGACAAAAGAGGTGATGATTGGTGCCATACAGAGTGGATTTTATGCTGTTTTTCATGTATAATGCAATATTCATTGTCCCTTCAACAACTGTTAGCAGTGTATGATCATTTTGCACTCTGGATGCCAACAGCACAAGGCTCAGGGTGGATTATTTATGTCAGTAGTAGAAGTCAATCCTAGTCAACACTATTATTAATGCAGAATCTGCTCTCATAATTAAACACATTTTTATGCTGTTCATCATCCAGCTGTGTCTTTCTCTGCACTTTCGAGGCAAACTGCTTGGTGATAAGATGTGACAAGTAGCTTGGTGAGTGCTACCCTTACTTGTAGCTCATCATACAATTGCTCAAAGTCTTAGATAATTCTAAGTACAAGAGAAATCTTAATTTGGATTGCACTCACCTTGCGATTATCGATCACTGCTCATCTGATGCAACTGTTGTTTGATTGGTTGGTTGATTTGGGGGAGGGGACCAAACAGGTCATTGGTCCCATTGGATTAGGGAAGGATGGGGAAGGAAGTCGGCTATGCCCTTTCAAAGGAACCATTCTAGCATTTGCCTGAAGTGATTTAAGGAAATCACGGAAAACCTAAATCAGGATGGCCAGACATGCATTTTAACAGTCATCCTCCCAGATGTGAGTCCAGTGTGCTATCCCTGGATGTGAGTCCAGTGTGGTAACCACTGCACCAACTTGCTCAGTATGCAACTATTCTGACTTGAACCCTTGCCCCACTCCTGCCAAAAAATCAGGATAACGAACATGTGCACCCTCCTTTGATCAATGATACACAAATAACATCTCATGTCCGGCACACTGGGAAATTCTTTGGAAGGACCATCTGCATTGCATTTGTTGACATCATCCTGGCCAGTCACAATGTTTACTAATCCAGTGTGAAGGTTTGAAAGATAAATCACTCTTTCCCAAGTAAATACAGTTGTTAAGGCCTCATTATTTTCATATTCGAAGCGTGATTCTTACTGTATTCCAAGCATGGTACCTGAGGTCGAACTCTTTACTGCCCTCTATTATCAGACACACTAATTCAGTGTTTCTACTAATGAATATGATATGGGATGAAGATATCAGCCACACTTTAATTAAATCAACTATGTTAATTTTAATTAGGTTTGACCAAACACCAGACACATTCAGTGATATCAAAGGTACCCTGACACCCATATGTAATGCGGAATTGAACACCAGATGTCAAAAGAAATAGATGTGCCAATATAAAAAGAGGTGAGGACTGTTTTGCAGAGAAGCAATAACAGCAGAATACGTCATCAGAGCTCAGTAACTTCACATGTACCAGTTGCCTGAGTATCAAATTCATCAGATGCATTTCAACTCTTAGAAAGGTGTCCCAAATCGAATGCTGGCAATGTGACTGTGAAGTAAAAATGTGAAGTAATAACCACAGGAAAACCAAGACCAGGAAGAACTCATTCACTGATAGAGAGGGACCGTCGAGCATTGGGGAGAGTGGTTTTAAAAAATTACGTTAAATGAGTGGAAGGAATTACCCAAGTTCAGAAGTCCTACTAGCAGTCCAGTTAGCATAATGACTGTGCATAGGGAGTTAAAAAGAATGGGGTATAATGGTTGAGCAACTCCTCATAAGCCACGCATTTCTGTAGTCAATGCTAAGTGAAGCTGTTGTTGGTGGAAAGAGCAACAGCACTGGACAGTGGATAACTTGAAATGAGTTGGTGACAAATCATGTTAAACCTTATGGCAATCCGATGGAAGGTTTTTGGTTTGGTGAATTCCTGGAAAATATTACCAGCCATTATGTGTAGTGCCAACAGTGAGTTATAGAGGAAGTGAGAGGAAGCAGTTTTACGGTATAGGGTGTTTTTCATGGTCAGGATTTGGTTCCCTTACTGCACTTCAGAAAACGCCAGATGTGGAAGGATATGAACATATTTTACGGCATTGTGTACTGTGTACAGTGGAGGAACAGCCTGGAGACAATTACTGGTAGTACAAGCATACAGAGGACCCTGTCATAAAGCAGCAATGGTTTGTGGGCATAAGCAATGTGACCTAAAGTATCTGGTCACCCTCAAAAACACATTTTTCATACCGAGCGAGGTGGCGCAGTGGTTAGACACTGGACTCGCATTCGGAAGGACGACGGTTCAATCCCGCGTCCGGCCGTCCTGATTTAGGTTTTCCGTGATTTCCCTAAATCACTCCAGGCAAATGCCGGGATGGTGCCTCTGAAAGGGCACGGCCAACTTCCTTCCCCATCCTTCCCTAATCCGATGAGACCGATGACCTCGCTGTCTGGTCTCCTTCCCCAAACCAACCAACCAACCTACCACATTTTTCATATTAGATGAATTAGGTGCATTGTGCTCCCACCTACTGCCAGGTACTCCATACCAGCGACCTCAGCAGTCATGTGGGGGCACTCCGCAGAACTCATGGACTTTGAATGTGGTGAGATGATTCGATGTCATTTGTGTCTACGTCTGTACATAAGATTTCCATTCTCCTAAACATCCATAGGTCCACTGTTTCCAATGCTATAGTGAAGTGGAAACGTTCAAATGGCTCTGAGCACTATGGGACTTAATATCTGAGGTTATCAGTCCCCTAGAACTTAGAACTACTTAAACCTAACCAACCTAAGGACATCACACACATCCATGCCCGAGGCAGGATTCGAACCTGCGACCCTAGAGGTCGCGCGGATCCAGACTGAAGCGCCTAGAACCGCTCGGCCACTCTGGCCGGCGAAGTGGAAACGTGAAGGGGCACATACAGCACGAAAGCGTATAGGCTGACCTCGTCTGTTGACTGACAGAGACCGCCGACATTTTAAGAGGGTCATAATGTGTAATAGGCAGACACATAGCCAGACCATCAGACACGAATTCCAGACTACATCAGGATCCACTGCAAGTACTATGACAGTTGGGCGGGAGGTGATAAAACTTGGATTTTATGTTCGAGCTGCTGCTCATAAGCCACACATCACGCTGTAAATGACAAACGACGCCTCGCTTGCTGTAGGAGCGTAAACATTGGACGGTTGAACAGTGGAAAAACGTTGTTTGGAGTGACGAATCACGGTACACAATGTGGCGAACCGATGGCAGGGTGTGGGTATGGCGAATGCCTGGTGAACGTCATCTGCCAGCGTGCGTAGTGGCAACAGTAAAATTCTGAGGCGATGGTGTTATGGTGTGGTCGTGTTTTTCATGGAGGGGGCTTGCAATCCTTGTTTTTTTGCGTGGCACTATCACAGCAAAGGCCTACATTGATGTTTTAAGCGCCTTCTTGGAGAACAATTCGAGGATGGCGATTGGATCTTTCAACACGATCGAGCACCTGTTCATAAGGCATGGTATGTCGTGTGGTGGTTACACCACAATAATATCCCTCTAATGGATTGGCCTGCACAGAGTCCTGACCTGAATCCTATAGAGCAAATTTGGGATGTTTTGGAACGCCGACATTGTGCCAGACCTCACCAACTGACATTGATACCTCTCCTCACTGCAGCATTCCATGAAAAATGGGCTACCATTCCCCAAGAAACCTTCCAGCACCTGACTGAACGTAAGCCTGCGAGAGTGTAAGCTGTCATCAAGGCTAAGGGTGGGCCAACACCATATTGAATTTCAGCATTACCGATGGAGGGCGCCACGAAGTTGTAGGTTGTTTTCAGCCAGGTATTACATAGTATAACATTCCTGAAATAGAATGGTCAGCCCAGAGAACTGACTTGTATCCAGTGGAATGCCTTTAGGAACTGTTGGAACGTCGACTTTTCTCCAGACCCCAGCAACCAACATCACTACCTTCTCTGGTTTTGGCTTCTGAGGAAAACTGGGTAGCCATTCTTCCACAGATATTTGGACACCCCAGCAGAATCAATCCGTCATAACGAGTGGACACTAACAAGTATCTGGATTCTTTCCATCAGATAGTGTATTAATGAAACAGAGGCCGAAATTTGTTAAGACATACGCCAGAAAAGTATGCACTTTCAGATCTTATGTTTAAGTAATATTTGACATAAAACACTATACCGATGCTTCCTTTCCCGCTTTGATCCGATGGTGGCAGTCTGCCAAAATGCCTAACCTATGTGGATAAATGTAGAACGATTCACACATTTATAGTTATATATAAGTTATTCATCATTGTCGCTGACCTCGGTAACGACTTTCTATCTTCTATTATCAAACAAGTCATTTATTTAGTCTTGTACACTTTGTACTTTAAGCAGATTTGATCTAATTCATTTGTGTTAAGTGCCAGTGTGTTGAAACATTGTGAATACAGGTAAAATTTTTGTGTGAGTTACTAACAACATAGCGTGATGCAAGCCAGTACTACGTATCTACATCTACACGCATATTCCTCATACGGTGCACAGCGGATCCTACCCTGTACTGCTAGACATTTACTTTTCTGTTCCAATCGCAAATAGAACGAGGATAAAACCACTACTACATACCTATTTTTAAGTCATCAGTTTTCTGACTAGTGTGATGTGACCTGCCACGAATTCCTCTCCTGTGCCAACCTCTTCATCTCAGAGTAGCACTTGCAACCAGTATTGGGGCAAAGAGAGGACCAGTCCACTCTGCATTGTTGCCAGATGTATCTAAGATAGTGGTGATGACGTCATCCAAGATGGCGTCGTGTAGACTTTGCAACAGCGCATTACGTCATTCAAGATGGCGGGAAGTTTGAATTTTAGCGGGAAAGTGCGCCCCCCTCCTCAAGAAAAATGGCGTGAAGTTCAAATTCTAACTGGATAATGCACCACAGCACTATTATCTCTACTACGCAAAGAAAATGGCGGGAAGATAGGCCACTTGGGCTAACGTAAGTCACCCGACCGCCACTTCCTCCTAGGAACTGGCGCCAAGTTTGAATTCCTACAGGATACTGCATCATAACCCGGTATTCTCTACTAAGCAAAGAAAATCGCGAGAAGATAGCTCACTTGACCTACCTCCACTAACTTGAGTCACCTGACCGCCACTTCCTCCTACAAACTGATGCCTGGTTTGATATTTGTGTGCCGCGCAGGCTTAGCCGAGCGGTCTAAGGTGCTGCAGTCATGGACTGTGCGGCTGGTCCCGGCGGAGGTTCGAGTCCTCCCTCGGGCATGGGTGTGTGTGTTTGTTCTTAGGATAATTTAGGTTAAGTAGTGTGTAAGCTTAGGGACTGATGACCTTAGCAGTTAAGTCCCATAAGATTTCACACACATTTGATTTTTTATATTTGTGGTAAAAAAATGCCACTTGGGTTTTTTGCTACCAACCTAAGAAAAATTTGGGAAGATAGGCCACTTGTCCTAACTTAAGTCATCCGACTGCCACCTCCTCCTACGAACTGGCAACAAGTTTGAAATTTGATGGTAAACAAAAGTCAATTTGCATATCTCTACTAAGCTAAGAAAATGGTGTGAAAGAAAAGACACTTGTACTAACCTCAGTCGCCAGACCGCCACCTCCTCCTAAGGATTCGTAGGAACCTTGGACATAAGTATTTATTTAAACAATTCCATGCAGGTGTGTTCACCACAAGGTTAGGACTCCAACTGACTTAGTACACACCGCCACCACAAGAGGGCGCTCTCATCTGTGATGTAATCCAAGATGGCGACACCCAGTTATTCATAAAGAGCTCCAGACTCCAACTGACTAAGTAAACATCGCCACCGCCAGAGGGCACTGTCGTTACTTCAGGAGATGACGCAAGTACCGTTAATCAAGATGGCAGCATGCAATGTGTTCACCACGAGGCTTAGTACATACTCACACCACCAGAGTGCGCTACTGTGTACTTGGAATGAATTTTAGCGAATGCCACGCCCATCTGGTCTTGGAAGCAAATAGTTAAAGTCTCCGCCACGATCCTCAACCCAGCAAAACGTCCCCTTACCGATCCATTTTGGCAGGCTAACGTGTAGTAACATGCACAGTGCATGATGTCATCCAAGATAGTGGGGCGAAATGGCGGCAAAACAGACCTGAACACAAGTCTTTATTTTGCAGCCAGTGTCTCCACCACGAGATTTAGAGTCCAACTGACCTAGTACACGTTACTGCCACCAGAATGTACTGTTATCCCTCCTATGACCTAATCCCAGATAGTGGTCTGTAGGGGGAAGATGGCGCGAAACTTACTCAGGCTGCACTGGACTGCTGGGGAGAGTAAGGAAGGAGTGCACTCTATTCATTTTCGAACATTTTATTTAGTGATGGAGTATATTTATCACACTAATACAAAACATATGCTTGGGGTCACGACACACAGCCCACAGATCTCTAAACTACTCCTAAATAATGCTCTAGAGACACGCAAACAACTCCTAATTTACGCAAATAATTTAAGTACAGACATTCAGACTCTTCCTAAATAATGAAGCACAGTGATGTATAGACACACTCAGTACTCATAAACTGTCCAAATAACGCATAGCACAGTGTACAGACCCGTTCCCAAAATAATACATCAGACACGCAACCAACGTACGCAGACACCGCCCCCTGTCCACTAGAGCGCATAGGAGGCTACCGACAGCCCCACCTACTGAGGCGCCCGTCAGCTGTCAAACCACACATAGCTGCCCACAGGCATGGATACATCCCTTTTCATACTTGACACTAGAGAAATTCCTATCACAATACGTGTTCACCTAGATGCCAATGATAACATGATTGGACAGGAGCAAAGACTTACATACAGAGTGCAGATGCTCATGCGTTTGGCCGACGTGTCCGATGTGGCTAAAAGTTGGGTCTATTCACTTCCCGTTATACCAACCTCACAGAATTCCAAAGTGCAGCCACCATACGCGAGACACCTCTGGACAGCACGCACTTTACCACAGATGGCAGAACAGCACAGGCTGCTTCCATCTAACGGAACATACGAGATGCGTTCAGCCGTGCGTACCCACCGCAGCGTGGCTCTCGCCTCGCCGTGTAACGTCTGTGTAGCGACTCGTCTTCTAAAACGTTCTCAACGTTAATCTTACGTCACATGGCATTTAAAAAAAAAGAGCCTAGTCGACCTATCGGGAATTGTATATTGTCACAGAATAGCTTGTATGCACGGAAATTCTTACCCTAACAGAAGGTGTTTACGAAAATAACATCGAATGCCGTCTTCCCAGCGCTCCTAACGCGTTAACCCTTCCAGATTTCAACATACGCAAACGTTCCCTCTGCTATGTAGAGACTCCTATATCCCAGCACAAACGATGTGAATGAATCTAGCATTCTGATTGGCTCTTATCGAATTTACCCGCCGAATTATTCATGCCACCGGTATCGAAGCACCATCCACCTATTCTTTCTCGGACTACCCGCGGTTATTTTACACAGATCGGTAAGCTGAATTGACAGTTAAACCCGCAAATTTATCTCCAGAGTATCAAAAACATTCCAGACTCACAAGAATATTGGAAGCCTGGAATATATTTACCAATGTAACTACACTTGAAAATTACGATTGCTGCTACAGTTTGACACCAATCAATGTACAGGTAATGTCTCCTCTTGATGACTGTGCTTCAGTATCTATAGCGCATATAATTTTCCACTTAAAAACTCTCTCTCATACCCTTGTTGTTATCGATGTGCTGAATCTATGCGTCCCTCACGATAGGACAAACAGTCATCCTCTCTAGTCATGCCATAACATAAACCATAGTATCTTTACAATGCAATATATACACATTTTACACAATGTAAGCCACAGTAAATTTACAACAGAATATATACACATTTTACACAAACAGTCCAGTTACCTTTTATATCTGTACAACACCCGAAAAAATTATCGTACGCCTACACTCACACAGGCTATATGTTACAATGCTCCCCAGTCCTAGGGAAGCACTGTCAGCCTTTTCTTTCTTTCTATAGACCCGACATAACATTGTACCATTTTCGCGATACTTCTCCATATCAAGCACTAGACGGCATCCTACCGATCGCTAACGCAACATATTTCCCAACATATAGACTCGAAATCATTTCTCTACAAACACGAAACTTTAGCTACGTGAAATGTGCTCTAGACCACTGACTAACTAGCAACAAACACATTAAAAATCATATTTCCACCCGCAAATACCGATCTCGCTGATCTAACATACTCCAAATCATCCATATAATTTACAAGCCAACTACGGTCTTTCCCATGTCCAGAGAACAGGCAGACGTATCTTCCACATGTCAGATGCACACACCACAATCGATCTTCTCTCAACTAAATAAAGACGCAAAATGTGCAGAAGCAGTCAACCGAACAGTTTACATGGGAGGGAATAACGGTCCAGCGCAAACGCACCTCTGTACACAATCTTGTCAAATTTACACTTGATCACGAAAGCCGCCCATCTTAACGATCGCGATCTCAATTGAACGTCATTCGACAATGTGCGAAGTATCGGAAATACACCCTACCAAAGGTAGTGGCTCTGGAAATGGAATATCTATGCCCGTCATACGACTGAACATACTCTTCCCATTGCTAACACAGTACTCCAAGTCAAATCCATACCTTCCCTACAACAGGGCATAGTCATCTCCTTTCCACATACACATTCTTTATAAACCTGATGTTCAAATATGTAAATATCATGCACCCACCAATACTACTAAATAATACTTTGACTGTTAATTCTCGAACACAAAGTATATCAGACAGCGCTCTACATATTTCTAAGACCTCGAGCGTAGTACTTAATTTACGATCCATCTCTCTGTGTATGGGAGTCACATAGCATTCTCGTTGTCTTAGGGTAAAATTTAGAGATTGAAAGACCATCCTCACACTGTCATTGACCAACCTGCCATGCAGCACCGTTACCGAATTAATCTGCAACCGATCAGAAGAAGACCGCTACACTCCACGTCTCGTGAATGAATCGAGCTTTCCGAGTCCTAACCCGTCCAAGTGCACCAGTTTTCTCACGATGCGACCATGTCGAGGAGCTTAGCACTCCTTATCGATGTATAGTAACAGATTTCAAAGTGCTGTGATGTAATAGCAGACAGTTAAGAAGAACAAGAAAGAATTAATTTTTATATGCGATGGTGTTCCAAACGGATGGAGTTAGACACATTTTTACGTAAATCATCCAAGCTATCAACTCTGAAGAATTGTTCTAGAGTCTAGGATCGGTACCTGGAAGGTATTGGTAAGAGAGAGAACATAAACACACACACTCCTAAGGCTGCAACGTTCTGAACTTAAAACGGGTCTATAATGTTAGATCGCCTACGTTTCCAACCTATCAGTTAGATTAGATTAGTACTTGTTCCATAGATCATGAATACGACACTTCGTAATGATGTGGAACGTGTCAGGTTAATAAAAGGTGTCTATATACAAGATATTACATTAGACAAAATATTATATGACACTCAATAATTTTTTTGTGGAGGTTGGGAAATTTCCCACTTACTATATCCAAAAATTCATCTAATGAGTAGAAGGAGTTGCCATTAAGAAATTCTTTTAAGTTCCTTTTAAATGCTATATGGCTATCTGTCAGAATTTTGATGCTATTAGGTAAAGGACCAAAGACTTTTGTGGCAGCATAATTTACCCCCTTCTGAGCCAAAGTTAGATTTAATCTTGAGTAGTGAAGATCATCCTGTCTCCTAGTGTTGTAGCCATGTACACTGCTATTACTTTTGAATTAGTTCGGATTGTTAATAACAAATTTCATAAGTGGATATATATATTGTGAGGCTACAGTGAGGATTTCTAGCTCTTTAAATAAGTGTCTGCAGGATGATCTTGGATGAGCTCCAGCAATTATTCTGATTACACGCTTTTGTGCAATGAAAACTCTTTTACTCAATGATCAGTTACCCCAGAATATGATGCCATACGAAAGCAGAGAATGAAAATAGGCGTGGTAAGCTAATTTACTCAGATGTATATCGCCAAAATTTGCAATGACCCTAATAGCATAAGTAGCTGAACTCAAACGTTTCAGCAGATCCTCAGTGTGTTTTTTTTTTTTCAGTTCAACCCGTCATCAATGCATACACCTAGAAATTCTGAATATTCTACCTTAGCTACCGATTTCTGATCGAAGTCTATATTTATTAATGGGGTCATTACATTTACTGTGTGGAACTGTATATACTGTGTTTGGAAGTAGTTTGGAATGTGGCGTTGTTAATATTGAATTGTGAGAAATATATTGCAACCACATTATATATATCCTTCTTCCCCGTTTCTCTACGATGGACCATCTTATCGAACTGTAAAACGAAAAACAAACTTTTGTAAAATGCTCACTCTGCGTGATACGAGCTCAATATAGCTTTGCGGAGATGTATAGAGTCCACTGTTCACATCCGATCACGGTTCAGAAATTATAGTAGGTCTGCATCAGGCCTATATAAAATGGTCGTTAGCAGCATAAGATGCAGGCTATGTCACGTGACTGATGCATCTGGTCAGAACACTGGAAAAAAATTGACCTGCAGCATCTTCTCCTTCTCTAGGATGAATCAGTCAACCATTAACTCGTACCTCGTTACAGCTCTATCTCAATAGATCGACCCATCTGCTCTCGGTTATCCTTTAGCGCAGATGCAAGTAAGTGTAGGGGTGAATAGTTCTCTGCCCTCCTGAAAAGCGCCAAATACAGTACTAAACTCCCATGTACTGGTACCTCAATAAACGTACAGTATAATACTACCTCAACAGAAAGAAAATTCACTGCCTCCCAGATTCCCTTCGTTTCGATGTCAACGTTTTCCCAGATTCCTCTTGCTTTCACATACTTGCCCCCAGGTACAAATTATTTGGCGCGAACCAGAAGATACGCAAGTACTTCCTCAACTTCCTCAATTTCCAGCATTTTGGTGTATATTCAGTCAATTTATACCTATTCACTCGTTATTTTTCGCTCTGTCCAGAGGTGTCTCGCGTATGGGGGCTGCGCCTTGGAATTCTGTGAGTTCGGTATAACGTAAAGTGAACAGACCCAACTTTCATCCACATCCACCATACGCATGAGTGTGTGCGCTCTGTATTAAAGTCTTTGCTCCCGGCCGATCAGATCATCGGCGTCTAGGTGAACACGTATTGTGATAGGAATTTCTCTAGTGTCAAGTATGAAAAGGGATGTATCCACATCATCCCTGTGGGCAACTGTGTGTGGTTTGACAGCTGACGGGCGCCTCACTAGGTGGGGCTGTCGGTGGCCTCCTATGCGCTCTAGTGGACAGGAGGAGGTGTCTACGTATGTTGGTTGCGTGTCTGATGTATTATTTTGGGAGTGGGTCTGTACACTGTGCTGTGCGTTATTTGGATAGTTTATGAGTACTGAGTGTGTCTATACATCACTGTGCTTCATTATTTAGGAGGAGTCTGAATGTCTGTACTTAAATTATTTGGGTATAGAGTGCACTCCTTCCTTACTCTCCCCAGCAGTCCAGTGCAGCCTGAATCATTTTTGCGCCATTTTCTCCCTACAGACCACTATCTGGGATTAGGTCATAGGAGGGATGACAGTACATTCTGGTGGCAGTAATGTGTACTAGGTCAGTTGGACTCTAAATCTCGTGGTGGAGACACTGGATGCAAAATAAAGACTTGTGTTCAGATCTGTTTTGCCGCCATTTCGCCCCACTATCTTGGGTGACATCATGCACTGTGCATGTTAGTACACGTTAGCCTGCCAACATGGGTGATTAACGGTACTTGCGCCATCTCCTGAAGTAACGACAGTGCCCTCTGGCGGTGGCGATGTTTACTTAGTCAGTTGGAGTCTGGAGCTCTTTATGAATAACTGGGTGTCGCCATCTTGGATTACATCACAGATGAGAGCGCCCTCTTGTGGTGGCGGTGTGTACTAAGTCAGTTGGAGTCCTGGCCTTGTGGTGAACACACCTGCATGGAATTGTTTAAATAAAGACTTATGTCCAAGTCCTTTTCCCATGAATCCTTAGGAGGAGGTGGCGGTCTGGCGACTGAAGTTAGTACAAGTGTCTTTTCTTTCACACCATTTTCTTAGCTTAGTAGAGATATGCGAATTGACTTTTGTTTACCAGCAAATTTTAAACTTGGAGCCAGTTCCTAGGAAGAGGTGGCAGTCGGGTGACTCAGGTTATTGGAGGTAGGCCAAGTGAGCTATTATCCCGCGATTTTCTTTGCTTAGTAGAGATAACAGTGGTGTGAAGCATTATCCTGTTGGAATTCAAACTTGGCGCCAGTTCGTAGGAGGTGGTGGCAGTTGGATGCCTTAGGTTAGTACAGGTGACCTATCTTCCCGCAACTTTCTTAGGTTGGTAGCGAAACCCCAAGTGACGTTTGTTTACTGCAAACATTGAATCTTGGCGTCAGTTCGTAGGAGGAAGTGGCGATCAGGTGACTTAGGTTAGGGGGAGGTAGGCCAAGTAAGTTATCTTACCACGATTTTCTTTGCTTAGTAGAGATAATCGGGGTGTGACGCAGTATCCTTTTGGAATTCAAACTTAGCACCAGTTCATAGGAGGAAGTGACGGTTGGGTGACCTAGGTTAGCCCAAGTGCCCTATTTTCCCGTCATTTTCTTCGCTTAGTAGAGATAATGGAGATGTGGTGCATTATCCTGTTGGAATTTGAACTTCACACCAGTGTTCTGGGAGAGGGGGGTGTGGCACTTTGCCTCCAAAATTCAAACTTACCACCATCTTGGTGTCATCATGGCCGCCGTCTTGGATGATGTCATGCACTGTTTCCAAGTCTACACGACGCCATCTTGGATGACGTCATCGCCACTGTCTTGAATACATTTGGTAACAATGTAGAGTGGACTGGTACTCTCTTTGTCCCAATACTGCGGCCTACATCCTTAACTATTTTCTGGATGTATTTTAGTCTTTGTCTTCCTCTACAGTTTTTGCTCTCTATAGATTTCTGTAGTACTATGTAAATCATTCCCTGATGTTTTACCAGATGACCAATCATCCTGTCCCATCTCCTTGTCAGTGTTTTTCATATATTACTCTCCTCTCTGATTCTGCACAGTGCTTTCTCATTCCTTAGCTAATCAGTCCACCTAATTTTCAACATTAGTCTGTAAGACCACATCTCAAAGGCTTCGAGTCTGTTTTTTTCCGGTTTCCTTGTGGTCCATGCTCCACTACTATAGAATGTTGTGCTTTAAACGTACATTCTCAAAAATTTCTTCCTCAAATTAAGACCTATGTTTGATATGAGTAGACTTCTCCTAGCCAGGAATGCCCTTCCTGCCAGTGGTAGTGTCCTTTTGATGTCCTCATTACTCTCTCCTTCGTTGGTTATTGTGTTGTCTAGGTAGCAGAATTCCTTAACTTCGTCTATTTCGTGACCACCAATCCTGATGTTAAGCTATTCGCATATCTGGGAGCCTACTCCGTATGCACGTACCTTCGTTAACAGTCTGCAAGGGGGCACGATATCACACGCTTATCGGAAATCTGCTGCTCTCATTTCTGCTACTTCTCGTTACTTTCGTCTTTCTTCGATTTACTCTCAATCCACATTCTGTACTCATTAGACTGTTCATTCCATTCAGCAGATCATGTAAATCTTCTTCACGTTCAGTCAGGATAGCAAGGTCATCAGAGAATCTTATCACTGATATGTTTTCACACTGAATTTTAATTCCACTCCTGAACCTTATTTTTAATCTCCATCATGGTTTCTCCCATAAGTCCAACCCCTCGTCCAAGTCGTGGGAGATGGGCAACGGCACAAAGTAGGGGACTGCCTGTAGGGGCGATGTACAGCGGGGACTTCGTGTGCCCCAGGACCGCTACGGTAGCTGAGAAGGCTCTATGGGAACCCCGAAACGTGACGGCTAACGGGGCTCTGGTGAAGCTGCGATAGGCCTAGCAAGCCAGTAGTGGATAAATCAACTGCTTTTAAAAAGGGAACATGCCTCGGATCACGGAACGGATTTAAAGGAAACCGACCAAGCAATGGAAAAGGATTACGAGATGGTTTACGACTGGGCACCTTAAACGTAAGGACTCTAACTGGGAAGTTAGAAGAAATTGTAGAAATGATGGAAAGGAGGAAATTGGACATCTTGGGACTTGCTGAGACTAGGTGGAGAGGAGTTGGTGAAAAACCACTAAGTAAAGGATGTAAACTGTACTGGATAGGGAATGAGAGGGGAAGAAATGGAGTGGCAATAGTGGTCAGAGAGGGTCTGCAGGAGGAGGTGGAAGGTATCAATGATCGAATGATAAAAGCCAGAGTACGAGTGAAAGGAAAAAGCATTGAAATCATCCAAGCATATGCCCCACAGGTGGGGTGTACAAAAAAGGAGAAGGAGGAATTTGAAGATGACATGCAAAAGCAGCTAAATGGAGGTAATCAGATTATAATAGGGGACCTCAATGCACATGTTGGCACAGACAGGAAAGGATTCGAGGAGATAATGGGACCAGAGGGCTGGGGGAACCGAAATAGAGAAGGAAAATTGTTGCTGGAATTCTGCAAGAGGAATGGGCTGACGATCGCAAATTCCTGGTACAAGAAGAGAAGTAGTCACAAAATAACTTGGTACAGTGGGGACTGGTCCCAAACTTCAGTAGTAGACTATGTACTAGTGGATAGGCAGATGATGAGCAGCCTCACAGATGTTAAGGTCGTTCCATCTGAGGCCTTAGACAGTGGCCATCGGCTGTTGGTAGCCACCCTGAGAGAGAAAAAAGATAGGAGGGCAACAGATATACAGGAGAAAAGGTTGAAGACATGGATGCTGAAAGAGGATGAACGGAGGACCCAGTACCAGACACTGATCAGGAAGAAGCTGCCAAAGGAAGATCAGAGAACAGTGGAAGAAGAATGGGGAGATTTTAAGAGGGCCCTAGTTGAGGCAGCTGAGATTGTGTGCGGAAGAACTAGCACAAAGAGGAGAAGTAAGGAAACCCCATGGTGGAACAACATATGTAAAGAGGCAGTACTTCGAAAGAACAAAGCCTTCAGAGAATGGTTCCAGACCCGAACAGAGGAAGCTAGGGTAAAATATAAGGAAAGCAAGAAAGCGGCACAGACCATAGTAAGGGCGGAGAAGAAGAAGTGGATGGAAAAATGGACAAGAATGTTAGAAGAGGACAGTGAAGGGAACAAAAAAGTACTTTACACCATGGTAAGAAATAAGAGGAAGGACAGAAGCGAGTGCCTGAGGATCATGGATAATAATGGAAGAGTTGTGGAGGAAATGCATGAGCTCAAAAAGATTTGGAAGGAGTACTTTGAAGATCTGTTGAATGCCGCCAAGCGGGTAACTAACAGCGATGGAGAGCCTAAGGCAGCAGACGATGATAATAGTGGGGAAATTGATGATCTAACTTGGAATGAAGTGGAAGAAGCCATAAAGAGGATGAAAGGGGGCAAGGCACCAGGTTGGGACGAAGTAACAGTGGATATGATACGAGCAGCAGGAGAAGTAGGAACCCAGTGGCTATACAGAGTGCTGAGGGTGGTGTGGAAGGAGAACAGAATTCCTGAGGATTGGAAGAAAGGAATTATAGTCCCGATCTTCAAGAAAGGGGATAAAAGATGGTTGTCGTCTTGCAAACGTCCCCACTCAGGGATCGAGACGTGGCTGCACGATCCGTTACAGCCATGAGGATAAGATGCCTGTCATCTCGACTGCTAATGATACGAGGCCATTGGGATCCAGCACGGCGTTCCGTATTACCCTCCTGACCCCACCTATTCCATATTCTGCTAACAGTCATTGGATCTCCACCAACGCGAGCAGTAATGTCGCGATACGATAAACCGCAATCGCGATGTGTTAAAATCCGACATTTATCAAAGTCGGAAACGTGATGGTACGCATTTCTCCTCCTTACACGAGGCATCACAACGTTTCACCAGGCAACGCCGGTCAACTGCTGTTTGTGTATACGAAATCGATTGGAAACTTTCCTCATGTCAGCACGTTGTAGGTGTCGCTACCGGCGCCAACCTTGTGTGAATGCTCTGAAAAGCTAATCATTTGCATATCACAGCATTTTGTTCCTGTCGGTTAAATTCCGCCTCTGTAACACGTCATCTTCGTGGTGTAGCAATTTTAACGGCCGGTAGTGTACTTAAGTCCTCAAGCTATTCGCATGCCTGGGAACGTACTCCGTATGCTTGTACCTTCGTTAACAGTCTGCGGGAGGGCACGATATCAAACGCTTATCGGAAATCTAGAAATATGAAATCTGCCTGTTATCCTTCATCCATAGTTCGCAGTATATCATGTGAGCAAAGGGCAAGCTGAGTTTCGCATAAGCGAAGCTTTCTAAAACCGTGCTGATTCGCGGAAATAAGCTCTTCGGTGTCTAGGAAATGTATTATATTGGAACTTGGAATATGTTCTAGAATTCTGCAGTAAACTGATGTTAAGGATACTGGTCTGTAATTTTTGGGGTCCGATCTTCTTATATAGAGGAGTCACCTGCGATTTTTTCCAATTTGCTTAGGCCTTTGTGCTGGGCGAAAGATTCAAGATAAATTAAAGCTAAATAAGTGCCGTGGCGTGCCAGTACCATAGAATACTCTTTGTAAAACCGATTCGGGATTCCATCCGGACTTGGTGACTTATTTGTCAACTCTTGCAATTGCTTCTCTACGGCAGGGATATTTATTACTATGTCGTCCATACGGGACTGTGTGCGATGGTCAAACGACGGTATGTTTGCACGATTCTCAGGGACTCAGTATTCGAGAAGAGCGAGTTATGAATTTCGACTGTGCTACAGGATTTCTTTGGTATGACTAACACTTATTGAGAGAATTTTGAGATGTTTCCTGCTACAAGATCAAACCCGATTTCCTGACGCATCTTGAGTCAAGAGAGTTGGTACTTCGTTTAATGAACGTCATGCTGATGGGACGATAAATTCTATTCCTCATCCTCTATGACCCGTGTGTACTCATCGCAGTGTACTTTTGTCCTGAAATAGTTTTATTCCCCTAGATATTTAGTCCACGATAGATCTCTTTGGACTGTGTGACTTTAATTCAGTCGACTATTACCTTCAAGAATGTTTAGTCGCTTTCAGCGGCGATTTGTGATTTCAATAGTAGGTAAGGCCGAGAACTCGTTACCAATGTGATGAAATTGTCGAAAGCGCGAGAGTGCTACAGATTTTTACCCCTTTAATTATTCCCTACAAATACTTATACTTGCCAATTCTATCTAATGCGTACGTTGCGAAAGCAGCTAAAATGCTCCAAAGGAACAGGAAGAAAGGTACAAATAACAGACTTTGTCAAGCAAACGCCTTTAGGAAGCAAGGACTTTTTAGCAACTGAAAGTCACCCCATGTTTCAAGCCCTTATTTCATCCTAATCGTTTGTGAAAACTCCCATTAGATGGTGACACGTTACCATATTCTTATGAACTCAGCCGAAACATTTACAAACTTAACCTGCCAATGCCTGAAACAAAAAAGTGGCTTTAGAACTGCGAAAACAACGGTATTAAATGTCGACACGGTTGTTGACGTATCAAAGCATAATACAAAAATGGAGAGACAGCGATTTGACAGTGAAGATTCAGTCACTTTGTTGCTTTCCGTTAATTGTAAGCATCGCAAGGTTAAAATCGTGATAATCTTGGTACGACACCCATGGGTTCATCTCACTGAGCCTTCTGAAAGCACGTGAGAGCTCCGTAAAAATCAGGCCCCAAACCTCGGCTACATGAAGCTATTCGACATTTCAAAGCGTAGCCTTACGACTAGCTACTACCTGTTTTAAGAAAGAAAAACTATCACTCTACGTCAGCGGTTATAAAAACGCAGACTTGCAATATTTAAACGGGTACGGGAAATATTCGAAAGGCTTCCCGATAATTTTAATTCTGTAACTAATAATTGAAAACTAGGTCTTGAAGTATCTGTAGAGTTGACTCTGTGTTAGAGCGTTTAACAACGGGACGTGCTAGTTGTTATCTTAGACGAAGAGAAAGTGAATCCCCGGAATGAAGAGCACGGCTGCTGGAGCGGCGGCGAGCAGGGTGTGGCGGCCGGCTGGCTTTGACAGACGCTGCTCTGCTCATTTCCTCTGCGTCGCCGCGTGTGCCACACGCCCCCGCATTGCAAGCGATGCGTGGAATTGTCTGACGACTTACCATATTTTGCATCCGCCGTAAGCTTCTTAACTTTGTCGTACTGAAACACAAGCAGAAATGAAATTGTTTTAGTATTGCAGTATTGATACCATCTCTTGGATACCGAAATTACGCCAGAACAAAAAATTGTGACATTTCCATTGTCATTTTGTCCGTGGTGGATCTCTCTGAACTGTTTGACTTTAATTCAGTAAATCAAATACTGTAATCAGCGACAAAATTGTGAATTCCTTCGATAATGTTTCAAGAGGCGGCTCTTATGTTCAACATTACGTAAGGAAAATGTACTACAGACCCAAATAATTTCAGCAAATGAGACAATTCGTAGCACCTCGCCATCGGCTGCACATTGCCTTCCAGCTCCAAAAAGTAAATCCCGTTTATATTATTTTTCTCGCTTATTATGTGTAGCCAAGAGTTAATTGGATGTGTGCTTGCCTGGGAGAGTGGGAGAATGGACATGATGGAGTGGGGAAGTATGGAAAAGCCTGGGAAACTTAAAAGACCCAGATAGCTCCCGATGCCAGATTAACGACTGGTGACCATAAATATGAAACATCGTGAATTTCATCCCCAGTTACCTCCAACTTGTATGTCATTTTCGCAGAAGAATTAATGGACAACAAGAAAATTTAATTATTAATTACGATAGTAGCACGAGGTGTACCCTGCAAGTAACTTAGTCTTGTTTACCCCTTTAAAATGAATTACCGAAATTCTTTATTTTTATTTTACCGTCCTCCTTTTCTTCTCATTTTTCTAGAGGGACTGGGCAGATAAGAAGGGAGTTCCAAAATGAATGCACCGTTTCCTGCAACTGACGCGATAATGGCTTTCCCGTACAAGACAACTAACAGCGGCTTATAAGACAGTGCCCGGAATACATTGCCAGTAAGCAACGAGACCCAGCGAGGTCGTGCTATGGTTAGCACAATGGACTCTCATTCGAGAGGACGACGGTTCAAACCGGGTCCGGCCATTGTGATTTAAGTTTTCTGTGATTTCCCTAAATCGCTTCAGGCAAATCCCGGGAAGGTTCCTTTGAAAGGGCGCGGCCGATTTCCTTCCCCGTCCTTCCCCCATCCGATGGAACTGGACCTCGCTGTTTGGTCCTCTTTCCCAACTCAACCAACCAACCAATCAACGAAGACTGAACGGTGGTCAGTGGCTAGGAGGGAGGCTAGAGTTAAGCATTATGTACACTTTAATTGAAGTACCAGTCTCGAACTGGTTTGATACTGTCAGGCATATCTTCCTGTGTATTCTATAATCTTCACATCTCCGCATACCAACTACACAGCACTGTAAAAAATCTGTTACACAAAAGGAGGCAGCCAGAGTGGCAACTAAAATGGATGTTCATTTAGTCGGTGACCGGCTTCGGACTACGCCCATTTTCAAAGTAAGTTTGCCAAGTAAAATTTCCGTCCAGTGGGTACATTTGTATACGGTCCCAACTAATGTTCATTATAAAAAAATTTCCGACAGACGTCGAGAAGGGCTCTGCATGCAATGGGCATTTTTGATATCCTGCAAAAGGCTACTGCTTGCATTCGCTTTTCAAAACTGCACGCCTTCAATGCGATAAACTGGACAGCAGCTGACTGGAAGTGTGTAGTGTGGTCCGATGATCGCGATTTTTCGTCTTTTCTAGTTACAAAGGCACGAGAGCATCGATGGCCCAATGAGACATATAACCCGCAGGGAGTGTAGTTCAAATCGAAGATGGTTTTGTAAAGTTTTGGGGGTGTTTTTCGTACCACGACTTGGGCTCATTCGTTCAGTTTACCGTCAACATAAACTAGGTTGTTTAGTTCTACGTTCAAGGTAATCAAGTGTTGACCTTTTTATAGCTTCATGATGAATATTCTGTAGACAGTCCTGTCGTCCAGGATTCATGGAACTGGAAAAATACATTCCTAGTCTGACGAACGAACCGACTGGACCGTAGAGTCTCCCCACCTCAGTCGCACAGAAATATATCTGGGACTGTCTGAAACAGTAGGTGAAACGAAGCAAGCAACATCATAGCAATTTGGTAGGTATACGGCATCTAATGGATGGCTAGGGCTGGATATGACACTCGTGAAGAAACTTGCGGACTATCTTCCTTGCCGAATTGAGACTATTGTCAAGGTTAGAGACACTGGTCATGGTAACAGGTTGTTTCCTGGGGGTGATTAATCTTTTGTCAGATGTACTTATGAGGGACCAAGATACAACGAGGGCGAGATGTGTTGTGCTTGATCTGTCTTTCCTGAATGCCGGTGCTGTTTTCAATCAAGCTATGTAATCTTGCTAGGAGCTCACGTTCAGGTCAGTTAAATAATTTGTTGCCAGGGATGATTTAGATGCGGAAATGGCTATAGCTATTTTTGTAGAAGTGAGTAAAGTTTGCAGTCGTGTCGCTGAGTACGTTGTGAGGCGGCCTTTTTCCCGCGGTGGTTCTCGCGCAGTGCGTCAGAGGGCAATGCCGTAGCCGCTGGGAGCACGGCGCCGCTTTGAGGTGCTGGCCGGCTAATGGCTCCCTTTTCGCGGGACAGACTTATTTTGCCGGTGCCGGCGCCGTTATAGAAATGGCGCTTTATTGCATTACGACTATCCTTTCAACACCTCTTACGGCCCCCGATTTGATTACGGTTAATCTATTGGCTTACTGTATCACAGTCGGTAAACCCGCGTCGCCAAAGGCTGCGCCCGGGAAGAGAGTGATACGCCGGGAGGTGACAGCCATTCAGTGGCAGACGCGACCTTGCACTTATCGAGTTTTCCTGTGCATGGATGTCTCATCACATGCGGCGAAGCTTTACTGTCTGTCTGCAAGGAATGACATTTTTATTTGACAAAATTCAAAGTAAACATTTCTTCTGGGTCTTCTTTGTATACTATGTGTGAGAGGGCCGACTTTCCTAAATAATCTGGCGAATCTTCTGAAAGATTTTAGATGCCTACGATCTAACCTTTGTCGTTTTCATTTTTCTCTGTCATCTAAAAGCATATCTACCGACAACAGACATTTAATGAACGGCAATTTCGAAAAAGGAAAGAAACAAACGCTTCGTAATATTTTATTGCTTTAGTGATTTTGTACGTCCGGTGGCGAATTTCAAAGTGCATCTACTGCAGGAACCGAAGAACAGTTCGTTAACAAAAGCCCACCTGTTAATCTCTATATACCCACATCAAAAAAAGTTTTGCATCACCTCGGTTCAAAGTTTTGCATCACCTCGGCTCCGAGAGTTCCGGAACCTGTGCAGAAAATTGGAATAGAGATCAACATAAACATCATTTCCACCCTTTTTTTGCTCATGAAAACCACACGTTGCATGTTGTTGGTTGGTTGCTTTGGTTTGTTTGGGGGAAGAGACCAAACAGCGAGGTCATCGGTCTCATCGGATTAGAGAAGGACGGGGAAGGAAGTCGGCCGTGTACTTTCAAAGGAACCATCCCGGCATTTGCCTGGAGCGATTTAGGGAAATCACGGAAAACCTAAATCAGGATGGCCGGACGCGGGATTGAACCGTCGTCCTCCCGAATGCGAGTGCATGTTGTACCACTATACAGCGAGACCTTCAGAGGTGGTGGTCGAGATTTCTGTGCACACCGGTGCCTCCAATACCCAGTAGCACGTCCTCTTGCAGTGATGCATGCTTGTGGCATACTATTGACAAGTTCATCAAGGCACTGTTGGTCCAGATTCTCCCACTTCTCAACGGCGATTCGGCGTAGATCCCTCAAAGTGGTTGGTGGGTCACGGCGTCCATAAACAGCCCTATTCAATCTATCCTTTTGTCATTATACGTGCACTTTGGGACGCTCTCAGTAGTCTTAGGCGCCGCCATGTTTCTATCTATGTTTCTATTTATGTCGGGAGAACTTGCTGGCCACTCTAGTAGAGCGATGTCGTTATCCTGATGGAAGTCATTCACAAGATGTGCACGATGGGGGCGCGAATTGTCGTCCATGAAGACTAATGCCTCGCCAATATGCTGCCGATACGGTTGCACTACTGATCGGAGGATGGCATTCACGTATCGTACAGCCGTTACAGTGCCTTTTATGACCACCAGCGGCGTACGTCGGCCCCACATAATGCCACCCCAAAACATCAGGGAACCTCCACCTTGCTGCACTCGCTGGACAGTGTGTCTAAAGCGTTCAGCCTTACCAGGTTGCCTCCAAACACGTCTCTGACGATTGTCTGGTTGAAGGCATATGCGACACTCATCGGAGAACATAATGTGATGCCATTCCTGAGCGGTCCATTCAGCATGTTGTTGGGCCCATCTGTGCCGCGCTGCATGGTGTCGTGGTTGCAATGATGGACCTCACCACAGACGTCGGGAGTGAAGTTGCGCATCACGACTTCTTTGAGTAGTAACACGACATCCTGTGGCTGCGCGAAAAGCATTTTTCAACATGGTGGCGTTGCTGTCAGGATTTCTCCGAGCCATAATCCGTAGGTGGCGGTCATCCACTGCAGTAGTAGCACTTGGGCGACCTGAGCAAGGCATGTCATCGACAGTTCCTGTCTCTCTGTTTCTCCTCCATGTCCGAACAACATCGCTTTCGTTCACTCCGAGACGCCTGGACACTTCCCTTGCTCAGAGTCCTTCCAGGCACAACGTAACAATGCGGAAGCGATCGAACAGCGGTATTGATCGTCTAGACATGGTTGAACTACAGACAACACGAACCGTGTACCTCGTTCCTCGTTCCTGATCGGCTGTCGGACCCCCTCCGTCTAATAGGCGCTGCTCATGCATGGTTGTTTACATCTCTGGGCGGGTTTAGGACGTCTCTGACAGTCAAACGGACTGTCTGTGATACAATACCCACAGTCAACGTCTTTCTTCAGGAGTTCTGGGAAACCGGGTGATGCAAAACTGTTTTTGATGTGTATATAAATGGCAACGTCCTGACTGGCTCACTGACTGACTCATCATCGTCCAGCCCAAACCGGTAAGGACAGAGACTTGAAATTTGAAGAGGGTGTGGATCGTATACCGTAGGCATCGTTTACGAAGGGATTGCTCGAAATTCCACTCCTGTGGGGGGTGAAATAGGAGATAAAAGGTTTTTGAAAGTGTGTCGCTATTAAGACAGTTTTGAAACTATAACTACGAAAACCGACTTTGGTTTCTCAGAAATAAAGAAATTCAACTACCAAGGGGTAAAATAGTTGGTGAAATTTTTTTTGAAAGAAATTAATCATTACTGAAGAATTACTAAACCATTTTTAAGGCTGCATGTATGAAAACTATTATCTGAATTATCAGTTAGAAATTTAAAAAAAAGTACGAATTGAAATTTAACCCCCAAGGGGGCGAAACATTGGACGAAATTTTTAAAGAAAATACTTCATTACATTAAAAAATTTAAAGCTAAATCTATAAAACTAGTATTTCAGTTGGAGGATCAAAGTTTCTATGGAAATATCACAACAAGAACGCAAAAGGCATGATTAACAAAAACCTTAAGACTCCAGCTACTAGAATCGCTTACTGTTCAGAGCTACATTCGGAAAAGACCATGCTTCTACGGCATTAATTAGCGTAAAAAAATTTGGAAGGTGGTGTTATTTGTGAACAAAAAAAAAAGATTAAATAAAAACAAAAGAATCGCTGCACGCCATACAGTCTACGCGAGTGAAGCAACGGGCGCTAAGCTATTGTCAGAGCCTACACTGAGCTGCTTTTGGAGGGGAGAAGCAAAGCAGTAGTTTAAAATTAGACTTCATTATTTTGACAACTGTTCCCTCACATAAAATGTAAGTAACAACACGCAGAGCGTTTAAGATACCATTTTTCTTTTTTACATTCTTTTTTACATTCATCACAAAATATGTCGTAATAACATGTTTATAGATGGAAACTCTTATTTCTAATATGAAAATGGTTTCTTAAATTTTTAATGCCAATTGAATTTATTTATGATTATGAGATTCCAAACCTGATCACTGAATTTACAATATATAATTTTTAAAAGGGATGATTTGGTGGTTTCTTTCACCTATTTTACATGCGCTAAGTGTGCCTGGCCAGGATACGTCCCAGTGGTTATGTTGGCTGTATCAAGATGAAATACGTGATAATAAATTAAAAATAAGCAATGTTTTCTTTCTTGTTGAAAGATATATGAAAACACGTGCACAAGGGGAGAGCAAAAAACCTTTTTCGATGGGGTTTAATGACTCGTCATTGTGGAGCAATAACAAAAAAAAAATTAAAAAATGAGGGACTGAAAATAGATCATATCGTATTTCTATTTATATGAGGACCACTTATCCTCACTGGGCCAAATTATTATGGGTCGAAGGATACGAGAATTACTGCATTATTTTGTACACAAAATATAACAAAATCTACGAACTATTAAAAAGTGCTCATTTTCTTTTTAATTTGATATGAACTATTCGCAACTGTCCAACATTTCGTTATTTC
This sequence comes from Schistocerca cancellata, assembly GCF_023864275.1. Taxonomy (NCBI): domain Eukaryota; kingdom Metazoa; phylum Arthropoda; class Insecta; order Orthoptera; family Acrididae; genus Schistocerca; species Schistocerca cancellata. The sequence goes on along the minus strand of NC_064626.1, from coordinate 318,789,973 downwards.
GTGCTCTGCCACATTAAAGAAACTTAATTCTAAAGAACTTCTCGCGTATTTTCCTGAAGCGATTGCTGGTCTCGAATCATTAATGTGCAAACATGTTCGGTAGGATATAAATTTGAGGATTTTTCGGAACTTTCCAATGTCGATACTTCTGGGTGTCTCTGTCCTGCCAATTCTTGGCTATTTTCGAGATGTGCTCGCTGCTGTTATAGAACACGAAATGGATGATACGCATCTCTTCGGCTAGATAAAGGAATCGAACAGTTGACAGCAGACATTATTCTAAAACGACAGTGCGTTCTTCCGTGTGAAACCCCAGTCAGTTCTGCTACTGCGGCTGCAGTCAAACTCCAGTCATAAGCTTATGGCTCTGAGCACTATGGGATTTAACTTCTGAGGTCATCAGTCGCCTAGAACTTAGAACTACTTAAACCTAACTAACCTAAGGGCATCACACACATCCATTCCCGAGGCAGGATTCGAAACTGCGACCGTAGCCATAATCTTATCCTTCCACTCGGTGTTAAGGCAACAATCAGACTTGAACAGAAGAGAGTGTCTATTGGATTTCCAAGACAGTCTACCATCCACATCCGAACTTAAATCCTTCTGGACGATAGCAGTCCTTGACGTTTTTTGGCAGTTGAGAGGTACTGGGAATATAGTGCGCTGTATTGGTCTGTTTTCTTGCACATTATTCTTGCAATTTTGCAGTGATGGAAGCCAGCAGAATGAAGACGTCGGCGGAGAGTACTCGCACTGATTGAGGGTTCGTACAGCTTTTGTAGCTGACATGATTGGATTATCGATACTGACGTTTAAAATTGTTCTAATGTTGCCGGTAATAATTGCTTTAACTCTTCCAACATTTTGGCGAGTACGAAGACCTCCTTCGCCTTCCTTTTGATATGCGACTACCCACAGTTTCTCAGAGCCCGTTGCTTCTGCCATATGAGCAGTCTGGTATCCACAATCACATACACAGGGTATTCGGAAATTCCCGTTACAAACTTCTAGGATTTGTAGAGGAGAGTGCGTACATAATATTTTGAATAGTAACCCAGGTCCGGAAACAAACAATTTCCTTTCTACGTCGATTTTAATTCAAATGTGCAACGTGTCCACGTCTGCTGAGGGAATGCAATAGGGTAGACAGGACGACGTGTACTGCTTCTTGTGGGGTCATATGCAACGTTTAATTTACGAGGCTCTTGTAGAGACAGAGGAAGATCTGCTGGTAGGAATTGTGGCTGCTGCACTGAAAAAAAAAAAGAAAACACGAGATGGTGGGTGTGTAGCAGAATATGCTGCGTAGGTACAATTTTGTAACAACATTGGTGGTCGCCACATCGAACCGCTGTTGCAATGCATCAGTACTGTTACGAACGTACAGTATGCTGGGATCCTTTTGCTTTGGAATAATGTAAACACGCAATGTTTCAGTGTTAATACAAATAAATATGGTTAAGTGATAAATTGATGTTTCGTTACGTCTCTTTTTGAAGTGTTACCTAATAGTTGAGCTGCGTCATGCGTAGTTCAATTCCTCAAGCAGCAGTGGATGACTTAAACATCTGAACTGAAATAGTAGTAGAACATGACATGGGTTTCTATTCAAAATATTATGTATTCACTTCCCTTTGCAAGTCTGGAAGTCTATAACGGAAATTTCCAAACACCCTGTATACAGACAATGCTGCTACCAGTTGCCTCACGTATACCGTATAATACATGGTCCGAAGAGATTTCCTTCTCGGTTTTTATTCCCCCTTCTTTAAACAGCGGTTGACACACCTCGCAATTGATAGGAAATCGATTATTGTGATCGAAACACTGACTAATCGCCGTAAATCAGACAACGGTATAAATTATCATTTTGGTATACTCTAATACGAACACGAATGTGTACAGTGTACAGTGGTCATAATGCTTTACTAAACGATACCTGAATTTTATGTAATAATTGTGGTAACGCGTCGCGAGAAATAAAAGAAAAATTTCTCTATGGAATGTGAAGAGGGCCAAGTTCACCTAAAATCCTGTCCTGATAGACTCTTATATGAGTTCTGTGACTAGTTTCGGGGTTCAACTCATGGCTAGCTTGATCATGATCTCCATGGTTAAAATCTGTCATTGCAAGCTTCTAAAGTAGTTCACGCGCTAGGAAATAGTTGACTGACGAACTTTGCTTCTTCTACAACTTACATGAGTTAACTCTCGTCTCTTGTAAGATGTTTCACACTGGACGTGGACGTGAACGTGTTTAGCACGTAGAAATACGTTGCCGAAAGCTGAACAGTTCGCACCTTTGCAGTACCTACCACGCTCACGCCGAGGTGGTCACATGGAATCCCTTTCATAAAGACAAATGTCTTCGAAATACGATATGAAAAGGGAATCTCATCATTGGGTATACCATCCTCCGTACTTGTGCCTTCTCTCGGCTACTGCTGCTTCTCATGCACCAGATACGTGGTTGAGGCTTCATAGAACTTATTCAGAAGCCTTTACAAACATAAGATTTGTTGTAAACACAGTGCAAACAGTGACGCGGCACTCCTAAAGACTCCGGCGAAACTGTCAGTCCTGAATAATCTGCCACAAGATCGGCGGGATCCGGCTTGCCAGTATAGTTCGACGGCCGGAGAACGAACGAAAACTCGTTTGTTCAACTGATGGAACTGAGGAGCGCGCAGATGTTGTTGAGCGTGTGTGAGGTTAGGCGATCTTCTCCGGTCTGAAACTCCGCGATTTAGATGGTAACCAACGGCTGTTTGCGGAGAAATTCTTACTTGTGTGTTGCTTGAAGCTTAAAATGCAGTTTAGGTGGAAGTTATGCACTTGTTCGCCCAATTACCTCCTCACTATCACTCATTATCGCAAATTTCTCCGTTTCCCTCCCCATTTTCCAGCAAGAAATATTATGCTTTCCGAGTTGAGGATTCACCCTACAGAAACCACACCACCACAACTCACTATATATAAACCAAGGCTACTGTCAAAACGAACAGCAGCAAAGAAACAGTAACGCACTTGTCACTTTTGTGTCTGCATATGATGATTTTTCCTAATTTGCATTTTTCTTTTTTGTAATTGTGTTAAAATAAAAAATAATGCTATGTGATTAAATGCACATTTTGCATCACCATACAGAACTTTGTAAATGGCTTCACACGTTTCAGGTATAATTTTCCCAAGGGCCTGAGGTAATACGATAGTGTTAAACTTAATGTCATCCAAATCTCTCCCCCATAGCTACGAACCTTATTACTGCTCTGAGTCGTACACTAGGAGAGACTGTGTTTCTTATCTTATTACTTCTCTCAGTTAATAGTACCACCAATGACAAGTTTGAAGTACGTACTTTCGTCCGTTTTAAGATGGGGTAAATCCGGTACAAACCACTAAAGGCAGTATGTATGCTTTATTAGTTTCTTTACAATCACAGTGGTGCGGGTCTGGTGCAAGTTGCTCGGTTATTACGCAAATTGTAGTCGATATACTGAGGTGAGTACATGTTTCCTTCTACCACAGTTTTTCCTTGTGTTCATGTATTGTATATTAAATTGATTTCAAATGCGTAAATCAACCATTCTTAGTATAAAAGAAGTCATAAGCGTTACTGTAACAGAGAGTAAGACGTTTTTTCGGCCGTAGTAGCCTTGAGGTATTGCGTGTCTGACGGTTGGGAGAGCTGCAGCCCAGCAATCTGGTGGAGATGCCTCATTGCTATAAGATTTTACAAATAATCTGACAGCATTCCATGCTATTCAAAGGAAACCGGTGTTACCTCATGATTTTATAAATAAAGCACTCCGTCTTCAGGCCACGAGTGGCCTACCAGGACCATCCGACCGCCATGTCATCCTTAGTGGAGGATGCGGATAGGAGGGACGTGGGATCAGTACACCGCTCTCCCGGTCGTTATGATGGTATTCGTGACCGAAGCCGCTACTATTCGGTCGAGTAGCTCCTCAATTGGAATCACGAGGCGGAGTGCACCCCGGAAAATGGCAACAGCTCATGGCGGCTGGATGGTCACCCAACAGCGCCTAACTTCGGTGATCTCACGGGAACCGGTGTATCCACTGCGGTAAGGCCGTTGCCCCATGATTTTATATATATATATATATATATATATATATATATATATATATATATATATATATACTAGTTATTTTATTTCTTACATTTACGTCATTGTGGCAGTTTACAATTCTATTATATACAGGAATATACAAATATTTATGACATGCCTACTTAATACATATGGAAGGGCATTGCCAAGAGAGGTCAGTGGACAGGCAAAGAAAATACTATTCGGGGAAGCAGAAAGGCATTATGGTATTCCGGCACAAACCTTAAAAAGAGGAATGGTGTCCGGCAATCTGGAAAAAAGGTGTACTGGGTCCAACAACTACAACTATTTGAATATTCACCTAAGTCAAATTAATAACCAGTAATACTTTTAAATTAAATTTAATCAAAATAAATATTCATGATATTAAAAAATATTATCTGCTAAGACTGATTTATTTCTATTTCCTTTCACAAATTTAGGTTTATTTGGACCACGAAATAAGAAGAAATTGGTTGCCCATATTAAGGCTGTTGCAGCAGCCGGTTTTGCGCCTGACAGGTTGACGGCGAGAAGGGTTGCATACTAATGGCAAAGTAAATGAGATTACCAAACAAATTCATCAACGAATGTGAAACTGCGGGTTACGACTGGTTAAATTCTTTCCTACGTAAAAATCCAGAACTGAACGTACGCCAGTCTGAGGGTCTTTCCTAGAAAGACCGGCGGGAATAAGTAAGGAAATTGTTGGTAATTATTGTGAAGTATTGGCAGAAGTACGGAAGGAAAATGATTTATTTTTAACATGGACCACTCCGGAATGTCGGCAAACAACCAACTTGGTTCTGTGATAATGGAGAAAGGTACCAAATCTGTTCCTATACTAACATCAGAAAAGAAATGCGAAAATGTGACTGTTCTGGTTTGTAATGCTGCAGGCCAATTTATGCCTCTTGTTCTGATATTTAAGGAGGTAAATAAGAAAGCGAAGTTTGCTGATGGCTTGTCTCCAGGTTCCGACGTTTACATGAACCGAAAGTCATCGTACATTAGTACAGACTTGTTTTACATGTGGTTCACTGATCATTTCCTGAAAAACAAGCCATCGGGAAATGCCCTTCTCATTTTAGACGGACACGCATCTCACAGCAGTTCTCCGCAGTTGCTTCAGACAGCTGCTGGGAACGGTGTGGTAATGATGTGCCTACTTAGCCACTGCACTCATGCCTTGCAGCCTCTGAACGCGTTATTTATCTGGCCTCTAAAAGCATATTTCTGGAAGAAGATTCAGCATGGTAGCACAAAACAGACAAAGGAAAATCACTCAGTATCAAATGGGTTGACTAGTTGGTGCAGCTTGGAGTGAAGCCGCGTCTGTAGGAACAGCGCTTAGTGTCTTTGAAGCCACGGAAATTTATCCATGTAACCCAGATCGAGTACCTGAACACTTCTTCTCAATGTCACACACAAATGAATCATCACCATCAGCATCAATACAACAAATTTCCAGTTCTATGGACCCCTCACTTACTCCTACTGGTTCTTCCCAGAACTCTTCACAACCTTCCACATCTAGTACGTCATCTGATAAAATGACATCAACGAAACTTCTCCGGAAAATACGCCCGATACCAAAACGGCCCAAATGAACGTAAGACGAAAGCTCAATCGGAAGCACTTTCTGGCAGATCCTACAAGCAGAGAGGCGTGAAAAACAAAGGCAAAACGTAATTAAGGAAAGAAAACGGAAGGAAAAGGTCAAAACAATATCATCCATCACTGCACGAGGCAGGACACGACCAGCTAAGAGAACTATCGCAGAAACTGGGAAGCATACAATAAATTTAGAAACCAACCGCTGCTGTGAATGTTGGGAAAATTATTTTCTAACCACAAAAAAGATGACTGGATCCAGTCTTTAAGTTGCAACCAGTGGCTCCACAAAACATGCTAGAGAACAAAGCCTCAAGAAAGAATCTATGTAAATTAATACCTTGTACGCTGTAAGTGGAAATTAAAATATTACGTAAATTAATATTGTAAATTATGATTCAATTCAAGTTACTATTCAGCTGCATGCACACAATTTTCTTGTTGTATGTTATAACGCTCAGTTAAATAAAAGTTGTAGAAATCGGCTTAAACTTGATTTTGTTATTAATTATTTTACTGCGGCAGCTCTCCCGAGAAGAGTTGGCATCTGTACCGGGTTTCACGGAGAGTCGCCGCTTATGAAAAAATTCCTTTGCTCCATCTTTTCTCTGTACAACATTAGGTATGTTAATAGAATATTGCGATATTGAAATATTATGCTTTTGTTATTAACTACTGCAATTTTTTATTTAATTAATAACTTTTTCAAATTTCTTCTGTCTCAGGTTATGAAGAATTAAAACTGTCTGCGGCAGAAGGAACATTTGTCTACCACAATGTGCGTCACAGTCACATCTATAGTTCCATTGACTGCATATCTGGGCCTTTATTTCTTTATCTCTTCTCTCAAACGGCGAAGGAAAGTGCAATAGTATGATACATTGATAGTTACGCCCTTTTGCATGTAATCCATCATTATTGCTCTTCTGCATCACAGACGACCAATACCATCACCTTACCGGCTGATTTTTGCACCCGAGATTTTCTTGGGGTTGGGGATGAAGGACGTTACCATTGCTGCGACTGTTGTTTTGTCTCATGATCAAAGTGGTGAACACACGTTTCGTCCATTGCCACATACTTTGCAGGAAAGCCTACTTCATCCGCTTCAAATTGGCGGACGATTTCTTCACAACACTGCACACGCTCCCTTCTCTGATTTGTATTCAAGTCTTTCGGGACCCACCGAGATGAAACTTTCCAATTCCCGAAACATCCACAACAATGTCATGAGCACGCCCATGGGAGATTCCAAATGTAGTTTCAATGTGCTGCAACGTTGTTCGACGATCCTGCAAAATCGTATCGTGAATTGCAGTTTCTTCCACGTTTGAAACCGGACACCCAATTTTTCGCTGTTGCATAAAACGAAGTGTATTCCACATTTCCTCCACAATTTTCTTGGGCATCATCCCCTTCAAATGAAGATATTCAATCACATCACAGTTCTAAATTTTCTCGATTTCGTAAGTTTGCTTACGCTACTATAAACAATGCATCCTAGGAGCAAAACCAACGAAGCTTGAGCCGCGAAGTTTGACTTGCATACCCACAAAGGGTCACCATAAAAGTAGGTGGCGGTGTTTGTGCGAGACATTACGGTAATATGTCGGGCTGGAAACTTTCCAATCACCCCTCATACACGTAGCATACTGGAATAATAGGGGGCGACAAAATTGTCTATTATCGAATGAGGAAATAAGATACATTAACGACGTAAAAGAAAGTCTTGTGTAGCAATGTCGAACGCGTTCTACTACATCTACATTGATACTCTGCCAATCACATTTAAGTGCTTGGCAGAGAGTTCATCGAACCACCTTAACAAGTCATAGCGCGCGGAAAGAACGAAAGCCTATATCTTTTCGTACGAGCTCTGATTTCCCATATTTTATCGTGGTGATAATTTCTCCCTGCGTAGGTCGATATCAACAAAATATTTTCGCATTCAGAGGAGAAAGTTGGTGGTTGGAATTTCGTCAGAAGATTCCGTCGCAACGAAAAACGCCTCTGTTTTAATGATGTCCAGCCCAAATCCTGTATCATTTCAGTGACACTCTCTTCAATATTTCGCGATAATACAAAACGTGCAGCCCTTCTTTGAACTTTTTCGATGTACTCTGTCAGTGTCGGCAGCGGTGGCCGAGCGGTTCTAGGCGCTTCAGTCCGGAACCGCGCGACTGCCACGGACGCAGGTTCGAATCCTGCCTCGGGCATGGATGTGTGTGATGTCCTTGGGTTAGTTAGGTTTAAGTAGTTTTAAGTTCTAGGGGACTGATGACCTCAGATGTTAAGTCCCATAGTGCTCAGAGCCGACTCTGTCAGGTGGCGGTCCAATCACATCATCTGGTAAGGATCCCACACCGCGCAGCAGTATTCTAAAAGAGGACGGTCAACCATAGAGTAGGCAGTCTCCTTAGTAGCTCCGTTACATTTTCTAAGTGTCCTGCCAATAAAACGCAGTCTTTGGTTAGTCTTCCCCACAACATTTTCTATGTGTTCCTTCCAATTTAGGATATTCGTAATTGTAATTTCTAGGTATTTAGTTGAATTTACGTCCTTTAGATTTGATTCATTTATCAGGTAACCGAAGTTTTACGGATAACTTTTAGCACTCGTGTGGATGACCTCACACTTTTCGTTATTTAGGGTCAACTGCCACTTTTCGCACCATTCAGATATTTTTTCTAAATCGTTTTGTTTTGATCTTCTGATGACTTTATTAGTCGATAAACGACAGCGTCATCTGCAAACAACCTTACTTTAATAGGTAACTGCCCCTAACAAGTAGTAATACTGACGACACTCGAGAGAAAAGTAAACGTCATGGTTACATGAAGCTCTGTTCTTACGGCAGTGTGCCCGCCTCCGTAGCTGAGCGATCAGCGCGACGGACTTCCATGTGGAGGACGCGGGTTCGATGCCGGTACTGCCAGGTAGTTTTCCTTGGTGGGAAGACTGGAGCGGTGTGCACTCAGCCTCGTGATACCAGCTGAGGGGCCGAGTAAAAGCGGCTCCAGGTCACCAAACTGACAACGTCGGGCTAGCGGTGTGCTGACTCGACACCCCTCCATATTGCATCCAGTGACGAAGTTGGCGGAGGATGACACGGAGGGCGGCAAGTGGACGGAGTTATCGATAGTGTCATTAAGGAGACTATCAAAGCAACATTTGGCTGCGTAAATTACAATTTCCCATTAAGTAAATTACGGTGTAACAGGAAATGCTGCAAAATGTTTTACATCCTATATCTCTGACAGATAACAAAAGGTGTCAATAGTAAAGAGACACGTATTAAGCAATCGGGCAACATCCAATTGGGAACCAATAACATGTGGTGCCCCCAAGATTCCATCTTAAGGCCCTTACTTTTCCTTGCATATATCAATGACGTTTCATCAATAACGTTACCAGATACCTAGTGTGTTTTGTTTCCAGATGATACAAACATTGCAATAAATAGTAAATCAAGTACAGCCTTAGAACGGTCGACTAGTGAAATCTTCATCGCCATCAATAAATTGTTCTCAGTTAATTCTGTCACTAAACCTTGAAAAAACATACTATTCGCAGTTCAGCACTTGTTTTCTGCGAGTATATGCCTAAAATATGACGACAGATAGAAGAAGTTGACAGTGTTAAATTATTGGGATTACAGCTTGATAATAATTTTAACTTGGAGGAGTATACCACAGAACTGCTGAATCGCCTAAACAAATCTCTGTTTGCTATGTGAATGTTGTCACGCATAGGTGGTATAAAAATAAAAAAAGGTAACGTCCTATACTTAATTTCATTCCATAATATCATACGGGAGTATTTTCTGGGCGAAATTAGTCAGCTGAGAATAATTATGGGTCTCCGTATGCACCAAGATGAAAATCTTCCAAAGTATTCTATTCGTCGCGCCGACAAGTGCTCTCTTCATCACATGCTCACTTGTATAAATGCGCAATGGAAGAAGAAAACGATAGGTTAGAATGTTTAGTCTGTACACGAGTGAAATAGTTGACTAAAGCTACTGAAATGCAATAGATTTAATGGATAACAGTTTTCTCTTTGAGAGGTAGAGTATGCGGACATAAACATCTATTGCCGGCCGGTGTGGCCGTGCGGTTCTAGGCGCTCCAGTCTTGAACCGCGTGACCGCTACGGTCGCAGGTTCGAATCCTGCCTCGGGCATGGATGTGTGTGATGTCCTTAGGTTAGTTAGGTTTAAGTAGTTCTAAGTTCTAGGGGACTGATGAAAACAGATGTTAAGTCCCATAGTGCTCAGAGCCATTTGAACCATTTTGCCATAAACATCTATTTGCAGCAAGAAACCTCACCTCTGAAATGGGATCTTCAATTCATATTTGGCTTCGGTGTCAATTGTTTGCATGATAAATTAAGTAGTTGCGTGATATTAAAAGCCTCCTTTATTTTTATTGTTTACAGTTTGAGGATACTTGTTGCCCACTGTGTACCTTGCTGTGTAGAAGACTTTTGGCACCATACTGTGTGAATTACGGTTTATAGCACGATATGTCTTTAAGCATATGAGTACCTGTAATATGGACATACATACTATTTGTACACATTATTGTAAGACACGCACTGTGTAATTTTTAGGTGTGTGGTTTGCGTCAGCATGAAACCGGTAACCAGAACAGCTGAATTATCAACTGAGACTCATGACATCAAAAATTATCCAATTTCCTCAGTACTAAATAGTTTCGGGCCTACTATCCCGTGGCACCATGCCTCGAATAATCAAGTATTCAATTCTGTTTGTGGTATGTTGTGCAAGTACTTGAAGCCGGGAGCCAGGGGTGAGATAGTAAGTTTGTGGATGGTAGTGAACAGACAGTGATCAAAATGAGAGTCGTCAGGAACAGGTAGTGAGGTTTGAGATACTACCAGTGAGTCTATGGAATGCTTTCCAATACTTTAAAAAGTTTATGGGGAGTGTAGTCCCGTGTCTGGTGCACTTCTGGTGCCAGTCCGGCTTCTTTTTGCATTTAATACATTCCTGACGTGTGTCTGTTTTTGCCGGTGGAATATGAGTTATCCTGTTCATGAATTTGCAGGAAGATGCAATATATGGGATGGGAGTCTCGAAGGAGGAGTGAGGCTTGTGTAGGGAAGATGGCACAGTGGGAATATAAGGTGTTGGTAGGAATGTGGTTGGATATATCGCCTGACAATGTCTGCTGCAGGAAGGATGTAGTATGAGGAATATCGTCTTGTTATTGGAGGGCCAGAAGGCAGCTTTCACTCAGGGTTCTATGGATTCCCAGCAAGCATTCCAGTTGGCGCATGAGTAATCTTGGATAACTCTTGGATGGAGATTGGAATGGATTGAATGGGGATGACGTGTGTATGGACTGAATGGGGATGAGGTGTGTAGGAGACGGCGAGGAGTATGAGTAGGTGGTCATTTCCAGTTGGATCAAGGACTTCTGCAATAAGGCGTCCAAGGAGATTGGGCAGTGCTTGGACAGCATCATGTGTAGGATGGGAATTATGTCACCTTGCAGGGAGACGTTAAACTGACGCCACCACTGGAGTTGTGTGGGGGACCTACTGTGGAAGCTGAGATCAGTGGCAATAATATAGATTGAAATGGTATGGTCTATGTTGTTGAGAAAGTCATATGGGATGTGGTGATTAGGTCAAATGTAGATGGTTGCACAGGTAATGGTTACAGTTTGGAAAAAGAGGGTAAGGATAAGGTGTTCGGTGGGAGTATTCTCTAAGGATTGTGGCTAAACAAGGATGTTATTGTGGTGACCAATTGCAACTCCCTCTCTGTCCAGGGGAAGGGGTTATCTGTGTTATGGAGGAGACAAGAGGAGGTTCAGATGGTATGATAGGGTTGGAGGAACATTTAATTAAGAATAAAACTAAGGACGTTGTGTTGGGACAGAGTATGCATCAAAAGACATTTATTGGAGGGTAGGGAGCATATGTTCTGGTACAGTATTTTGTAGAGGTGTGTATTGGTGAGGAATGCTGGACATTCGCCACGCCGGACATTTGCCACACTTGCCCCTTCGCCAGGTAGCTTGAGTAGCGATCCCTCAGGTAAGGGACTCCCTTCCTTGCACTTCTGTTCGCTTTCAAACCGCCGTCTCCACATCTTACTCGACACAACCAGTACGTGAGGGATCTTCTTCGACATCTTGGCGAAATACAGAGCTTCTTTTCCGAAATCTAAATATTTATAACTTTTGAGAAACGAAATCGATACCTACGATTATGTCAGTATGTAATTAGTTCTGCCAAGTATAAATATAGATCCCTCTGTCTGTACGGTAGCTTCCTTTCACGCTTACTGATTGCAATAGAAACAGTTCATCGGCATGGGAGCAACAAGAAAGGAACGATGTAAAGAGAATGCGAATGTACGCTAATCATTTCTTTTTGATCACTGTATTTGTGCCTGTTTTAATTACTACAACTGCATGCTCAAAAGACAACAAGGAAAGAAGAAATGGGAATGTGAATGTTTGAAAAGAAGAAAGACATACTCCATATTAATTTACTCTCTAAAATCCGATATCCTTTGCGGGGAAACATTTGTTAATAAAGTGTAGCGGGACAATGTTCAAAACATGACTGAAAATACGTTCACTAAATAGAGATAAGAACATCTATGATTGACAAGTCATCTAAAGTCGACGTACAATTTAAAATGTTAGAAATAAGGAAATGAAGTAATACAGAATGCTATGCTTGTAACGTACGTTGTCGTTCTACATTGTTTAGCTCTGGTATTTACAGGGTCACAGAGAAAGAATCCTAGGTTTTGAAGGGAAAAGCCGTAATTGTAATAATCTGCAATACAACAGAAACAAGAAGCACAACTAAAGGAAATATAATGTAATGTGTCTTTCAGCTCTCAAGCGACAGTGAAGCAGATAGTTCCTCTGACTTAGTATGGGTAGAGATTATATTCAACAACCGGAATAAATTAATAACTGGCTCAATTTACCGACCCCTGGTCTCAGATGAAACAGTTGCTGAACAGTTGAAAGAAAACTCATCACAAATAGGTACCCTACTCATACAATTATAGTTGGCAGTGACTTCAATCTACCTTCCGTATGTTGACAAAAATACTTTTTCAGACCTTATTGTAGATAGAAAACAACTTCCTTAATTGTTCTAAATGCTTTTTAAACATTATTTTGAACAATTAGTTCACGAGGGCATTCAAATTGTAAATGATTACGAAAACACACTTGACCTCTTAGCCACAAATAATCCTGAGCATCACGACAGGCACAGGGATTAGTGAACACACAGTCGTAGCGAAGCTCACCAAAACTAAGCGCGAAATATATCTATTTATAAAAAACAGCTAAAAATTCGGTTGACGTCTTTCTAAGAGGCAGTCTCCAATCCTTCGAAAGTATGTAAGTGAAGACCATATGTGGCTTAAGTTCAAAGACATAGTATCAACAGCACTCGAGAGATTCATACCAAATAAATTAATAAGAGACGGAACTGATTCCCCATGGTACACAAAACACGACAAAAAGCTGCTGCCGGAGCACCGAAAAAGAAACGTATAATTTAGACGAACGCAAAATCTCCAAGACTGACGAAGTTTCACTGAGGCTCGAAATTTGGTGCGGATTTCAATGCGAGATGCATTTAATAGTTTCCACAACGAAACTATCTCTAGAAATGTGGCAGAAAATCCAAAGAGATTCTGGTCCTATGTTAAGTAAACCAGCGAAAAGGCTCAGTAAGTACCTTTACTGCGCGACAGCGATGAGTAGGAGGGGGAGTGGGAGACAAGGGACCCAACCCTTCGGAGCAGGCAAAACCGTGGCAAATGTCCACATACCGTTGGTGAGGACTAGATGGAGCTTAGACTAGGGTGTCGAAGCAGGTAAAGAGGAAGTGAACCTGGCTGTGAGAGTAGGTATCTTGGGTGTTGGGATGGAAGATGGAGCTGGCAGCGAGCGAAAGCTGTTGAAGCATGTGTGGATGTTGGCATGGGTGTATATTTTGGAGGAAAATTATCATGAATTTGATTTTGTCTTCAGCAGTGGGGATTAGACAGAGGGAATTGTTGGGATAGATGAGGGTATCAATGGGACTGTTTGGGACAGTGAGTTCTGGTTTAGCTGTTTTGGTTTCTTTGTACACTATTTTATGGTCCAAAATGGATGAAGTAACATGTTGCTATAGCATACGACTTTAGTCTGTTTGTGCTACATGACGCGCTGCCACTGTCTACTGGTTTTAAACGCCCTGCTGTTATAGGAAAATTTTTAAACAGCTTAACTGTGGTAATTGACTTGTACTTTTATTGTATTAACTGTTTTATCCTTGATGATTGGAAGTTTTAATAAAGACTTTCTTACATTCCGATATGGCATCCCCTACATAAGGTTTCCTTTGTGGGAGCCACGAAATTAGGCTATCAGTTGTGTGTATGTTCTGTCACTGTTCATGGGTAAACTTGATTTTGTTATACATATATGTATAATCTTTACATGATTTATATGCTATTTTGGAAAATACTGTTTTGTCTGTCTATACACGTATACACTTTGTATCTTGTTGTAAGCACTCAATAATTTCTGTGACAGTTGGCATAAATTGTAATTTTAACTTTCCGTCTCACAGGATTATTTGAAAACTGGTTCTGATAACCCAAAACTAGTAATAAATCAAATAAAAAGTGAATCTTGCAACTTTGGCTGTTTCTCCACTCCTGGAAATGGAAAAAAGAACACATTGACACCGGTGTGTCAGACCCACCATACTTGCTCCGGACACTGCGAGAGGGCTGTACAAGCAATGATCACACGCACGGCACAGCGGACACACCAGGAACCGCGGTGTTGGCCGTCGAATGGCGCTAGCTGCGCAGCATTTGTGCACCGCCGCCGTCAGTGTCAGCCAGTTTGCCGTGGCATACGGAGCTCCATCGCAGTCTTTAACACTGGTAGCATGCCGCGACAGCGTGGACGTGAACCGTATGTGCAGTTGACGGACTTTGAGCGAGGGCGTATAGTGGGCATGCGGGAGGCCGGGTGGACGTACCGCCGAATTGCTCAACACGTGGGGCGTGAGGTCTCCACAGTACATCGATGTTGTCGCCAGTGGTCGGCGGAAGGTGCACGTGCCCGTCGACCTGGGACCGGACCGCAGCGACGCACGGATGCACGCCTAGACCGTAGGATCCTACGCAGTGCCGTAGGGGACCGCACCGCCACTTCCCAGCAAATTAGGGACACTGTTGCTCCTGGGGTATCAGCGAGGACCATTCGCAACCGTCTCCATGAAGCTGGGCTACGGTCCCGCACACCGTTAGGCCGTCTTCCGCTCACGCCCCAACATCGTGCAGCCCGCCTCCAGTGGTGTCGCGACAGGCGTGAATGGAGGGACGAATGGAGACGTGTCGTCTTCAGCGATGAGAGTCGCTTCTGCCTTGGTGCCAATGATGGTCGTATGCGTGTTTGGCGCCGTGCAGGTGAGCGCCACAATCAGGACTGCATACGACCGAGGCACACAGGGCCAACACCCGGCATCATGGTGTGGGGAGCGATCTCCTACACTGGCCGTACACCACTGGTGATCGTCGAGGGGACACTGAATAGTGCACGGTACATCCAAACCGTCACCGAACCCATCGTTCTACCATTCCTAGACCGGCAAGGGAACTTGCTGTTCCAACAGGACAATGCACGTCCGCATGTATCCCGTGCCACCCAACGTGCTCTAGAAGGTGTAAGTCAACTACCCTGGCCAGCAAGATCTCCGGATCTGTCCCCCATTGAGCATGTTTGGGACTGGATGAAGCGTCGTCTCACGCGGTCTGCACGTCCAGCACGAACGCTGGTCCAACTGAGGCGCCAGGTGGAAATGGCATGGCAAGCCGTTCCACAGGACTACATCCAGCATCTCTACGATCGTCTCCATGGGAGAATAGCAGCCTGCATTGCTGCGAAAGGTGGATATACACTGTACTAGTGCCGACATTGTGCATGCTCTGTTGCCTGTGTCTATGTGCCTGTGGTTCTGTCAGTGTGATCATGTGATGTATCTGACCCCAGGAATGTGTCAATAAAGTTTCCCCTTCCTGGGACAATGAATTCACGGTGTTCTTATTTCAATTTCCAGGAGTGTACATCGAAAAAAAGTGTGTGAAATCTTATGGGACTTAACTCCTAAAGTCATCAGCCCCTAAGCTTACACACTACTTAACCTAAATTAGCCTAAGGACAAACACACACATCCATGCCCGAGGGAGGACTCTAACCTCCACCGGGACCAGCCACACAGTCCATCATGAATGCAGCGCCCGAGACCGCTCGGCTAATCCGGCGCGGCGTTTCTACATCGAACTCAAAAGATATTATGCTATTATAATTTGCAACAACAGACAAAATACTGGTGGAAAAAATTACTTTTCAACATTACGTATTGTCAGAAGCGCTGTTATAGACATTACTCTCCAATATATTCTAAAACATGATTCAGAAGGATATTTTGGCACACTCCAGAAGTGTGGAAATTTGAAGCAGCATGAAGAAATTCCTCAACTCATTGCCTCCTTGCTCAAGTAAACTCATCAACTGGTGTCAGTGGAACAATGAGAAGAGAGAGTGTGCACTAAGGTTCTATAGATGATGTTATCATAATTTTAGAGAACAAATTACCAAAGTTTCTTCTTGACTGTTTTATCAATGTTAACCACTAATTCTTCTTTTGAAAAGACAAAAGTTCAAAATGGTTGTTGTAGTACCTATGTTCTCTAGATATATGTCAGAGAAAACTTCACTATTGATTATCAGGATGGGGTGCAGAGCGCACACTGTAGTAATTAACAAATCACTATTTGCACAGGATCAGCTTACATAGTTACCAGTCCAGTTTCATATGCTATTATACCTGAATATCTTCAGCATAAACTAGCTGTTCATGTTTTTAATCAGAAAATACTTCCGAACATAAAAAATAAATTTCCTAATCTTAAAGTGAAGGAATTATTCTCTCATGGAGGTGATCGACATTTAAAACAGTGGTACACGTCAATTAATATAACTTTCAGCAAAGAATACTGTGGTATTGTGTTGAATTGGCATTTGTTTTGTACATCCCATGTAAAGGATCTGCTGCTGCTGATAATGAAATGCTGAAGCAATATCTGTGGCAGTGTGTGAAAGTTAGAAAAGATCTCATTACTGATGGCACATCTTATGTACGATGTGCGAAATACAAAACTGATAAAATTAATAATTAGAAGTTCCAGCAGAGAAGCTAAAAAGCCTGCCAATTAGTTACAACAGTATTGGATCGCTATCAGATCTCTTCCTAACACTGATTAAATCCGCTGTGTTCAGACCGTTGGGAAATAATACAGTCAAAATAGGTTTCTTGTCTGAGGAAGACGGTACACACTTCCATTTCAGACCTATCGAAGACCAGAATGTTCAAGAAGAAAACTTCATTACTTCTTTCATAAGTAGTTGAATGGTAACTTTCCACTGTCTTTTGGTCAGTAGGTTATCGTTAAAAACTGAATGAGGACATTTGCAATAATTTGTTGGACAAATTGGCAGTGAAGAGTGTGAAAAAATTTTTGTGAAATTCCTTAAGAGACCACAGAATAAATTTGCATGGCCAGAAAAGGATGATATTAGTGAAGTTGCCATTTCCCAATAAAAAGCCGATCACGGATTCACGGGAAAGATTAACTTCCGCTAAAATTAAATTAAAATTTTTAACTAAATTTGTTTTTGTTATCTGATTACTCTTCCTTATTCATAAATATGTCATTACACAATGATTTCAACGTTGTTAGATATTATATCAGTGTGTGTTCTTTCAGTCATGTCCGAGAGAACAGACGCCACACATTCATGTAACTGGTTTGCTTTGGCCCACGGACTTCAGTGTAGATGCACATTTACGTTCGACCCCCAGCGGGAATATAAGATTAGTGAGCATCAAGGACATGGACGGAGGACTATGGATAGGCGACGCTAGGCGAGAGTGTGGGTCAGCCAGGGAGCAGGCCGAGATAGTCCCCACAACTGCGATAAATACATTGTCTAGGTGACACAGCGGTTAACGCAAATGCCTAGTGAGCAGGAGATCCTCGGTTCGAGTCCTAGTCAAGCACACATTTTCACTCATCACCGCCGATTTCGCAAAAAGTTCAGATGCAGCTGATATACCGGTAATTAGTTTCTTCCCTTTCCTTTCTCCGCCCCCGCCCCTTCAAATTCAGTTTACACAACTGTCACATATATAATTTCAGTCGTTCATTATAAGTTAAATGAATGTGTTACACCTGTAATATCAAAACGTTACATCCGTAACATTTACTTGTCTTATTTTTTATTAGTTTCGCTAAATTTATTTAATGCCCGGTATATTTTCATGAATACTGTTCTTGTGCTTTATATAAATAACACAAGATTCTCTCTGTGCTGACGAAACTCACAGATATTACTAGAATTTCAAACACATTTGCATTAACTTCAATTTGCTGAGTTACGTCAGTAACACTATCATTTTAAGTTTTAGCGGCAAATGAACACAGTTTGCTTCATGAAACGCTGGCTGTATCTTGTTCATATTTAAGTCCATCTACAAAAGATTAGTAAAACTTTCCGTTTTATTTTCCAGTTAATACTTCACTTTCAACTGCACAACGGAGGAATCATCAACTGACTGTTTTTACAATACAAACATTAACATAAGCTACCTGTAGCGTTATTTTCTACAGTTTCTACTACAAGAAAAGTGTAAAAACGAGCGGTTAGAGGAAAAAAAGTAAAATCCAGACTAGGGGATACTTACGTCGATGTCCTCTCCTATAAGCGACCGTGCTACCTGCTGGCAAAGCAGCTTCATTTTAATTGACGTCTGGAACAGGAAAATGCACAATAACTAACGTGCCTGTGGCGTAGAACTGTGTAGGTTATATTTCGAATGGATACCATTTTTGTAATATTTCCAGTCAATGTAAGAGACTATCAATTGACGAGGACCACACAACGTGATCAGTTAAGAATGTTCTAAAATGATACGTGTCAAGTGCAATATGCAAATAAATGACTTGTGAACTATAGTATACGTACCATACGCGCCAACGTATTTATTTCTGCAAGAATCCAATCTGGGCAGTCCAGATCTCCGCAGAACCGGAACCTCTGAAAAAGAGATATCTCATTACTTTCTTCAACACATACAACAATGATTTTACGGCAGCTGCAGTTACAAATAAACATATGACTACTGCATTTGCATATCAGCATTAGTGACATGAGCAAGAAAAAAGAATAACAGTTCAAATTTGTTGAGTTGGATTGTCAAATGTTACAGTAATTCCACGTGCCTTCCACTGTTAATGTCTGCCATTAGTAGAGCACGGATTTTTCTGTAATTACATCTTTCTTTCCATATGATCCCACGCACGTGAGAAGAGTAAATGTTCACGGATTGTCAGCGCTGAGATACTTCATTTTATTGTTAAGTATTTTAACATATTTCATTACATTACGTGTTTATAGGTATTTCAGCTTCATGCTACATAAAATCACATATGACTGCTTTTTTTTACCTTTTACCCCACACGCTCAGCAGGTCGCTCCCTTAGAAAAATATCCGAATCCGACCTACCATAAACATTGAAGACAAGAAGTAAATTTTCTTTACAAATCATGTTTTACTGCAATAATACGTGGTTAACTGCACATTTGAGCAGGGTTATGAAGCATGTGCTTCTGATTTTTTCTAAGATTTGGAATTTCATGCGCTGCCGAGATTGGCAGTTGGGCAAAGAAAAGACTAGCGGTTACAATTTTTCCGACTCTAGCAGCTTTTACCAATTCAGAACTAGGGTATATGTGAGCCACAAAGTCTGCCTAATTGTACTTCCTAAGAGTTCACGACTGTGTGTTCATGATGCCCCCTGTTGCTTCAATATATCATCTAAATGAAAACCTTGGGTTAGGGCAGACGACGCTTCCAGTGCTGATGGACAGGCTGCTCTACGTCGAGCGTGCAGTAAGCGGGTCCGGAATGAAATTTTCACTCTACAGCGGAGTGTGCGCTGATATGAAACAGCCTGGCAGATTAAAACTGTGGGCCGGACCGAGACTTGAACTCGGAACCTTTGCCTTTCGCGGGCAAGCGCTCTACCGACTGAACTACCCAAGCACGGCTCAGAACTCGTGCACACAGCTTTAATTCCGCCAGTACCTCGTCTCCTACCTTTCAAAATTCACAGAAGCTCTCCTGCGAACCTTGTAGAACTAGCACACTTGGAAAAAAGGATGTTACAGGGAGATGGTGTAGCTAGTTCTGCAAGGTTCGCAGGAGAGCTTCTGTGAATTTTGAAAGGTAGGAGACGAGGTACTGGCGGAATTAAAGCTGTGAGCTCGGGTCGTGAGCAGTGCTTGGGTAGCTCAGACGCTAGAGCACTTGCCCGCGAAAGGCAAAGGTCCCGCCTTCGAGTCTCGGCCCGGCACAGTTTTAATCTGCCAGGAAGTTTCAGTAAGCGTATTGTTTGCTCTATTAAGTCCCATACACACACACACACACACACACACACACACACACAGACAGACAGATGCGCACGAAAACGAAGCAAAAAAGCAGTACAATCGTCTAAGAAGCAAATGTTAGTGACGCACAGATGCAAAAGACTCCAAACTCCACAAACGAATATTTATTTATGTGCTCCACTATGGTTGCTGCCAACATTCCATGGTACAAATTTCAAGTGAACGAATATCGCCCCTAGAAAAGTACTGCTGGAAGATGATCCCTGATGGGTTGACGTTAAGGAAAGACTATTTAGATTTTTGTAACCAGGAGGCTCTGAAAACTATGCGGCCTATGTAACTGACCTTCTCATACAGATAAATGTCGACAAAACAACTGGACGCTTGTGAACGTTTCATTAGAAACGCCGGCCGATGTGGCCGAGCGGTTATAGGCGCTTCAGTCCGGAACCGCTCTGCTGCTACGATCGCAGGTTCGAGTCCTGCCTCGGGCATGGCTGTGTGTGATGTCCTTAGGTTAGTTAGGTTTAAGTAGTTATAAATTCTAGGAGACTGATTATCTCAGATGTTAAATCCCATAGTGCTTAGAGGCATTTGAAACATTCATTGGAAACCTCACTGTTGGCAAACGCGACAGAGAAGAACCCTCATAACCATTATTGATTTCTTGCACAGTGTTGGAAAGCACAAGTCTGTAACAGTAATTCGTTTACTGATGAACGGTCAAAGTGCTGCGGCCTCGGGGAATTCACGAAGAAAAAGTTCTCGGTATGTATTCGGATGTTACGACCTACACACTAAAGGCACTTACTTCCTACGCGTAGTCTATCCGACTTTAATCAGACTGTCTGCCCCATGTGCTGTATGGTATCGCCAAGAAATTGCACGGCAGCTGCCCAGAGGTAAATAAAATAATTTCATAGACCAAGAAAGTGTGTTTCAAAGTCCCGCAGTGTGTCGCACTATCGCCTCTAGTGTTGCCGCCTGACTCAGTCCTAATGAGTTGGGGTACATGGATTGAAGCTTGTTTAATCCTAGATTTAAAGGCTTGAAAATGTTCATTATAAAAATTTCCGAGAGAATCTTCTGTTTCAGTATGAGATTCACTAAATGGTTCCGCTGTACCTAAAATCGAAAATGCTTCGGAGTAGATCCATAGCAACTTCTGCTTCCTCGCCAGCAGCATTAAAAGATCAGAAATCGTTAGAAATCGTCGAGAATATCAAGTTCAAGATGACAGATTAGAAGTGATACTGGGCAGTGCGTATTGAATACGTATGAGGCTGCGTTGGAAAGAAATCTTTGTAATTCGACTTTTGATACATCTGCGATATCCTCAGCCGCGCGGAATTAGCCGAGCGGTCTGAGGCGTTGCAGTCACGGACTGTGCAGCTGATCCCGGCGGAGGCTCGAGTCCTCCCTCGGGCATGGGTGTGTGTGTTTGTCTTTAGGATAATTTAGGTTAAGTAGTGTGTCAGCTTAGGGACTGATGACCTTAGCAGTTAAGTCCCATAAGATTTCAGACACATTTGAACAGTTTTTTTTTTTTTTTTTTTTTTTTTTTTTTTTTTTTTTTTTTTGCGATATCCTCAGTGGGCAGAAGATCCTCCAGTGGACATATCTCCAGAAATATTCATCTCCTAAAATGACGTTGAGAAATAATAGTCTTCCTACAGTAACATTCTGACCGTCGACATTCTACGACAGCAGAGAATTTGGAGAAGTATCTGGGGTTCATTGCGCTTCAACACGAAAGTTAAGAATGGCCAGCGCAGGGAACTACGTGGGGTTTCTCTGGGTGCTGGCTAATGAGTAGAGCCAGAATTTTTATGTAATTTTAACACGCAAATTATGCACGTATTTATGTAATGAAAATGGTATTTTCTTCATGCATTATAATACAATCTACAATGGAGGGAAAATTTTCGAGACTATTAAATCGCCGGCCGCGGTGGTCATGCGGTTCTAGGCGCTGCAGTCCGGAACTGCGGGACTGCTACGGTCGCAGGTTCGAATCCTGCCTCGGGCATGGATGTGTGTGATGTCCTTAGGTTAGTTAGGTTTAAGTAGTTCTAAGTTCTAGGGGACTGATGACCTAAGATGTTAAGTCCCATACTGCTCAGAGCCATTTGAACCATTTGAATTTGACTATTAAATCTGAAAGCTATGTTGCAATGACTTTTTTTCTTTTGAGATTACGGAATAACAGGTTGAAGCCCCATAGACCGCTCTCCCTTCCCCCGGTTCGAATTCGCCTCTGGATGAAAAAAGCAAAAAAATGACGTCTCGGCTAAATTATTCATTATTAATGCACATTTTTTTAATGTTTAACAGTCGCATGATGTCGCTGTCAAGTACCATGGCTGGATGAAACTTAGGCCATACATAACACGATCTGCTGCAGTATAGTACAGAGTGTAACTGAAAGAAAAGTGCAGTGAGACGAACAGAAATGACACTTTTATTCAAAGACAATAATGACACTGAAGTTTAATGATTTATGTTGGTGCCCTGGGCATTACAAACGGAGGGACATGGTTCTTAACAGAGTGTAGTTCTTGTGGTAGGGCGCTCTACCCCTTAGCCAGTGCTGTTGACTACTGCTGGAGTACGTCTCCCAAGCGCGTCCCACACGTTCTTGGTGGTATTATGTCTGGCGAACGAGCGGGCGAGTCTATTCGGCGAATATCCTCTCTTTCCACCTCTGCTGTCCGCTGCGATTGCGTATTGTTATCCATAAAAATGTAGCCAGGGCCGAATGCACCGCGTCACGATGACGTTGATCGGTGAGTGTAGCGTGATGATGATGTTTGGTTTGTGGGGCGCTCAACTGCGTGGTTATCAGCGCCCGTACAATTACCCAATCGTTGCTCAGTCCAATTTCGCCACTGTCCTGGATGATGATGAAATGATGAGGACAACACAAACACCCAGTCATCTCGAGGCAGGTGAAAATCCCTGACCCCGCCGGGAATCGAACCCGGGACCCCGTGCTCGGGAAGCGAGAGGTGAGTGTAGCGTGTTAAAAGATTTGGAGCTCAGTACGCCCGTGCAACATTATGCCTCCCCACACCATAACACCAGGACCACCAAAACGTTCATGTTCATCAATGTTCCTGGGTGCATTACTTACTTACACACACACACACACACACACACACACACACAACTTGTGTGCGGCCACTGCATACCATTAAACTATTGCGCACCAAAAATTTATAACAAAAACGTAAGAAAGGCAACTAAAATACTTTAGCAGGTACAAGACACGAGACTGGCTGATCACCAGACTAAAAGGCGATTGATTAGCCATCACTCAGAAATTGAAAACAGTAACATGGCTCGCGTCTTATAAAGTAAGATTGTAGTGGTTGAAAGTATATGAATCTATGAGCGTTGACTCTATAATATTTTAGCTAACTACAAGGTGTGCATGTAGGACAAATATGCATGTTATACAGGGTGATTCACGAAGATATGCAAATATTTTAATATGATATTCTACAAGTAAAACTAAAGAAAAAAGTTCATATAAACATAGTCCGCAAATGTTTAGTTAAGAAGTTACGGCTAATAAAAGATGTGTATCTGCAGAAGTCTCCCGTAACATTCGAAATACTCCGCTAATGTTTCGTGCATTCGGAATCCTCCGAGTTGGATAACGTATGCGATATTCGTTAACTGCAGCTGTAGAATTAGCGTAACATTTGCCATAAATAAACGCCGTATCGGCGTCTTCCTCTGTCGTAAATTTGAAAGACATCCCTATTTCATAAACAATCGACAAACTACAACAGTTACTATGTGGTTTCACTTAAATACACTGTTGTTATTATTTTCTTTCACTGAACAATACGGAAAACTAACTCGTTTCAAGGTTAGCAAACGACTGAAACAACTCACTAACGGTTGCCAACAATGACAAACGTTTCTACATTCTTCATGGAAAGTAAATAAATTTACAATCTTTGCTTCTCTGGATGTTCTGGAAAACTACTGCAGATACACGTCTGGGACATGTTTTATTAGATTCAACAGATCAATAACAACAAAATAAATGGAAATCCTGCCTTACTTTAACCTCGTAAAGCTCTGCGATGGCTTCGTATTAGCAAAATTGCGAAATTTCAGGCAAAATCTTGTTAGCCGTAAATCCGTAACTAAACATTCGCGGACCTATATTTATATGAACTTTTTTTCTTTAGTTTTACTTGTAGAATAACATATTAAAATATTTGCATAACTTCGTGAATCACCCTGCATAGCGAAACGGAAGGAGCACTCTACAATGCTAAATATCGAACGGCTGAGTATGCGGTTGATGTACTATCTCTGAAAATTGTTAGCAGTTACCTTTGTATTTGTTTTGGATCGCGAATACCCACAGGCTGCCTCAAAAGAAGACTTTTCTCAATTATGACAATAAATGTAACTTGTTTAATGTTTGATGCTGTATTTTGTTAAAGTGCTGGATGAAGTGAAGTGCAATCAGGTCATAATGGTTTCAAAAACAACGTAACTACAGATGTCATGGAGAGCAGAAAGTAATTATGAAGATGGCAAAGAATAAAGCATTGGAAGGCTTACACCACTGTGTTGCAGCGAAATTCAGGAAGACCTGCAGTTTGAAATAGTAGATCTGAGGAGCCTTTATAAATAATATTTTCTTCTTGACTGAATCTTCCGTCGGTTCTTGGTTCTGTAGGACAAAAGCAAACTTACGCTTTTCATTTATCATAATGTTTTCCTGATGTTATTTTGATTTATTCATTATGTTTGGCAATAAATTTTAATACATTCAAATAATACCTCTGTCGGAAAATTTATATGAGACTGTTTGTATCTTTCGCAGAGGAGAGCCTGTTTTTGACCATCGAAACTAAATAAGCGAGTGGTAAAGTATGACGAGGAGGACGCTGATTGTTGACATTTTGATGTGGTGGTTTTTCTGGTTTTCGTGTGTAAAGACACTATTAAAACATCTCATTAATATGTGCACCTAATCGTGTGAACAGGAGAAAGACAGTGATTACTACTGAGTAAACTGTGAACTGTGCACTGCTTTATTCGCGGATAACTAAAAATGGGAGACCACGACGTCGGGATCACAAGTTTACTTCAAACTTTGTACATCCTTAGAAGCCCATTAAAACAACATAACGTGCAAGTAGTAAGGTGCACCACTCTTGTAATATTGAGAAAATTGCAAGAGACGTTTTACGTGCCCATTACGTAACGGATGTACCTGTGAGTAGGTGCCGGATGTTAGAGTTCATGGTGGTCAAGTGGTTAGTGTTCGAGCTTTGAAACACATGCATATGACGCGACGGTTTGACTCCCGCTCACAATTAATTTTTAATCTATATTTTTTCATCTCTGGTCATGTTATTTAATTTATATGACTTTGAGAGGTAATATAACCAAAAAACCGCAGTGAAAGTACCTTAAGCAGAATGAACTCATAAAAATAGTTATAGAAAAGCAGGTGTCAGGCTCAGATTTATCAGATCATCCACAAAAGAAGTGCCTTCCAAAGCATGAAGTTTTAGTCAATTTCATGTTATTTGACTACTTACTATTTTCGAAATGTGGTGCTACAGAAGAATGCTGAAGATTAGATGGGTAGATCACATAACTAATGAGGTATTGAATAGAATTGGGAAGAAGAGGAGTTTGTGGCACAACTTGACTAGAAGAAGGGATCGGTTTGTAGGACATGTTCTGAGGTATCAAGGGATCACCAATTTAGTACTGGAGGGCAGCGTGGAGGGTAAAAATCGTAGAGGGAGGCCAAGAGATGAATACAGTAAGCAGATTCAGAACGATGTAGGCTGCAGTAGGTACTGGGAGATGAAGAAGCTTGCACAGGATAGAGTAGCATGGAGAGCTGCATTAAACCAGTCTCAGGACTGAAGACAACAACAACATTTTAATGAAGTTTAATTTTTACAACAAACATATTTATAACAATCAGCAAGCCGGCCGGTGTGACCGAGCGGTTCTAGGCGCTACAGTCTGGAACCGCGCGACCGCTACGGTCGCAGGTTCGAATCCTGACTCGGACATGGGTGTGTGTGATGTACTTAGGTTAGTTAGGTTTAAGTAGTTCTAAGTTCTAGGGTACTGATGACCTCAGAAGTTAAGTCCCATAGTGCTCAGAGCCATCTGAACCTTTTTTTGAACAATGGGCAACTAAATAAAGACACGCATAGAACTACTTTGCGACTTGCCCAGCTTAGCGGTGAGACGTTGCTACAGTAGCAAGAACGAATAGTGTAGGTGAAAATTTTTTGAATATCGCAGAATTTACACTTATACTACAAAAATGAAAGTGTGAGCGGGAGTCGAACCGTCGTCTCATACACGATCGTCTTATGAAACTCTTAACACTAACCACTTTTTTTCCCGCTGATCTCATTTTGTTTGTACTTGTTCGTTGGATATGTTCGGGGCGGACGTCCCATGACACCTGCTAAAGTTCTAATTGATCCGGTAGCTCAGTTTTGTATTACCACTTGACCATCAAGAACTCTAACGTCCGGCACCTAAAGACAGATACATCAGCTACCTAACAGACGCGTAAAACTTCTCTTAAGATTTTCTCGGAATTGCCAGAGCAGTGCACCTTACTACTAGCACATTATGTTGTTTTAAAGGCCTACTGAAGGTGTACAAATTTTGAAGTAAATCCGTGATCGCAACGTTATGGCCTCCCCTCGTAAGAAGTTTTTGCGTGTGCAATGGATGCAAATCGGTGGGTCACTGGTAAAACAATGCGTCTGCACAATATAGGGTTTCCAAATCTCGAGGACTGTGCTTTGCTGTGAATAAGACTTGAATTGTGTTACATCAGTCTTTGAACTAAACACGTTTCACGGGTACCACAGAGTAAGAATTGTATGGACGAATATACCTCGTACACCTCAATGAAAGTACCTTCAGCGGAATGACCGCACAAATATAGTAATAGAAAAGCAGATGCCAGGCTCAGATTTATCAGATGAATTCTAAGGAAATTAATTCATCCACAAAAGAAGTGCGTTCCAAAGAATTCATTCAGGTTCTTGACCAATTCTTGTTAGTACGGGACAGTTAACAGTTAGGATTGAAGAGGAACGGCAGACGATTCAATATAGGCAATGTACAGTCGCGCTCAAAAGTATCCGAACGACCTGAATTACATTTCGCCTGATTCGCTTGCAACACATAACGCAGCTGTCTAGCAGGTCCTCTAATCGCTCCTTGGTACAGTCGTTTGACTATTGAAAATGGTTCCAACAAGTCACCACTAGAACACACTGCTCTGTATCGCAATAACTCAAGATGTAAAGTAATACTACGATACTACAAATATCAGGGAACACCTTATCACAGGTAAGACTGTCCTTAAGGCTTGTAAGCTCACATTTATTACAATAAATGACATACCTGAAATGATACAACTCTCATTATTACGTCAGATAGGTAATGCACGTAGTAAGTTCGTCGTATTCATTATGTCCTCTTCAAAGTAACATGCCGTACCTATTATTTAACACAAAATGACATTAAAAATTTAAGTTATTCACGAGCATCTAGTTGAGAATATGTATGAACATTAAATGACACGACGAACCGTCTTGTTCTGCATATGGGTTCAAACCAAGCTCATGCAGACTAAGCAAAGATTTCGTGACTGACGGAAACTAACAGTCATTTCTGATTAGGCATACAGAGAGTGATATACCTCGATTTTAGACAGTATCAATTAGCAAATACCAACTTTAAATTACATAACGCAAACATTTTTAACGGACGCGAATTCCTACCCAGCACCTATTGTCCTTGTTAACGAACTACGAAAGATGTTAAATATTGCTTCTTCACGAGTAACGTATTTGAAATGCCGTGAGGTAAAGCTTTGTGTTGGACAGGGATTCGAACCCAGAACCTAATAAGATTGATATCGAAGCACAATCAACAGTGGCATATCTGATTTTCTCGGCAGTAGCTAGATGTTTTAACTGAGATGACGAGACGAAACATTAATTTTTTCATTCCCAGGACTCCAACACGGCACCTATCGCTGTTATATTCTAGAGAAAACGAATGTTAAATATGGGTTTGTTGCACCAGCAGCGACATGTGAGCGTGTTTGAACTAGAAATAATATGACTAAGAGTTTAGTGCTGACTGGGAATAGAGCTCCACACATATCGTTGTTGACTACACACAAAGAGACGTCAGCTACCGAATTTTTCTCCACCAGCAGCTCGGAATAACATCTTGAACTTACAGTGATCTCGCAAATAGTTCTGTGTCTCACTGGGAGTCAAAAACGTCGGATATCGTTAGTGTTGACAACGAATGAAAATACATTAAAAATGGAAATTATTATCCACCAGCAGATAGGTGTTCTCATGCTAGAGCTTGATAATACATAATGAAATCATTAGTGCGGGGCCAGGATTCGAACCCATTCACGCGCAATATGTGGCGATGTTGAGGAATCTGCAGTTTTGAACAAACAGCAAATTGTAGCCGAGCTATATCGTCACGAAGGGATCAAATTCCGCGTTAAGGGCGATCTGAGTTGCATTCCCAGTTCAGAACCAATTTTATCGACATACACAAGCTCAGATAAGAGATGGAATAAGTGTCCTGTGAGCCTACATAGCGTTTGTTTCGTCACTAGAAATAAATAACTACACTCCTGGAAATGGAAAAAAGAACACATTGACACCGGTGTGTCAGACCCACCATACTTGCTCCGGACACTGCGAGAGGGCTGTACAAGCAATGATCACACGCACGGCACAGCGGACACATCAGGAACCGCGGTGTTGGCCGTCGAATGGCGCTAGCTGCGCAGCATTTGTGCACCGCCGCCGTCAGTGTAAGCCAGTTTGCCATGGCATACGGAGCTCCATCGCAGTCTTTAACACTGGTAGCATGCCGCGACAGCGTGGACGTGAACCGTATGTGCAGTTGACGGACTTTGAGCGAGGGCGTATAGTGGGCATGCGGGAGGCCGGGTGGACGTACCGCCGAATTGCTCAACACGTGGGGCGTGAGGTCTCCACAGTACATCGATGTTGTCGCCAGTGGTCGGCGGAAGGTGCACGTGCCCGTCGACCTGGGACCGGACCGCAGCGACGCACGGATGCACGCCAAGACCGTAGGATCCTACGCAGTGCCGTAGGGGACCGCACCACCACTTCCCAGCAAATTAGGGACACTGTTGCTCCTGGGGTATCGGCGAGGACCATTCGCAACCGTCTCCATGAAGCTGGGCTACGGTCCCGCACACCGTTAGGCCGTCTTCCGCTCACGCCCCAACATCGTGCAGCCCGCCTCCAGTGGTGTCGCGACAGGCGTGAATGGAGGGACGAATGGAGACATGTCGTCTTCAGCGATGAGAGTCGCTTCAGCCTTGGTGCCAATGATGGTCGTATGCGTGTTTGGCGCCGTGCAGGTGAGCGCCACAATCAGGACTGCATACGACCGAGGCACACAGGGCAACACCCGGCATCATGGTGTGGGGAGCGATCTCCTACACTGGCCGTACACCACTGGTGATCGTCGAGGGGACACTGAATAGTGCACGGTACATCCAAACCGTCACCGAACCCATCGTTCTACCATTCCTAGACCGGCAAGGGAACTTGCTGTTCCAACAGGACAATGCACGTCCGCATGTATCCCGTGCCACCCAACGTGCTTTAGAAGGTGTAAGTCAACTACCCTGGCCAGCAAGATCTCCGGATCTCTCCCCCATTGAGCATGTTTGGGACTGGATGAAGCGTCGTCTCACGCGGTCTGCACGTCCAGCACGAACGCTGGTCCAACTGAGGCGCCAGGTGGAAATGGCATGGCAAGCCGTTCCACAGGACTACATCCAGCATCTCTACGATCGTCTCCATGGGCGAATAGCAGCCTGCATTGCTGCGAAAGGTGGATATACACTGTACTAGTGCCGACATTGTGCATGCTCTGTTGCCTGTGTCTATGTGCCTGTGGTTCTGTCAGTGTGATCATGTGATGTATCTGACCCCAGGAATGTGTCAATAAAGTTTCCCCTTCCTGGGACAATGAATTCACGGTGTTCTTATTTCAATTTCCAGGAGTGTAGTATAAGAAAGGTTATTGGTAATAGAGTTTCTACATATCGCCACTCCAGACTATATTGTGGCTCAACCTAACATCTGCTTGGTAGGGAAGGAATATCATTTTTAATGTGAATTTCAGACCACAATTCCATTATATCTTCTTCACTTGGTGTAGCCAGAAGAAAATGGCATCTGTCTCTCCCTATCTAAAATCATTGATTGAAGTTGGAATCGAACCCAGACCATGGATGTATGAACCTATCATCAGCCCAACAGACCACCAAATCCTCTTCTCAGTGGCTCGTTTTCCTATCATAACATCGTTGTACCACGCTGGCTGAGAATTCTGACACACAGGCTCCCTGTATCAATTTGCAGCATGTTAGTAAATTCATTTACTTGGTTGACCGAATCACCATGAACTAGCTGCCTCGGCTACCAGTGCATGCATTCAACTTTATTTTGTAATCACCAAAATAAAATCACATAACTGCCACCAAGACAGAACTGCCAACAGTGTAGGATGCAGAAATTTAAATAGGAAGTATTCCTTTCCACTTGAGCTCCTCTATTGCGCTATCTGTTTGTTGAAAACGTCGTGCAGTGCAAACGAAAAGGTATAACTGTTTGTCTCTCATAAGTATTGACCTGGCGATATGCATTATCCCACAGCGCTGTGGAGTGCAGAATTTCTGGAGGAATTGTTGTGACTTCTGGAGCTGTTATAGCTACGTGTCAGCTAGTGGCGTAATGGTAAGAGTCGCACATGGTAGATAAGACGTCGCGAGTTCGAGTACATACACTGCTATATTTTTTAAAACGCAATTCTGCTGCCTGCTAAAATTATCAATCTACTGGAACTTGTAACATAATTTCCTTCACGTCTCAACCCAAAATAGTCGTATGTGGAAAAAGGGGTAACTTCTGCGACATTTTGTTCGTTTCAAGTTTAATAGACAGCCAGACAGTAGATGCATCTCGAAACTTTTGTATTATGTATGGGTAGAGAGCATCGTGCCAAAATACGTCGGAAAAGTATTTTCTACATTAGCTGTCGTCTGGTAGTGGCATTTTATTCTTCTTCAAACTTTGTTTGACAGCTTTAACTCAGAACAAGTTTTCTACATGCATGTAATCAATAAACTACATGTGCATTTTTAGACTGTTATAGATAACATTAGAGAATTCGCATATATCGTTGATGATTAATTTCTCTCACATGTTTACTATTGTTTCAACAACATTAAAGGAAACCTTACGAAAATTGTGAACTGTATTATAAAAATGAAATAAAACTATCCACGATAACCTTACGACGAAAGTCTGTTTTAATAAAACTGAGTATCTGTACACAAGCGTGCATCTATCGTCACGAATTGGTAAAATACTACTCACTTAGATTTTGATTGGGTCTATGTTTAATTGGTATGCTATGTCATAGTCAAGAGGTATGCAAATGTGGCATTTCATAAATAAAGTTATGTATTCCTAGAAACCCAAAATTTGCTTGTCGGCAGCCGGCCTGTGTGGTCGTGCGGTTAAAGGCGCTTCAGTCTAGAACCTCGTGACCGCTACGGTCGCAGGTTCGAATCCTGCCTCGGGCATGGATGTGTGTGGTGTCCTTAGGTTAGTTAGGTTTAAGTAGTTCTAAGTTCTAGGGGACCGATGACCACAGATATTCAGTCCCATGGTGCTCAGAGCCATTTCAACCATTTTGCTTGTCAGCAGCGGAAAGAGGCGTTACCTGTTGTGAAGCATTGTAAGGTTTTCACAATTGCATTATGAGCCGAAAGTATTTTCTTGCGATTTCCTTATCGATTTATGATCTGACTGCTTGTAGCTCTTTCACAGAAGGGATAAAAACGCTACACTCAGTGAGACTGGAACTGCGAACCATATCAGACGCTTTTTCACAGGTCAGCACGTTACTACAGAGCTGGCGAAGAAGTATGTGCCTTAGCTTCCTCTTACGAGACCAATAGTGGCTAGAACTCGTAAACCGCTATTTGAAGGACGAGATTAGTTGCGATTTCCGCGTCCAACGACCTTCCTGGGCTGGAAGCCGTAAATTTACAATCTTTTGTTACACCTCAAACGAAAATAACTCAGATTATTCAATGGAAATGACAGGTAAAATCAAGTGAACTTTGAGGCTTAATTCCGTGCACACCAGGAAGTAACTCGTCGATCACAGAGTTGCCAAACATACATTGCCTTGTTGCCAAATCTCAGTTACAATACCAGCAGGAAGAAGACGAACCGATGTGATCTTACAGCGGGCTGGGAAGTGACCATAGCTCGTGTCTCCAAGTCGCAGCTGCTACGGCCTGGAATACGTAATGCGTCTGATTCGCATTTCTGTAACTAGGTTTAGGGACTGGAGCGTGGTTACTAATAATACTCAGAACTGAGTGCAAACTAAGCATAATAAATCAGTAACTCTCATAGTTGTTTTTATATTTCTTTCGTAAGTGTACTCAAAACTAAGAAACTCATTCACACAAGTTTTCGTGCCTCGCCGATAGTCGAGCACAACAAACAAATAAAAATAAAAAATGAATGTGTGTGTGTGTGTGTGTGTGTGTGTGTGTGTGTGTGTGTTACAGAGAGAGAGAGAGAGAGAGAGAGAGAGAGATATATATATATAAAAATCAAAAAGAATGAGAGAGGGAGAGAGTAAAAAATTGTAAAGAATTGAATCATGGTATGTAAAGAAATCTTTCATTAAAATCATTACAAAATGTCGTATTCATGATCTATGAAACAAGAATTAATCTAATCTAATCATATCATATTGACGACTAGCCATGAAGAGTCATGAATTACCGAAGTTTTTTCCAATACCAGTATCCAAATCTAAACTTGAAAATAAAAGACGACAGTTTTTGTAATAAACCGGGACTTCTATCAAGACCCTTTCGTCCCTGTTAACTAACCACGAAAGATGTCTGATATACCTCTATTCTGAAGTAACAAAGTGTGCATGCATTTGAAGATGAAGTGCATGACATGAAGTTCTGTGACGGAGATACGAACCCAACACGTAATCGGACTGTTAACTAAGTAAAATGAAATGTTACGTATCGGTTTTTCTTACCAGCTGCTAGGTGTTTGACTCTAAAACAGGGGCGGGCAGGAATCCTGCACATGTGCGGTGCACTTGCACGCGTGCAGTTAACAGGTGTTCCGCGTGCACACAGGGGCAAGCTGGCCACCCGCTTATCTCCCAACCCCCCCCCCCCCCCCCCATACCTTCTGTCCGCTGCTTCCTCTGTAATGCGTTTTGTTTCCTAGCTTGCTTTATTGAGTGAATGAATAAGGTTAGTAGGAGTGCTTGAAAGAAATCATGGTTTGAAAGAGTACCTATTACCTACGATACGTTTTATTTAATTATCACAGGTGGAGTTTACAATACGTTTAATATCTGGAACAAAATTTCTACATACAGACAAACACAAACAGTTACTTAAATTTTCATCACTGATGTTTGCTCTTAACCGAGACTTATTAATTCAGCAAATGGTTTTCCAGCTCTCGCTATATTAAGCGCAGTCTTATAACTTGCACATACCGCTGGGCTATTATTGTTGTCGTCCTGAAAACTTGAAAACAGTGCTCCATAAAATGTTAAATCAGTTAGATGAGAGACGTGACGAGAGAAAGTCGCAGATCTCTCGTGACAACAGCAACTACGACAAATTCAAATGGCTCTGAGCACTATGGGACTTAACTGCTGTCGTTATCAGTCCCCTAGAACTTATAACTACTTATACCTAACTAACCTAAGGACATCACACACATCCATGCCCGAGGCAGGATTCGAACCTGCGACCATAGCGGTCGCGCGGTTCCAGACTGTAGTGCCTAGAACCGCTCGGCCACTCCGGCCGGCCAACTACGACAGATTCATCTGGTATCGTCAGATCGCTCTTCTTAAGCTCAGTCAATTCCCCATCCGCTCAGAATCCGACAATAAATTGTACTCGTCCTTGTGAAATTTATTATAATGGCCTTCAATACTAAACTTCCGTTGACCAGCGAGAATACTGCCACATATTAAACATTTCGAATTTTCACGTTTTTGCATAGAGAAAAAATGATTCATTACTTTTTAAAAGATAGCAAATCTCCACTTCTCCGTTTCTTGAAATACAACTTTCACTACATAGTGCTCGCTTCGCATCAACGTCCGCAGCTTAGCCTGGCACTACACTGCCGCAACCTGCCGGCTGTCGCCACAGCCCCGGTCGCCGCCTGCACGCGAGCAGCACACGTGCAGCGCTGTGCGCTCATGAGCCGCGTGCAACGTTTGCCCGCCCCTGCTCTAAAATAAGGATACAAACGTTTGTGCCTAAGTGACAATCGAACTGCACACCTACCGTGCATCCACGAATATAGCTTAAGTATCAGTTGCTTACTCACCAATAGTAAGATGTGTGCGTGTTTGACCAGAAATAACGACACCTATTGCGATTCTTGGCAACACATGAACAGACATTAAAAATGCACGTTAATTTTCACTAACAGGCCGGTGTGCACGTGAGAGGGCTTGAAATGAAATTATGAATATTTTTGTACTGGATCAGGATTCGGACCCATATACTTACCTTTGGAGGAAACCTAGAGAAGACTGCAGTCTTGAGAAAAGGAACGAAATGATTGAACTATACTATTCAGAGAGATTCAGATCCTCGAAAGAGGAGATACGAACTCGAATCACAGTGCAGCACCAAATTTTTCAATGTCTCCAATCAAGTACAAGTAAAGTAAGAGCCCTGTTCCTTTAAATGGCTATCGGTTCATCAAATAAAATAAAATTTTCTAATGTAAGTAAGTTTACTGGCGACTGTATTTCTGTTTACCATGCCTTCCGCTGTGTCATTTCCCAACGTAAACCGGCTCTGCCCAGTTGGTAATGAAGGAACGTGATGTTTAATGCGGATTCTGGATTATAACGTCTTTCTCGTGATGTTACCAGGGGTAAAGTAAATCTGTTTGTGCCTCTTAAAAGTAGATGCCTGAACCCACGCATTGCACCTGTGATAGTTCGTTCCGCCAGACCATTGTGGCCACATTTCCCAGCCCCAGGAGTGTGCTGTAATAGGTGATGTGCTTAGCTTACAAAATTAGTCACGGTGGAAAAAACGCAGTACTATGAAATGATTAAGTAGAAGCAAGCTTCTGAAGCGGAGATTATGCTATTCTCATGTCAGCAGGATGTAAAGACTCTTCTAGGCATCATAGGCTCGATGTGAAGCCATTTTGAAATTTTCACAAATTCAGCAAATTTCTTAGTTCGAGAAAATCCACTGGGAAGTGTGAAGTTACCGGATAATTCGATTATTACCGTCATTATTACTATCATTTTCTTCATACCGCTGCTGGAACACTGTACTTGATGCCTTTTGGTCACTATAGAAGTAGTTTCCAAAGAACAGGTTCTTTCCCTGTCTACGGAATCCTTTTCATGTTAATATCAAACATCAGTAATAACTCATAGATTACATTAAAACTAAACTAATTGATGAAGACGTTACTCGATAACAAAAAGGCGCTGCCTTTCTTCATTTACTTGGGTCTAGAAATGGCGATCGAGTACTGCCAAACCAAAAAGCAAGAGATCTTACTGCCTTCCGATATACGTCGCTGTCAGTTCTTCCATATGATTTGGTCGACATGGCCTGTTTCAAGTTTTGTATGACAGGCAATGTTTTAGACTTAGTCGGTGACCATAAATTCTAGCTCAGAGTGACACCAGTTTAAGTAACCTAATGTAGCGAAGACTGTTTGCCAGTGCTCTTTCACACCGGAAAATACACAATTCACTCATTGGGCTCCATAAGTACACTGTAACAGTAATTTCTGTGTGTATGCAATGCATACGAATTAGAATTTAGTGGTGCTCTCTCTTCCACGTCTGTATACAATATGCCTGACCTAAACGGGCCCTTTATCATTACAGGCCCTGGGCAGTGCAAAATCATACTGACTACAAGAAGGTGCTTATACTGACAACCTGACTGTTCGTTTTACCTGATTTTGTACTCACTTAAATAAAACAACATGACCTTCCAGTGGGAGACATTTCGACCCTCTTTTCCTTCTGGGAAATTTGTCAGTAAGCTTTTTGCCTAACAACCAGTGAAATGCGGCAGAGTACGGCCGGTAAATGATTCACAAACCACGATTTAGTGCCGTTAAGATGATTTATTTAAACGTCACAAGACTGCACATAGGTGCAATCGATTTCGAGGTGCAACGTGTTTGTTATCTTACTTTTGTGACAGGTGGGCATAAGTGATTTCCAAAGACTTTTTATTGTACTGAAATAATCTTTTGTCACAAAGTAACAAGGTACGTGTTTTATTCGTATATACACTCCTGGAAATTGAAATAAGAACACCGTGAATTCATTGTCCCAGGAAGGGGAAACTTTATTGACACATTCCTGGGGTCAGATACATCACATGATCACACTGACAGAACCACAGGCACATAGACACAGGCAACAGAGCATGCACAATGTCGGCACTAGTACAGTGTATATCCACCTTTCGCAGCAATGCAGGCTGCTATTCGCCCATGGAGACGATCGTAGAGATGCTGGATGTAGTCCTGTGGAACGGCTTGCCATGCCATTTCCACCTGGCGCCTCAGTTGGACCAGCGTTCGTGCTGGACGTGCAGACCGCGTGAGACGACGCTTCATCCAGTCCCAAACATGCTCAATGGGGGAGAGATCCGGAGATCTTGCTGGCCAGGGTAGTTGACTTACACCTTCTAGAGCACGTTGGGTGGCACGGGATACATGCGGACGTGCATTGTCCTGTTGGAACAGCAAGTTCCCTTGCCGGTCTAGGAATGGTAGAACGATGGGTTCGATGACGGTTTGGATGTACCGTGCACTATTCAGTGTCCCCTCGACGATCACCAGTGGTGTACGGCCAGTGTAGGAGATCGCTCCCCACACCATGATGCCGGGTGTTGGCCCTGTGTGCCTCGGTCGTATGCAGTCCTGATTGTGGCGCTCACCTGCAGGGCGCCAAACACACATACGACCATCATTGGCACCGAGGCAGAAGCGACTCTCATCGCTGAAGACGACATGTCTCCATTCGTCCCTCCATTCACGCCTGTCGCGACACCACTGGAGGCGGGCTGCACGATGTTGGGGCGTGAGCGGAAGACGGCCTAACGGTGTGCGGGACCGTAGCCCAGCTTCATGGAGACGGTTGCGAATGGTCCTCGCCGATACCCCAGGAGCAACAGTGTCCCTAATTTGCTGGGAAGTGGCGGTGCGGTCCCCTACGGCACTGCGTAGGATCCTACGGTCTTGGCGTGCATCCGTGCGTCGCTGCGGTCCGGTCCCAGGTCGACGGGCACGTGCACCTTCCGCCGACCACTGGCGACAACATCGATGTACTGTGGAGACCTCACGCCCCACGTGTTGAGCAAATCGGCGGTACGTCCACCCGGCCTCCCGCATGCCCACTATACGCCCTCGCTCAAAGTCCGTCAACTGCACATACGGTTCACGTCCACGCTGTCGCGGTATGCTACCAGTGTTAAAGACTGCGATGGAGCTCCGTATGCCACGGCAAACTGGCTGACACTGACGGCGGCGGTGCACAAATGCTGCGCAGCTAGCGCCATTCGACGGCCAACACCGCGGTTCCTGGTGCGTCCGCTGTGCCGTGCGTGTGATCATTGCTTGTACAGCCCTCTCGCAGTGTCCGGAGCAAGTATGGTGGGTCTGACACACCGGTGTCAATGTGTTCTTTTTTCCATTTCCAGGAGTGTATTTTGTAGGAAACTGTAATTGTGATGGAAGATTATACACCTGAATGTTTGACACAACTGGTAGGAGAAAACGCTGCATATTAACCAAACCCCGCGCCTCCTCTCCATATCCTCCTATGACACGAGCACGGGATTCTCCTCCCATACTGCTACAGAGATATTCCTAGCACAGCTGAGAATTGGCAACACCGTCACAAACATTAGGCAACACTGTGACACCGAGCGAGGTGGCGCAGTGGTTAAACACTGGACTCGCATTCGGGTGGACGATGGTTCAATCCCGCGTCCGGCTATCCTGATTTAGGTTTTCCGTGATTTCCCTAAATCGCTCCAGGCAAATGGCGGGATGGTTCCTTTCAAAGGGCACGGCCGACTTCCTTCCTCGTCCTTCCATACGATGAGACCGATGACCTCGCTGTCTGGTCTCCTTCCCCAAAACAACCCCCCTCCCCTCCAACACTGTGACAGGGAAATCACTTCCGCGTATGGTACTGAATTGACTCGCAAAATTCGCTTGATATTCCCTTTCCATTTGAATGACTCGTGCTATATAATTCTCATGTAAACTAAGACACTGAGACAGAAAATTCAGTTTTTTGCCTAAAGAAATGCTATTCTTCACATAAGCGACAACTTTTATTATATTTCACGATGCGTTATGAGGCTGAGCGACAAATACCATGATGAGAGCGGCGTACAGGCAGCAGAGTGTCCGTAGCCCGGTGGTACCGCCCGTGTCTCGGGTCAGAACTGTTCAATCAGTCGTCAGTTCTAACCGTGATAGGGGCCAGCGTGTGCGAGCTTTTTTTTCTGATATATTTTATGGAGCTGCGAATTTCCAGAAAAAATTCTGTATCGAAATCGGAAGAAAACCTTTTCACATCAGATCCTCTTGGTAGCTCGACTCAGTAAGTTGTGTTAATGGTCATAGATCTTGGCTTTCTGACTGCCAAGCTGCTTCGCAATACCAGCGTCTCTGAAGAAATTCGAATCGACCATCAGCATTACGAATTTCAATATCGTTCTTCACTTAAAGACTCACATGCCAGGGTGGTAAGTATGACGGAAATGAACCTCTTGTTTACTATAGGGCCTCTATGCTAAATTTCCACAGTAGCAATTAGGAACTCCCTGCAGACATTTGCTAACAGCGGCTCTAGCAACTTACTTTTTCTCTGGGTAGCTTCAAATATGGGCAATTTTGTCGCCTTAAATCCAATTGAATATTTTAAATATCACTTGTGAACAGCGTTCACTTCTCCGTTAATTAAGGTATAGACCTCAAAACAAGCAATTTGCCTGAGTAGCTATAGAGCATGTTCTGATAGGTATTGACACAATCTTTTGCATCCATTCACCATAGCGAATCAAAGAAAGAAACCAAACACATTACATTGCATTTACTCTCTGTGCCTTGACTAACACATATGAATCCATGACAATAATAAATTATTTGAGGAACCTCCCGTGAAAGGAAAAAGAACAGATTGTGACGCTTTAATTGTAGTGCACTGGATCAGCAACAATGAAATTAATTCTGTGCCACATTGATGTATTGCATTCGAGTGTAATAAAATAATCATCAAATAAAAACGGTTTTGTGCCTCCTTTGCTATCAAGAGTGAAACACAAATCGTAGACAGATTTTATGGGTCACCACTCAACAACATTACAGCATTTTACATGGTCGAGAGTGCGGAATGGAGCAGACGTTGTTGGGAGAAGGCGAGACAATGCAGTGCCTCAGCCCCCGCCGGTAGGCAGTAAACGGGTCCCAAAGGACTCAGATGCATGCGTTGTTCACAGGCAGATGGTCGATAAAGAAATCTTTCGCTAAAACATTGTTGAAGCAAACTATTATTACCAGTGTGACAGAAAGCGAAATATATTGTGGATTCCCTTGAATTACACTCATAGCCTCAGCACCGAGAGGAAAGGGGCGATAAAAATTTTGTCAATGAGTGCTTTCGGTCGCCAGACGTCATATTACCTAGTCTCGCGTTTTACCTCAAGACTATGGTCGTATTCAAGAATAATGTACTAAGATGAAGTCAAGACTTCCTCTGGGAAGTGCCTCAGTCTACTATGTTGCCAGATCGAGCATATTGCCGGACATAGGATTCTGATAGGAGCACGACTGTATTGCCCACCTTACGTGAACGACTCGGCGGTCAATTTTTTGCTCTAAGACTGTATCTACGACACATATTGTACGCTGAAGACCCAGAAGAATTAAAAAACAAAAGTAGTTTATGAGAGCAACGTTAACTACAGCGTTCGAAGTATTCATAGTATTGTATACGTGTGTGTAAATGCCTTCCAATGCCCACTCAAGGAAGACAAGGATACACGGTCTACCTTCAATATTATAAATTTGCCTCAGTTTGCGGATGAACTCTGAGTAAGGTTGATAATCATTTTGAATATTTAGCATATTGTACCCATTGGTGTTAAACTCGTTTTCAACCAATGATTCCCCAGCTACAGGAACACTACTTGGGATACCTCATACACAAAATACATACGCAGTGCTATCAGACGAAAAGATCAACCTGACACAAACTGTGTTTGTTTTACAACCTTCGTACCTGGATAATGAGCTTTTTCCTATTAGAGATGTCTGTGAACGTTGTTGCTTGAGACGATTTAAGACGAAACTAAATTCCTTCAGCTACGACAATGTTTAAAGAAATCGTCTTAACGAAACTAAATCGTGGTTTGTGAATCATTTTCGGGCCGTACTCTGCAGCATTTCGCTGGCTGGAAGGCAAAAAGCTTACTGACAAATTTCCCAGAAGGAAAAGAGGGACGAAATGTCTCCCACTGGAAGGTCATGTTGTTTTATTTAAATGGTTACAAAATCAGGTAAAACGAACAGTCAGGTTGTCAGTATAAGCATATTACTGTTGTCAGTATGACGTCGCACTGCCCAGGGCCTGTAATGATAAAGGGCCCATTTAGGTCAGGCATATTGTATACAGAAGTGGAAGAGAGAGCACCACTAAATTCTAACCCGTATGCATTGCATACACACAGAAATTACTGTTACAGTGTACTTATGGAGCCCAATGAGTGAATTGTGTATTTTCCGGTGAGAAAGAGCACTGGCAAACAGTCTTCGCTACATTAGGTTACTTAAACTGGTGTCACTCTGAGCTAGAATTTATGGTCAGCGACTACGTGTAAGGTCAATGAGTCAGGTGCGAGTTCTGCAACTGTGAAATACTTTCCTACATTATAGAAGCGAATATTAAATTTGAACTAATATTACGAAAATTTTGTACTTGGATAGCTTAGAATGAAAATCTTTCTGTTTATTGCAAAGGAAAACAATTGATTGTCTAAAACATTGACTGTCGTACACAACCTGAAACAGGTCATGTCGACCAAATCGTATGGAAGAACTGATAGCGACGTATATCGGAAGGCAGTAAGATCTCTTGCCTTTTGGCAACACACACACACACACACACACACACACACACACACACACACACATTCATTTTTTATTTTTATTTGTTTGTTGTGCTCGACTATCGGCGAGGCACGAAAACTTGTGTGAATGAGTTTCTTAGTTTTGAGTACACTTACGAAAGAAATATAAAAACAACTATGAGAGTTACTGATTTATTATGCTTAGTTTGCACTCAGTTCTGAGTATTATTAGTAACCACGCTCCAGTCCCTAAACCTAGTTACAGAAATGCGAATCAGACGCATTACGTATTCCAGGCCGTAGCAGCTGCGACTTGGAGACACGAGCTATGGTCACTTCCCAGCCCGCTGTAAGATCACA
Source organism: Schistocerca cancellata (assembly GCF_023864275.1). NCBI lineage: Eukaryota > Metazoa > Arthropoda > Insecta > Orthoptera > Acrididae > Schistocerca > Schistocerca cancellata. Next base: position 318,748,041 of record NC_064626.1, on the reverse strand, counting down.
TCGGTTCGTCTTCTTCCTGCTGGTATTGTAACTGAGATTTGGCAACAAGGCAATGTATGTTTGGCAACTCTGTAATCGACGAGTTACTTCCTGGTGTGCACGGAATTAAGCCTCAAAGTTCACTTGATTTTACCTGTCATTTCCATTGAATAATCTGAGTTATTTTCGTTTGAGGTGTAACAAAAGATTGTAAATTTACGGCTTCCAGCCCAGGAAGGTCGTTGGACGCGGAAATCGCAACTAATCTCGTCCTTCAAATAGCGGTTTACGAGTTCTAGCCACTATTGGTCTCGTAAGAGGAAGCTAAGGCACATACTTCTTCGCCAGCTCTGTAGTAACGTGCTGACCTGTGAAAAAGCGACTGATATGGTTCGCAGTTTCAGTCTCACTGAGTGTAGCGTTTTTATCCCTTCTGTGAAAGAGCTACAAGCAGTCAGATCAAACATCGATAAGGAAATCGCAAGAAAATACTTACGGCTCATAATGCACTGGTGAAAAACTTACAATGCTGCACAACAGGTAACGCCTCTTTCCGCTGCTGACAAGCAAAATGGTTGAAATGGCTCTGAGCACCATGGGACTTAACATCTGTGGTCATCAGTCCCCTAGAACTTAGAACTACTTAAACCTAACTAACCTAAGGACATCACACACATCCATGTCCGAGGCAGGATTCGAACCTGCGACCGTAGCGGGCGTGCGGTTCCAGACTGTAGCGCCTTTAACCGCTCGGCCACTTCGGCCGGCAGAGGAATATCGCTGCACGGTTTTGGTGGAAAGGGGAAACGAATATTAGTATCTGTGGCATGCACGTCCTTTTAATTTCTGGTACGTATTTCGAAACATACCGTCCTGAAACTGGTTAGAGATGTGAAAGATGTTCTGTACATGTTCATCTATACTCCGCAAGCCACAGGTGATGGCGAACCCTGTAAATGTTTTGCTGCTTGCCATGGAGATATACCACAGACGCCAAATGAAGCAATCAATAGAAAACACGCGTGAAGACTATGTGTTGTGCGACATGGTTGTTAAACTTCTAGACGAGCATGTAAATGGCGCAGACATGTGGCTAGAAACAACTGAAACACTCGATATTGCAGACTGTGAATCTACAGACGGCGAAGACACCGACGAAAGTTGCAGTCATGAAGACTCTTCGAGTGATAGTGCCACGTACCATCATCAGTTATCTCCGAAAGTAACACCAGCAACTACAATTACCTTATCAGACAAAGAAAAAGCGGTGACGTATTGATTGAACGAAAGTGGTAAGAAACGCCTACGTGTCAGTACTGTTCAAAATAAGTATCGCGTTGTCCGTTTTGAACGTGAATTGTATAGATGGAAAAAGGAAGTCGCTGGACGACATAAGAGTCGACTGGAAATTTTGACGGAGATAAATGCGCGACTTTTTGAGCTATTTACCGATGCCAGACAACAGTCACATAGTGTCAGCGATACAACTTTGCGTGATTGGGCGTTAGAGATTGCCAACGCGATAGGCGCTAAAGAATTTACAGCTTCTCATAGTTGGATTAGTCGCTTCAAAAGATCACATAAAATTGTGGCAAGAAAAATAACAAAATCTACATCGAGAAACAAGTCGGAAAATGAAGTGACACAAATCGAAATGATAGAAGCTTTTCTTACGAATGCAAAAAAATAAGATCGCTAGTTTTAGTGAATCGTACGTGTACAATGCAGATCAGTCAGGTTTTCAAAAAGAAATGCGTGTGAAAAGAACACTGTCATTCAAAGGGGAAAATCATATTGAGGCGATTGCGCAGTCCACGACTGCACTCACCCATTCATACACTATAATGCCCATAATTAGTCTGGATGGTTCATTGCTGCCTAAACTGTATGTGTGTCTTCAAGGACCAAGTGGACGTTTTGGACCACGTGTCAAAAGAACAATGTTACACGCAAACAATCTTGTGGTAGACGCATCGAAGTCTGGAAAAATGGGAAATGAAAACGTTACACCTTTCATGCGTCATGCTTTTCTTCCGTTCTGCGGGAACAAACCTCTTCTCCTCCTAGATTCGTGGTCAGGTCATAAAAGGTCTGACTTATTAAAAGCTGTATTTCGAGCCCACCCTGACAAAGAAGTAGAGATACTTCAGATTCCACCCGGCACGACGAACGTAATTCAACCTTTAGACAGAGAATTTTTCCGTCAGTGGAAGGCATTTTACAGAAAACTAACAGAGAAAATTATTGTGTGCAGATCACTGCAATTTCCTGTCTATCACCGTGACAATATTCTCAAGCTGCAATCAGTAGTACAGTATCAATTTTCCTCCCCACGGTTTCAGAATTTGATTAAATATGCGTGGCACTCCTCGAAATATACTGATACTAGGCCTGATTCATTCCTAACACCAGCCCAGTTTTGTCTACGGACATATAACAACGTCTGTGATTCGCAGGGCTGTCATATGTTGTCTTTGCTTGTATGTTCTTGGTGCACAAAAAACCTATGTTTTGAACATTATATCAATATTTCGCATTTTTGTGTTAATTACAAGAAATAAAATTTGGACCTGTTCTAAACCGTATACTTATTTGCGTCTATTTCATAGCTATTTGTAAAGAATGTTGTAGATAACATATCACCCATATTTGTCAACAAATGTTTTATTATCGTACGATCGCTTTCACTGGGGAATCAGCTCTCAATGCTGTGGCAAGAGAGCGGCCGTAGCTAACGCCACCTTGTCCCTAGATGGCGTTGGTATAACGTGGTCAGGGTTGTACAAGAGGCAGTTATAAGCGCGGAAACCATGCGACAATAATGTCTTATTTCATAAAGATGTTTACAGACTTCCAGGTCACGTCAGCAGCTAAAATTCTGCATACAGACTTCTTGCAATGTTAAGTCACAATGGTAAAAGAAGCAACACAGGTTTCGACATGACAAGTCTGACAATTTCCTTGTAAGAATAACACAAAGCAAGCGCAGAGTCAGGCAGTCCACAGTGCTCACGAAGTATTACGGATAGCATATGTTTGGAATGCCAGGCAGCGAATACTTAGACCAATATTTCCTTTGAGAGCGTGGATGTGGAACAGGGGGTTTCCTTGATCTGTCAAGCTGGAGACCCTCGTACCGATTGAGCAGGTTGTCTGCTAATGATATTTACACAGCTTGCTTGACCACTGAATCCCAGTAGTATAAGGCTATGGCCAGTATCTCGACTTTCCTATCCATGGAAGGTTTTCTTTGATTTGTCAAGCTGTAACCCTCGTACCAACTCAGCAGGCTGTCTGCTAATGTTTACACAATTTGCTTGACCACTGAATCTCAGAAAGGTAAGGCTGTGGCCTTTATCTTGACTTTCCTACCCATGGAATGGCCATTGTAACTATAATGTTCAGCCATTGCCGATTTATTGGGCTGTAGAAGCCAAGCGTATCGCTAGTGCTCCGTGCAGCGTTCTTATACAGTGAGTATTGTTTGTCGTTTCCTCCACAGATCTCAGATCTGCTTTCACGAAAGAATTCGTTGTGAGTGTGGTAGAAGGTACATACTATATTATCTCTAATATCGTCTGCTTTCGCTATCACTGATAGTGTGCGCTATTCACAAGACATAAATTAGTAACGACAGGGCACGCCCAAGGTGCATCACAAACGCCGCCGGTTTACTTTCCTATCCCTCTGTAATCCCACCTTCTGCCTACCCAGACAAATTATCGGCGTAGGGGCGTCATTTTTTTAATCGATGTTAATTTAGCGGGTCTGTGGGAAACTGCCTCCAATTAGCTTTCGTCGGATTCCGTCGTGACATTTTTAGACTCTTTTTTTCGAGAAATTGCCAATTAAATCACGTGTCATGCTTCTTTTAGTATCCAATCTCTGTTGCTCTTTCACTCACCTATTCTGTATTTATCTCAACCGATTTGTTGCAGTCGGCCATTCATGTACGATAATCTTGACTTTTTTATCTCCTACCGTAGTATTTTGTAAAAAATAACCTCCCGAGTGAGGTGGAGCAGCTCATAAGGAACTACACTGGCGACCGACTGGAACGGACTTCTGACACCCGTATGACATCCAGATTTGGGTTTTCCTTGGTCTCCGTTAGCTGAATTAGGCAAACGATATGTTTCACTGAAAAAAACATCACTGCTTTACCTTTTCGTCCTCCTATAATACGAGCTTGTGCTTCATGTGCAATGCTCCGTCTCCGACTGGACGTTACATTATAATCATGCTTTCCTCTTTGATAATACTGAAATCATGTGTAAATTATTAGCCTACAATAATGTAGTATTTTTAACAGGGTTGAAAACGGTCTTATTGTTCACAAGTAGATGTTTTGGATTTTAAAAAAGTAGTAACGAAGTACACTCACCATGACAGAGCAGACGGATCAAATATTCTCAGGCCGGGATGAGTCTGGAAAAGAGAAAAAACGGATGAAATGTAAAAAAGAATCGGAAGCACAACAGCTGCAAATTTTCAGTTATCGTTCTCAGATTAAAAGACGACAGACGCATCTAACTGACGTCACTCAACTGTAACCTGATGCAATGAAAGGTGGCAGATTTAGAGCCATGCATACGAAACCGAGATGTTATTAGTGAAAACATTTGAAGGCTACTTATTTTGTATGAACACAAGTAACTTGAAAAAGTAGGCTGATTATGTGTGCACCTCAGTGATTTAGTCTATGTTCACTTATGATGGGGCAAAACTTTTTCTTAATTTAGATTGCTTGGCGTAGCAGCGAAAAAGGACGAAGGAAATAAAGTACAAAGAGACGTGAATGAAACTCACGATATCTTCACTGCGATTGCGTGGTGTATAGGTGATTTTTTTACACGAGCGTTGCTTTGCTCACTTTAAAACGTTTTGTACTTTTGTTACTGTTAATGAAGAACAGTCAAAATCGTATGAGGTGCCAGAAAAGTAGATCCATATCACTAAAATTATTCTCAGCATTCGTGGTGGAAGCCTTCGGGTCCCTGAACTGGGAAAAGGAAGAAAGAAAGTGCGTTAATGGGACATATACTAATGAACCAAAACGACACTAAATACCGCCTGGTGGTGTTGCGGGTTTGCACCACGATAAGTATGCAGACAGAATAGGGACGAACGTGAAATCATTCTAGGGACGACACAGGATGCAAATTAGGAAATCCACTGACGTAAGCGTCTCTGAAGAAGGGCATAATATTATAGACCGGTGCCTGTGAACGAGAATCTCGGAAACTGCGAAGCTGCTTGTCTGTCCTGGTGCAGCAGTCATGAGCATCTATTGAAAGCGGTTGAAGGTCGGCGAAACGACGTGTAGTGAACAATGTGTTGGGCTTCCAAGCCTTACCACAGAACGAGAGGTTGGAGGATTCCCCACTCGGTAAAGCAGGACAGACGGCTAACGGTGGCAAACACGACAACAGAGTACTGTGATAGTACAAGCACAAGTGCTTCGGAAGACGCAGTTCAGCGAACATGGTTAAACACGAGGTTCTGCGGCACACGAGCCCTTCGAGATTCTATGATGATCCAAAGAAATTATAATTTGCGATTTCAGTGGCCACTGGGTCATTGGGACTGGACTGTGGATCAAACATAAACGTGTCGCCTGGTCGGATGAATCGCGTTTCTTCTTGCACCAGCTATGTCGTCATCCAGTCGATCGGCTGCTCGAAACGTGAACCGTGCCGCCGACGCAGGCCAGCTGGAGCACTATTATGCTATGGGGAGCATTTATTTTTACTTCCATGGGACCTGTCGCCGTAATCAAAGATACAATGGTAGCTGTGAGCTACGTGAATACCTCCACCCTTCATGCTTGATGTGTTCCCCGACACCGACAGCATCTTCCAGCAGGATAATTGGCCACAGAACGAAGCCACAATGGAGCTACAGTAGTTTGAAGGGGCGTGGTAGTGAAATAACACTGCTCTCCTGGCGACCAAATTCACCTACTCTGAACCCGACGACTACCAAGGATATGTTGCATCCATGCCACGGAGAATCATTGCTCTTGTGCTTTCATAGATGGAGCAACACACTATCAGGCAGACGATCACAATATTCTGCCTCAGCAGTGTAGAAATACAAGGTGTCCCAAAAAGAATGACCCGGTTATTATTTATTAGGAGTAAGGACGTAACACCAACAAATTGCATACTAAATTACTCAGAAAAGACAGAAGTTTATAAAAATCCAACATAAATATTTAATATGTCCTCCATTGGCTGCACGGACGACATCTAGCCGATAGCCGAATTCATCCCAAACTGAGCGTAAGGTGTCTTCTGTCACTGAAGCTACAGCAGCTGATATTCTGGTTTTTAGTTCATCGGTCTCACGAATATGAAACGCCCGCTGAATTGCGATCACTGATTGAGTACCACTAAATTCAATGACACAATACGCCTTCTGTTGCGTGGACGCCATATTGCGCGAGACTGGCTGCACTCTCCAGGTCAGCGCTCGTAGCGACATGTAATGGATTTTTTTCTGAAACTCTAGACCGTGCCGATTACATCTAGCGCTGTTTCAGTTACCTAGTGACATTTGTCTCAATATTATTAGAGGTTAAAATCGGGTCATTCTTTTTGGGACACCCTGTATATTGTTGGAAAGTACACTTAAAAAAAGTATTTTTTAAATTGTTTTTCAGTGAAGTTGGTTACATACAGAGCCATAGATACTCGAAATGAGTCGCCTCACCACGTCCCCCCTGGACTCTGGAGTACAGAATTTTTGTTCATTACAGAATGCTCATTCAACAAGAACAAATACAGCAAGTCTTTTGGGTCACCTATAAAATTTAGTTTTTGTAGCATGACACGTTTCGAAACACACCAACGAAAATGTCCGAAAGGACACCACACACACACACACACACACACACACACACACACACACACACACACACACACACACACACACACACACACATTATATATAAACTGAGGACCACCAATTGATAACTTTAGTGCAGCACAGATGCACACCAAGCTCGAAATCTTACAGGTACCGGCGAAATGGCGCGACTTATGAGAATAACGGGCAAGGGGCACTACATCAGTAGCGTGTAGATAGGCTGAGAATTTCGGTCTGATGGCATACGTGGTAGGGTACTCCGTGCAGCTGTGATGACCACTGTGTCCAGGGGGCGCAGTGACCAGTGCATCTGCCTAGCAAGCAGCAGACATCGGTTCGAATCCTGGTCCGGCATATAGCTTCAACTTTCACCGTTGATTTAAATCAGTGCCCACTAGCAGTTAGTGTCATTAATTCCTTTGTGTCTTGATTCATAATAGCTGCAGGATCAAACTGTCTGTTCTTTAGGACATTTCGAAAGAACAGACGCCACATATATACGATTTCGTTCATTTTAAATACATACATACATGAAAAAATGATAAATTCGTAACACTAGTAAGAATACAAGTAAGTGATATGATTTTATTGTCTTTCACTGAATTGATGTGAGCCTCCATGATTTTCTATCCTACTGAAGTCCGAAGTTGTTTTTCTGTCCTCCCCTAAAATTTTTGTCCTCTTCAACTCGGTCGCAACTCGTGTTCTAGTGGCTAGCGTTGCTGCCTTTGGATCACGGGGTCCCGGGTTCGATTCCTCGCCGGTTTGGGGATTTTCTCTGCCCGGGGACTGGGTGTTTGTGTTGTCCTCATCATCCTCATCATTTGTGACAGTGGATAGATTGGACTGTGTAAAAAAGAAATGGACTGTGAAAAAACTTCGACTTTGTACGGGCGCTGAAGACCGCGCAGTTGAGCACCATACAAACCAATCATCACCACCACCACCACCACCACCACCACCACCACCATCCTCCTCTGCAACTCCCTTTAAGAGGCTACTACAGAAGTTACTCCCCAATGACTGAACGTACGTCCTACGACCCTGTCTATTCTTCTACTAAGAGAATTAGATATATTCCTTTCCTTGCCGATTCTGTGGAGACCCTCTTCAATTCGTTTTCAGCATCCCTTTGTAACACCACATTTCAAATGCTTCGTTTCTCCTCTTGCCTGGTTTTCCACTGTTCACGTTTCACTTACATATAATGCTGTTCATTCTCAAAAGCTATATGAAGAAGACAATTACTCAAAAACACTCTCTAAGGCATATATCTGATCCTGTTGGTCTTTTAGCGATAAATGCTTTGTCTGTACCAGTACAAAAGAACAAACACCACATATATGATTAAGGCGATGACGGCCAGTTGATCTCTCCAGTACAGATGCACACCAAGCTTGAACTCTTTCGCGAATCGGTGAGATTATGAGACTAATGAGCTGGGCCACTACATCAGTAGCTTGTGATATTTTATTTCCAAGGTAGCAACAATCGCTCATTTCATGTATACGTGGTCTTCTTTTTAATGCTAAGTTTGTCACTAATCCCACTTCACCTGGTCCTCAATACTTCCGTTTTACCGAGCGGGTTGGCACAGTGGTACAGTACAATTGACTTGCATTTGGGACGACGACGGTTCAAACCCGTGTCCGATCTTTCGGATTTAGTTTTTCCATTATTTCCCTAAATCGCTTAAGGCAAATGCTGGGATGATTCCTTTGAAAGGGCACGGTCAATTTTCTTCTCCATCCTTCCCTAATACTAGCTTGCGCTCTGTCTCTAATGACATCGTTGTCGACATATTAAACGCTAATCTCCTCCTCCACTTCCGTTTTTCACTTAGTATTCGTGCCCTTTGCTCAGCAGACACTGAACAGGTCCTCTAATTCTTCTTCACTTGTAAGGTCATCAGCAAACATTATTATTGATATACTTTCAGCCTGATTTTTTCTCTTTTCTGACGAGTTCTTTTCTTTCTTACATTGCATCTTCGATGTACAGATTGAAGGCTGCAACCTTGCCTCACACGCTTTTTACTCTGCACACATGTTCCTTGGTCTCCAATTATTATTATTCACTCTTGGTTCTTGTACATGTAGTGTATCACCCGTCTGTATCTATTGAGTATATGCTACTTACGTTTATAATGAATTCAAACATCTTGTACCACTTTAGATTGCCGAACGCTTTTACTAGGTCCAGATCTTCTATGAAATTGTGTGTATTTTTCTTCTGCCTTTTGTCCGTGATCAACTTTTAAGGTCAGAATGCCTCTCTGCTGCCTTTGCCTTTCCTAAAGCATAACTGACTGCCATGTAACAGATCCTCTTTCTCAATGTTCTGTATGTTATTTTGGTTAGCAACTAGTGCACGTGTCATGCAATATTTCTCGTATTTATATGTCCTTGACATCTTTGGGCGAGTGTGTAAGAAAATCTTCCGAAAGACGCTATATGGTTCCAGAGATCTTTCCAAGCCTCAAACATCTATGGTTTACTAAATAAAGGTCTCAGACATAACATTCTACCAAAACCTAATGACAAAAACACCAAAGAATTAGTTGTCAGCACGAAAATTGCATGTACATAGCCAAATTAAGCCCAAGTGAACAAATTACTGTAAGTTCAAAAGCCAAACAAATTACTGCAAGAAATCTACACTCAACATACAGTTCTGAGACAACTGATTCAGGAATAGTCACTAGCATCAATGAAAAACTTAAAGGTAACAAAGCTGTTGTTGTTACGGCAGATAAAAGAAACACTGCAGTTGAAACTTCCTGGCAGATTAAAACTGTGTGCCGGACCGAGACTCGAACTCAGGACCTTTGCCTTTCGCGGGAAAGTGCTCTACCAACTGCGCTACCCAAGCACGACTCTGCCCCGTCCTCACAGCCTTAATTCCGCCAGTACCTCGTCTCCTACCTTCCAAACTTCACAGAATCTCTTGCGAACCTTGCAGAACTAGCACTCCTGGAAGAAAGGATATTGCGGAGACATAGCTTAGCCACAGCCTGCCAGTTTTAATCTGCCAGGAAGTTTCATATCAGCGCACATTCCGCTGTAGAGTGAAAATTTCGTTCTAGAAACATCCCCCAGGCTCTGGCTAAGCCATGTCTCCGCAATATCCTTTCTTCCAGGAGTGCTAGTTCCGCAAGGTTCGCAGGAGAGCTTCTGTAAGGTTTGGAAGGTAGGAGACGAGGTACTGGCGGAATTAAGGCTGTGAGGACGGGGCGAGAGTCGTGTTTGGGTAGCTCAGTTGGTAGAGCACTTGCCCGTGAAAGGCAAAGGTCCTGGGTTCGAGTCTCGGTCCGGTACACAGTTTGAATCTGCCAGGAAGTTTCATATCAGGGCACACTCCGCTGTAGAGCGAAAATTTCATTCTAGAAACACTGCAGTTGTTATGTATGAAGAAGATTAAATCAACAAAACCTTACAATTCTTTCTGAAGGCTGACCCCACACCTAAATATCAAGTTTAGCTCAGGGAATTAATTAAATATTCCAACTAGCTCCTATCAGATACTGATGTTCATCACAGCTCAGTCATGAACTCCGTACCTCATAAACTAAGATTTTGGCCAAAGATTTTTAAACCTCAGTGCCTAATATGACCGACTGTTAACTCAAGGAACAGTCTTGAATACTACATCTTTAAGAAGCTTAAAGATTTCCTTAGCAGTTTTTACACATTTGAAGACAACTTCTGTCAGAAATCCCCAAAGATTTATTAATGATGCAAGTGATGTGCACATACCAATAAATGCCAGATTTGCTTTCCTGGATATTGGAAACCTGTACACTAATAATACTGTCCTTGAAACTATTGAAATAATGCAATTTAAAAAACAAATAGCTTTGCAACGCAGAGATATACGAACACAGAGACGTTACAGTTAATTCTAGCACATAACTACTTCCGATTCAACAAGAAAATCTATATGCAGGCAGATGACCTAGCAATGGGAAGCAGTCTTGCCGGGCTTTTATCCGATATTTACATTAATCATCTGGAAAATAAATTTTTTAGGGTCAATACCTATTTAAAAGATAAACTGCTGTATTACAAAAGGTATGTTGATGACATAGTCATCTTGTTCACTGGTACAGTAGATGAAATAGAATCATTTACAAATGCCATGAGTAACATGCACCCCAATATCAAATTCACTCTTGAGCATCAGAAAAAAGAGTTTCAGTTCAATCAAAAGCATGTTTCCGAAATTCATAGAAAAACAACCACCACAGCATAGAAAAACAACCACCACAGTAGTAATTATAAATAATTCTTCATGCCACCCTACACAGCACAAAATGGCTTATTTCTGATCCATATTACAATGTATAAATAAAATTCCGCTCAGTTGATCTGCCAAGAAAGAAAGAAATCAATATTATCAAAGTTGTAGCTGAAAATAATGGCTGTAAGTCACAAATAATTGACCTCTTGCACAATAAAATTAAGGATAGTAAATCACTTGCAGTAAATTCACAATCAGCAACAGAAAAGGAACTTTTAGCACACATTACATTCCTAGAAGCAATCTAATACCAAATTGGCAATCTTTACCACAGGGCAGTAGTACAAATAAGCTCCCATACCAACGACACAATGCAACGTAATCCGCCCCCGGTAGCTGAGTGGTCAGTGCGACAGAATGTCAATCGAATTAGTGAGGCGTCTAAAATTAGCAGACACCTGGCGCCTACTACACCAAGACCACACCGAATTCACGTACCTGTATAACCGCAGCAGAAGAAGAATCGACAGAGTATATGAAAACAGAGAGATGGCCGCCTCTGTGACACAAGTAGAGGTCGGCCCTGTGATCTTCTCAGGCCACTGTGATTATCAGTGCAAACTCCGTCTACTAAGAAGAAAGCTACCAGCAGGAAGAGGGACGTTGAAGCTGAATACAAGCCACCTCACGGACGAAAAGTTAAGGCAGGAAATAGCCGACACGATTCATGCATGCAGACAGAGGCGAGGCGAGTATAATTCTACTACTGAGTGGTGGGTAGAACACGCCAAATCGCAAATAAGAAGGGGGCTGATAAGGTACAGCGCTGAGAAGGCTTTCTGGAAACGAAACGCGGCAGACTTCTACACAAGATGCCTACGAGACGCGATGGACGCCCCTGCGGACGAAGAACTGCTTCTGCCGCGGATCAGAAGACTCAAGGCACGTATGCTGAGCATGAAAAGGGACAAAATCAGAGGTGTCATCGCCCGCAGCCATACAAACGACGAAATCAAAGATGAACCTGCCACGCTGCACCACCTGCATGGGGAGAGATAGAAGGCTAACACTAAAATAAGGGAACTCGTTGACAAGGACGGCAACAAACTATCAATGAAGAAAGAAATAATGGCCACGTCGAAGACCATTTCAACAACCTGTTCCGAGGAGAAGACAACGACGACGCAGAAATGGCGAGGATCCTGCAAGTAACCCGCCGGATCCTTACCAACGCAGACCAGGCGCTATTAAATGACAATGCGACAGATGACGACGTTAGAGCCACCATTAAAGACACCAGACCCGGAAGAGCACCAGGCGCAGACAGTATCCCAACGGAATTCTACACTGCGCTCTGGGGCTCAGTCGGCGGTATTCTTACTGAAATAGTAAATGAAGTCTTAAACGCGGCAGAATTGTCATCAAAATTTCTGCAAGGGACGGTGATTCTGCTCCCCAAAAAGCAGGCTGCCAACGTAATCGAAGACTTTCGGCCCATAACGTTACTAAATTCTGACTACAAAATTGTAGCAAAGTGCCTGGCTGCGAACATCAAAGTCGCACTCAAGAAAGCCGTTAGCCCATGGCAGACCTGTGCAGTGCTTGGCAGGAACATATTCGACGCCGTCTGCACATATAGGGACATTATAGCCCACGCCGCAACAACTAGGACACCCGCAGCAGTAATCTCTGTCGATTTCTACAAGGCTTTCGACAGGATCAGTCACCGGTACTTACTGAAAACTATCGCACACCTCGGATTCGGGCCAAAATTCATGAGAACCATCAAGAACATCATCACAAATGCCACCTCTAAAATAACAGTAAACGGATGGATTTCCAATTCTATACGATTAGGAAGATCCGTCGGTAAGGGTGCCCTTTATCGATGGCAGTATTCTCAATAGCCCTGGATCCTCTTTTACGAAAACTAACAGCCGACATCAGAGGCTACACATTAGGTACAACAAACATCGCATGTATGGCCTATGCCGATGACATGGGCATTTTCATTCAAAACGAAGAATTAGGAAAAATTCATCCTATCATGGAATCCTTCGAAAGGGCTTCAGGTGCCAAAACGAATCCGAGGAAGACAGTGCTACTGCCGATAGGCAACGGCAGTATGCGAACAGCGAAACAGTGGTACCATAGGACACTCGGAGTAGAACTACAACAGTGCCCACTGAAAAATGGCAGCACATAACTGGCGCAGCGTCTTGAACACAACAGGAGGGCTCGCGAGGACACACGCGAACAGAAACCTGATGCTGAGCCAAAGAGTGCAGTTGATAAATGAAACGATCCTGTCGAAAGCTTGGTACATGGCCCAAATACTATATGCACCGACAGAAACTGCACGAGCAATAGCAGGTGCGGCGTATTACGTGTTGTGGAGACGGGAAATCTTCAAAGTCTCCCAGGCGACGTGTTCCCTAACGAGGGAAGAAGGCAGACTTGGTCTGACAGACGTCAAAACGAAATGCGCTTCGCTACTCCTGCACCGAGCGCTAAAAATCGAGAACCAGAACAGTAACAAAAAATGAGTCTGATCACTATGGGACTGAACTTCTAAGGTCATCAGTCCCCTAGAACTTAGAACGACTTAAAACTAACTAACCTAAGGACATCACACACATCCATGCCCGAGGCAGGATTCGAACCTGCGACCGTAGCGGTCGCGCGGTTCCAGACTGTAGCGCCTAGAACCGCTCGGCCACCCCGGCCGGCGTCAGAACAGTAACAGCATTACGTCCAACCTGCTCAAGGACTAGGGACCGGGATCTGAGGAGGTACCTGTAGACACCGCAAACATCCCGTTCAAGTTGCGGCACATTAAACAGATGACGGTTGACAAGAGCTATATCGTGTCCATTATAATTATCCGGGCTGTTATGCCGTGGTCGGTTGATGAATTTTGTCTCAATTCCCAACGTTTCGTCTACGGGAGACATCTCCAAGGGGGTCCGTAGGTCGATGGAAGGTCCAACACACCCACTGGCTCGCTACTGACTGCCGCTAAATTCCGTGTCCGCGCGCTCCCGCGCCGCGGTGTGAAGTCACGTGTTTTGAAAACGTCAGTGCAATTGGCCGCTGTCCGCCGCCGTCGATCGCCGTTGCCATCACCCAGTAGTGGACGGGTGGTACACATCTTCTTTAACACCGGCATCCATATACCGTTTAATTTCACGCCCTCCTCCTTTCGGTTGAAATTATTTGGGTGTTTAGCGATTTCGATTGCCTCCCTGTAGAGCTTTTCGTAATATCCGCTTGTGGCCGCTAGTACTTGCGTCTCCTCGAAACGAATATTGTGGTTCCCTGGCTGGAAAGCATGCTCCGCAACAGCTGATCAATCCGTTTCTCCTCTTCTACAATTTCCCTTGTGCTCTTCCGAACGCTTAGAAACAGTTCTTTTAGTGGTACCCACATAAACATCACCACAGCCGCATGGGATCCTGTACACTCCAGCTTTTTCCAATGGTTTGCGAGCGTCCTTGGCAGGCTCAAGGTATTCCTGTATCTTCTTGGTGGGCTTGTAAATTACGGTAATATTCCGCTTCGTCACGCACACGGACCGTTATTTGCACCGGGATTCGAACCACCACCCACAACAGAAGCGGGGTGTTATCAAGACGTTAGCGGACAGAGCTAGAAATACACTCCTGGAAATGGAAAAAAGAACACTTTGACACCGGTGTGTCAGACCCACCATACTTGCTCCGGACACTGCGAGAGGGCTGTACAAGCAATGATCACACGCACGGCACAGCGGACACACCAGGAACCGCGGTGTTGGCCGTCGAATGGCGCTAGCTGCGCAGCATTTGTGCACCGCCGCCGTCAGTGTCAGCCAGTTTGCCGTGGCATACGGAGCTCCATCGGAGTCTTTAACACTGGTAGCATGCCGCGACAGCGTGGACGTGAACCGTATGTGCAGTTGACGGACTTTGAGCGAGGGCGTATAGTGGGCATGCGGGAGGCCGGGTGGATGTACCGCCGAATTGCTCAACACGTACATCGATGTTGTCGCCAGTGGTCGGCGGAAGGTGCACGTGCCCGTCGACCTGGGACCGGACCGCAGCGACGCACGGATGCACGCCAAGACCGTAGGATCCTACGCAGTGCCGTAGGGGACCGCACCTACCGCCACTTCCCAGCAAATTAGGGACACTGTTGCTCCTGGGGTATCGGCGAGGACCATTCGCAACCGTCTCCATGAAGCTGGGCTACGGTCCCGCACACCGTTAGGCCGTCTTCCGCTCACGCCCCAACATCGTGCAGCCCGCCTCCAGTGGTGTCGCGACAGGCGTGAATGGAGGGACGAATGGAGACGTGTCGTCTTCAGCGATGAGAGTCGCTTCTGCCTTGGTGCCAATGATGGTCGTATGCGTGTTTGGCGCCGTGCAGGTGAGCGCCACAATCAGGACTGCATACGACCGAGGTACACAGGGCCAACACCCGGCATCATGGTGTGGGGAGCGATCTCCTACACTGGCCGTACACCACTGGTGATCGTCGAGGGGACACTGAATAGTGCACGGTACATCCAAACCGTCATCGAACCCATCGTTCTACCATTCCTAGACCGGCAAGGGAACTTGCTGTTCCAACAGGACAATGCACGTCCGCATGTATCCCGTGCCACCCAACGTGCTCTAGAAGGTGTAAGTCAACTACCCTGGCCAGCAAGATCTCCGGATCTGTCCCCCATTGAGCATGTTTGGGACTGGATGAAGCGTCGTCTCACGCGGTCTCCACGTCCAGCGCGAACGCTGGTCCAACTGAGGCGCCAGGTGGAAATGGCATGGCAAGCCGTTCCACAGGACTACATCCAGCATCTCTACGATCGTCTCCATGGGAGAATAGCAGCCTGCATTGCTGCGAAAGGTGGATATACACTGTACTAGTGCCGACATTGTGCATGCTCTGTTGCCTGTGTCTATGTGCCTGTGGTTCTGTCAGTGTGATCATGTGATGTATCTGACCCCAGGAATGTGTCAATAAAGTTTCCCCTTCCTGGGACAATGAATTCACGGTGTTCTTATTTCAATTTCCAGTAGTGTATTTGTGAACCTGAGTTGCTCGACGCTGAGATGGAACATCTCCACAATGCACTAATGAAGAACGGATATTCGTCCGCCGTAATAAAACGTGCGTTGAGGCAGCCACGCAGAAATCATACTGACGTACAGGCTACTGCAAAATCTAAGGTTTTCCTGCCGTTTGTTAAAAATGTAACGCAAAGAATAAGGAGGATCTTGACGAAGCGGAATATTACCGTAATTTACAAGCCCACCAGGAAGATACAGGAATACTTTAAGCCTGCCAAGGACGCTCGCACACCACTGGAAAAAGGTGGAGTGTATAGGATCCCATGCAGCTGTGGTGATGTTTATGTGGGTACCACTAAAAGAACTGTTTCTAAGCGTTTGGAAGAGCACAAGGGAAATTGTAGAAGAGGAGAAACGGAACGATCAGCTGTTGCGGAGCATGCTTTCCAGCCAGGGAACCACAATATTCGTTTCGAGGAGACGCAAGTACTAGCGGCCACAAGCGGATATTACGAAAAGCCTTACAGGGAGGCAATCGAAATCGCTAAACACCCAAATAATTTCAACCGAAAGGAGGAGGGCGTGAAATTAAACGGTATATGGATGCCGGTGTTAAAGAAGATGTGTACCACCCGTCCACTACTGGGTGATGGCAACGGCGATCGACGGCGGCGGACAGCGGCCAATTGCACTGACGTTTTCAAAACACGTGACGTCACACCGCGGCGCGGGAGCGCGCGGACACGGAATTTAGCGGCAGTCAGTAGCGAGCCAGATCGACCTACGGACCCCCTTGGAGATGTCTCCCGTAGACGAAACGTTGGGAATTGAGACAAAATTCATCAACCGACCACGGCATAACAGCCCGGTTAATTATAATGGACATGATATTTCCTGCCGTGAAAGTCTACATTGTAGTATAACAGCTATATCACCGCGGTCGTTGCCAACCCACAACAAAGAACGGCGAGGAAGATCTACGGCGCTCTGAGGGGGAAGACAAGCAAAACGAAAATAGAGATGAGACTTCCAGATCACAACTGGCCACAGGTCTGGAAGAACACCTCTGAAGGGACACTGCGCGAGCACGCCAGGGACACCTGGTGGGAAATCGTTCACCAGCCAGTGCCAACAAACGAAAAACTGGCGCGCATTAACATGCACGAATCGCCAAACTGCGATCTCTGAAACCATACCGACACCATCGAGCATCGCTTTAGTTGCAGAGAGAGCAAGAAAATATGGGCGACAGCGAGAAGAATGATCGCTCACATCAACAGAACTGACGAAAGGGCTATACACGTCACAGCTGTCACTGTCCCGGAAGCGAAGCCTTTCCCCAACCCAAAACGCCTGGCCACGCAGTGGATTCTCGCCACAACAGCACACGCCATCGTCAGCAAACGTCAGACCGTCAAGGTGCAGTTCCTCACGGAGAAGTGGGAGGAACCCAAGAGGACCAAACAACGCAAGAACTAGCGCGAGACCTTCCAGGACTTCCTGCAGGTCCCGCTGGACGCCGCCTTCCGAGACGCCTTCTACACGCCGTGAACGACGTCCTCCCACGCCCCAGTAGCTGAGTACGTCGCCCACTCATCCCTCCAAAACCCAACATCAGGAGCGGTGTAGTGAGAAAAGCGTGTGGTAAAATGTGAATGCAAAGTACAAAGTGAAATTGCGCAAGTGTGTGTCACGTGTACAAATTCTATCGATACAGTGTCCTTTCCTCATAGGAAAACAAAGCAGGCAAACAGAAAATGATCAGCCAGAAATCTAGTGCAAAGGATACCAAACAAGTGAACCAAGGTAACAACGAAATCTATATAGTGTCCTTCATATATTAGTGTGCTCTCTCGCTCACACTATCTCTCTCTCTCTCTCTCTCTCTCTCTCTCTCTCTCTCTCTCTCTCTCTCTACTCAAGTTACGTTGTTTTTTGTTCCTGTGGTATATATATACTTCTGTTCTCCATGTGCCTAAATGTAGCATGTTTCCTTGTGATTTATTACAATTTTTACCTTATATATCCATTGCCTGATAATATACTCGTGTATGCAAAGTGTAGCGTCTACCTAAATTCAGCACATTAGGATCCTTCATTTATTTATTCACATTTTTTTGTTCCTGTTTGTCTCCCCATTTGTCATAAATATCGCGAACATGATACCATATGCGCAATTTTTATTGCCATACATCATAAATCTAAAATTTAAAAAAATTAAACTCAAAATACAACAAACCAAAGTAAGGCAAGTTGGCCACAACAGCGTGAACACAATATGCAAAAAACTATCTGAAGGACATTCACGAATATAAGGGTTATTCCTTACCAAAAGACAATTCATGAACACTTACAAAAGAGAATCGAAAAAATGTCCATGACCGCTTAATAGTATAGCAGATCAATTTCATGTAAAAATCTGTAATTGTGAAAACCTGTAAATAAAAAAAAAGTCTATATATGCTACAAAAAAAAAGCCCGGGTTCGAATCCCGGCAGGTTCGGAGATTTTCTCCGCTCAGGGATTGGGTGTTGTGTTGTCCTAATCATTATCATTTCATCCCCATCGATGCGCAAGTCGACGAAGTGGCGTCAAATCGAAAGACTTGCACATGGGGAACGGTCTACCCAACGGGAGGCCCTAGTCACACGACATTTACATTTATGCAACATAACCTTATCCACAGCACCAAAACCATCAGCATAGGCCTAGAAAAATCAGGAATTTATAAGATTACTTGTGAAAACTGCCCTAGATTTTATCTTAGACAGACCAGTAAAAGCTTCAATATAAAATATCGTGAACCCAAGGATGGCTTTGAACTAAAAAATTCCAATAAATTTGTAGTAGCTACTCACATGAATCAATATGGACACACCGTTTCTAACACATATTACATATCACTCACAAAGGCAAGAAAATGGACCTTTCAGAGAAACAAGAAATACATATTCACACCCTCCCCCCACCCACAAACATTTTCAATGAGCTAGAGAATAAGCACTTTCTAAATGATTTCCTTGGTTTGTTCACAGGAATCAAACATCAACTGCACCCCTAACAGTTAAACCACTGCAGTTCGACCAGCATGTAATTTTATAAGTATAAACTACCATGATGAACAAATGTGCTGCTCTTATTCCATCATAATGTGCTGCTGTTATCCCACCACCCAACATTTTAATTCTGTGTTTCCTGATTCGAACTTATAAAACCGTCTTGATGATTATATATTGTGTGTGTGTGTGTGTGTGTGTGTGTGTGTGTGTGTGTGGGCGCGCGCGCGCGTGCTTGTGTGTGTGTGTGTGTGTGTGTGTGTGTGTGTGTGTGTGTGTGTGTACACACATATATGTCTCCTTCATAATATGCAATCAGTTGGCTCCAAAGTATTTAGATTTCTATCACAGCTTAAGTACATGACGATACACGAAACATTACTAATACAAAACTGGACATGGTCTCTGACTCGGAGAACAGAATATGGTATTAAGTCCCTACATGCTACAATCAATGTTTCTACATGCTTTGTCACGCGATCAAGACGTCCAGGACGTGTTTCTAGAGAAATTTTCTTTGCGGGGTTTTATGAGAATCCACAATGCATCAAGAGTGATTTTTGGAAGATCGTTACGACAAAGTGACCGACAATCGCATCACAGATGCATTAGATGGGAGCAGTGTGTACGGTGATCGTCAATGTTTATTCCGTAAACAACCAGCGAAAAAACGCTCCTATCTGAGCACAAAAAATGCGAAAATAATGTTAGCCCATCCACCCCCACTTGCTCATTCTCACTCATTCATTCGATCCAACTTATTGTCATTATCTCTTTATCTCTCTTTGTCACTGTCACCCGTTTCACAGCCACAGTCCCTCTCGTTCTGTCCTATTACAACTTCTCCTCTCACTGTCACTGTCTCCTTCTTGCTCTCTCTTACTACTACTATCTCATTCATTCCTTTCCACTGATTCCGTCTCTTTTGACTGTCAGTACGTCTCTCTTCCTCGTTGTTACTGCCCATATTGTCTCATTATCAAATGCCTCTGAGCACTATGGGACTTAACTTCTGAGGTCATCAGTCCCCTCGAACTTAGAACTACTTAAACCTAACTAACATAAGGACATCACACACATCCATGCCCGAGGCAGGATTCGAGCCTGCGACCGTAGTGGTCGCGCGGTTCCAGACTGTAGCGTCTAGAACCGCTCGGCCACCCCGGCCAGCCGTCTCATTATCACTGGCTCTCACCCGTTTCTATTTTCTCATTATCCTTATTCATCTCCCACTGACACTGTCTCCTTTACAATTTTCCTAGCACTATTTGTCACCGTCAACTATTTTCCATTGCCACTCTTTTTCTTACACTGCCATTATCTCCGTCGCTCTTTCTATAGAACAACCACTGTCTATGTTTTCCGGTATTAAATACTTTTTCCGTTTCTTTCCCATAGCCACTATCTCCTTCTCTCTCAGAATTAAAAGTGCAAATATGTTCGCACGCCAAAATTTGTAGGAAATTTTTTAAAGGTGCTAAGTAAGGTAGAATGAGGCAACTGGTACTCCACTTCTAAGTCAGAGCTTTGTATATAGGAGAGTATTTGTCTTTTTTGTGCTCCAAAAGGCACATTTTTTTCGCTGCTTTCCTTCTGTTCCCTGCAACAGCGGGGAATGTCAGTCATATGAAAAGAACTATATGGGTCAGTAAAATTTTGATAGTTTATGTGAAATTGAAATAACTCTAAACTATTTTACACTTCAGACCGGATTTAACACGCATAAAAATTTTTGCCTGGGCTTCAGTACTATAAAACGGGGTTCCCAGAACCTTTATGATGATAACGGAGACACTTTCCAGCATTTTTCTCTGTGTTACGTCACTTTGTAAACTACGTTTTCGCCTCTCACCGAATTTTACATGCGTATTTTACATCTGTAAGTATGGTATATTTGAAACTCTGTATCTCGGAAATGGATGACAATAACAGTAACATTTTCAAGGTTGTTCAAGATCAGGATCTTAGGTATACAGCGTCAAAATTACACCTATTTCCTATGCACAGCCGTCTTGGAACCTGCGGCTCGGTTTTGGTAACCAGAAACCGTGTTATTGGGACGTTCCCCAATTTCGATAAACATTTGTGAGAACTGAAAGATGGTATTTCTAGACAAATGCCTAGACAATACCGTTAAAATTTTTATAGGGTTATTTATAATTTAAATTTCGCTTGACAGCGCATTTTACGTGCCCATTATATGTGTACATGTAAGGTAGGTTGAACCTCTGCATCTCTGAAACGGATACATATATCAAGGACATTTTCAAGGCTGTTCGAAATCGCGATCTTCGGAATATATCTTACAAATTTTAACCTTCGTTTTGGACGGCGCAATTTTTACAAGTTACAGTGTTGTTTTGTCGTTTCTTACATGTTGTGGCAGTCAACTGCTTTTTTCGTCGCCGTTAGCAGAGGGTGCAGTTTAACTTTCACTGCACGCCCTCCCTGGTTCAGTCCCCAGCACCGTAAGCAACTCATTTTCAAGTCAATTGCTTGTGACTTGGTTGCACCCATTGCTTTATGTGAAAAATTGTTATTACTCATAACTTATGAATTTTCTGTCAGTCATTCAATTTTGTGTTGCGCATTCTTTTGTTTCTGCCGTTGATTTTTTAATGCACTTTATTCTATGGAAACTGCTTTTGTAAGGAAGCTTTTACCAGCCATTTTTCCTTGAGTTCTTTTTAGTGCTGTTGAGTCTGCATTATCTCTGTTAATAGGATTACATGTCATCTGTGCTATAATTGTTATCTTTTCTTTGGTTTTTAGCTGTACGTTTAGAACAATCTATGATCATCGTTTCATTTTTAGTTTCTTTGTGTTTGTATAGTTTAAATTACATGGTTTAAATCATGGTTGGGGGAAGCGTGCACCTGGCTCCAGTCTGAAAATCCAGGCCTATAAGGACAGAATGGTGCCTCAATTCTTCATCGTAGAAGGGCTCTTGGAAAAAGTGGTAGTCGCCTCTCAAAACATGCGCTGGGAAGCGTTGTGTGTAACGACGCCAGTCTGTACAAGCCATTTCATTATGATTGACACCTTCGTTTCGAGCTTCTGATCTGGCTACATCACATGAAGAAGGCTGATGTGTTGTACCGTGTTGGAATTGTGGAAAAGTTTACTTTTATTTGACGTGTGAATATTTGGTTTTAGTCGAAAAATGGCGAAATACGTGGCAGCATTGTAAAGAAAGAGTGCTTTTTCTAGCCTTTTTTTGCGAGTGTCAACTTCTATGAGTCACCGAAGCAAGACCGTAATTAATTTAACAACTTCCTTTGCACAGTTTAAAGATACACTCCTGGAAATTGAAATAAGAACACCGTGAATTCACTGTCCCAGGAAGGGGAAACTTTATTGACACATTCCTGGGGTCAGATACATCACATGATCACACTGACAGAACCACAGGCACATAGACACAGGCAACAGAGCATGCACAATGTCGGCACTAGTACAGTGTATATCCACCTTTCGCAGCAATGCAGGCTGCTATTCTCCCATGGAGACGATCGTAGAGATGCTGGATGTAGTCCTGTGGAACGGCTTGCCATGCCATTTCCACCTGGCGCCTCAGTTGGACCAGCGTTCGTGCTGGACGTGGAGACCGCGTGAGACGACGCTTCATCCAGTCCCAAACATGCTCAATGGGGGACAGATCCGGAGATCTTGCTGGCCAGGGTAGTTGACTTACACCTTCTAGAGCACGTTGGGTGGCACGGGATACATGCGGACGTGCATTGTCCTGTTGGAACAGCAAGTTCCCTTGCCGGTCTAGGAATGGTAGAACGATGGGTTCGATGACGGTTTGGATGTACCGTGCACTATTCAGTGTCCCCTCGACGATCACCAGTGGTGTACGGCCAGTGTAGGAGATCGCTCCCCACACCATGATGCCGGGTGTTGGCCCTGTGTACCTCGGTCGTATGCAGTCCTGATTGTGGCGCTCACCTGCACGGCGCCAAACACGCATACGACCATCATTGGCACCAAGGCAGAAGCGACTCTCATCGCTGAAGACGACACGTCTCCATTCGTCCCTCCATTCACGCCTGTCGCGACACCACTGGAGGCGGGCTGCACGATGTTGGGGCGTGAGCGGAAGACGGCCTAACGGTGTGCGGGACCGTAGCCCAGCTTCATGGAGACGGTTGCGAATGGTCCTCGCCGATACCCCAGGAGCAACAGTGTCCCTAATTTGCTGGGAAGTGGCGGTAGGTGCGGTCCCCTACGGCACTGCGTAGGATCCTACGGTCTTGGCGTGCATCCGTGCGTCGCTGCGGTCCGGTCCCAGGTCGACGGGCACGTGCACCTTCCGCCGACCACTGGCGACAACATCGATGTACTGTGGAGACCTCACGCCCCACGTGTTGAGCAATTCGGCGGTACGTCCACCCGGCCTCCCGCATGCCCACTATACGCCCTCGCTCAAAGTCCGTCAACTGCACATACGGTTCACGTCCACGCAGTCGCGGCATGCTACCAGTGTTAAAGACTGCGATGGAGCTCCGTATGCCACGGCAAACTGGCTGATACTGACGGCGGCGGTGCACAAATGCTGCGCAGATAGCGCCATTCGACGGCCAACACTGCGGTTCCTGGTGTGTCCGCTGTGCCGTGCGTGTGAACATTGCTTGTACAGCCCTCTCGCAGTGTCCGGAGCAAGTATGGTGGGTCTGACACACCGGTGTCAATGTGTTCTTATTTCCATTTCCAGAAGTGTACAACCATCCTCTATTTACTGACGGATTTTCGTTGCTTTCCGATTAATCTTAATAATTGCGGACGTCTATTGCCTCAATTCGCCTAATGGTGATACGTAGACGATAAGTGAAAGTGCAAACTCTGTTGTTGTCTTTTAATGTTTCGGTTGGTTGGTTGGTTGTTTCGGGGAAGGAGACCAGACAGCGAGGTCATCGGTCTCATCGGATTAGGGAAGGACGGGGAAGGAAGTCGGCCGTGCCCTTTGAAAGGAACCATCCCGGCATTTGCCTGGAGCGATTTAGGGAAATCACGGAAAACCTAAATCAGGATGGCCGGACGCGGGATTGAACCGTCGTCCTCCCGAATGCGAGGCCAGTGTCTAACAACTGCGAATGTTTCGGTGTTAGTGACAGTACAGTGAAGCGAATTTTGAGATGGCCTAGAGAAACTTCAAGTTTTATATCGCCAAAAACGAGTTCTGGCAGGCGGCAGAACTTTGCATTGGACAAGTTTACACAGTGAGTCACAAGAAGGAAAATTAACGATTTCTGTGTGGAAAATCAGTTTATTAACAGCAGCAGTTGTACTGGAAAAGTTGAAGATGGTTCAAATGGCTCTAAGCACTATGGGACTCAACTGCTGAGGTCATTAGTCCCCTAGAACTTAGAACTAGTTAAACCTAACTAACCTAAGGACATCACACACATCCATGCCCGAGGCCGGATTCGAACCTGCGACCGTAGCGGTCTCGCGGTTCCAGACTGCAGCGCCAGAACCGCGCGGCCACTTCGGCCGGCGAAAAGTTGAAGAGTCCAGTGGAAGACTTCCCTGATATGAGTGAGACAACCCTTTGCTGCACTGTTCGGAAATTAGGCTGTAGATACAAAAAAGTCAAGAAAATTTTTGTGTTGATGGAAAAAGTGTCAGGAAAAAGACAGAACTTGCGCAAAATACTACACTTGGATGGACTAGTTATAAGACTGATGTGAGTTGGTTTGGTGCAAATCATTCCAGAAAGTTTGGATGACAGAAACAAAGAATTCCTTATGCATCAGAAAATGTATATAATTCTTAAAGAAGTAGTGTTCAAGAATGGAATGGCTGGAAAGGAGGAATTCAAATACCGTCCGGTTCTGGAAAAGTATTGTTATGTACCACTTTGAACGGAGATGGGTTCTGGCAAAGTGGAGGTGCAGATTATTCTGAAATGCATGCCAGACACTACGAAAAGTTGTTTAGGAGCGTTCTCGAAAAATTACCGAACAGATCTATTATCGGTATAGATCAGGCCCTACAAAACACGATGATCAATCCATTGTCACGAGATCCATCTACGAAATGGATGAAGCATTCTATCATTGCGTGGATGAAAAAGCAGTACCGTAGAGCTATTTAATGCCATGTCGTACGAGGAATTTACTAAATCAGGACTATTGGAAAACGTGCGACCGCATTTCGGGTCTCAATGATACGTTTTGGAAAACTTAGTGCATCAATGGACATAGAAGTTCAACTTCCGCGGTTGCCTGTGGCGCACTGCAAATTCAGAGCTACTAAACTTATACGATCCTTTGTCAAGAACAAGGTAGCAGAGAAGAAGTTTTTTTTTATTTTATTTTTTTAAAGATAAATGATACTTTATAGTAGCGTTGCTTCACACTGAAAAGTGGAGGAATTCAGTCATATACATAAACTTGAAAACAGATATACATAAATAACCCAGGCCCGACACAGAAATACCGTTTTGGTCAGTCCAAGGAGACGACTGCAAGAGCAGCAGCGAAACCTCAGCTTGCAGTGAAAGCGAAAGTTGGCTGCATTTCATTCACTATTATTTTCAACAAAATTTATTTCAAGCTAATCGATTTTTTATTTACTTTTAATCCGTACAATACATTTCATTTATCATTGGTTGAGAGCTGCTTGTATGTCGAGAGATCACTTACAATTTCCCTTTCTATTGCCCTCTACTTGCAACAACAACTGAACGAGGCAATGCTTTAAGGGAATGCGAATAGGAAGTTGCCATTCTTGGCTGGTGAATAGGTGCTTATCGCATGTATTGGAAGCTCAGTCGCAACCTACTGCATTTGACTTTATTGCGGTGAAATCAGAAAAAAACGAAAATACGCCTGCAAATAGAAAAAGGTTTCTAATTCTCAGCTGTGAAAAGGAAATTTTTTCTCCGAATTACCGTCTGGCTTCTATGACCTCTCCGATAGCAACTGGTCAAAAATTTCTCGAAAAAGCACGCTTTCTCTTAAACATTACCGCTTATGTCGCCGCCTTTCCAACTAAAATGAATTAGTCACACAAAAAATAAAAGTAGACACTTCCACCACTCCTGCGGTGCACCCACAATAAGAGCTTAAATTCAGGAGTAATCATGAAGAGATAGTCGCACGGTTGTGTACAGACGTTCCGTCCGAGATCGATATCTTGCAGGTGCTCCTTTCATCATGACACTGACCCAGTTGATCAGGTAATAATGTATAGAGCTCATTTAGCTTCAGTACGCTTTACAGTTCTGAAATTGCCCCATTTGACAGACTAGTTCCCGTAAATGAGTCTCGGGGAAAAGGGTGGTTTTTATGGTTGGTTGAAGAGCTTGTGAGAGTATGCAGCCATGGGGATGCTCCACAGCTCTAAGGTTCTTGAACTAACGAGACGTATACTGTATGGTTTTGAAGTCTGAATACAAGTAATGTGCGTAGGACATTATTTTGAAAAAAAAAAGAAAACAAACACAACAGTTATGTTGTATTGCAAAATTAACTGGTATGTGTTGCATAGCCTACATTTAAGGAGGATGGCATACCTGCAGAGTCCAGTTTTAGTTGAACTAACACCGAACTACGGGTCGAGTACCATACGCTAAAACAACATTCTACGTTGAATGTTTTGGCTAATGACGGCGAGATGCATTACATTTTCAGAAAATTTTACAAACAAGAGTTTTAGCATACAGAACTTATTTCGTGACGTGGATGCCTAGTACGAGAGGTGATACTAACGTCGAATGTACTCAGAATCAATCCGGGTCTACGAATGTAGCAGGCGTAAATAATATGCTCGTTTAACGCAAAAACAGGCCAAAATCTCAGTGCCAAACAGCAATCATTACACGAGAAACTGTAATCGTGGTAATACAGAGAGAGAAGGCCCTTCCGGAAACTCCGAGTTTCGCCAGAAACCGGTCGCCAACAGAAATGCAATTAATGGTTCAACGAGAGATTGCTTTCTAGAGAGCACACAATACCCCGCAATAATGTTCTCTCGGCGCGGCTGTATTTCCCCAAAGAGAAGAGGGTAATTTCTTCGGTCTGAATGACTGACAACGGGCCGCGCGGCGATGTGTCTACACGGTAAAACTCGCAGCCGTGAAATGAAATGTGACTTAAAGGCGAGCGCAATGGGCGCGCCCACGGCCTGCTCTGTCCTGCCTAGTAGGCCGCAAACGAGGCACAGGGCGTCACCACAGAGTGGAGCAGTTTATCAGCGCTACAATTTGGTAATGAGGTGACGATTTTCGGAGACTGGCAGCAAACTGAAATTTAATAAAAAAAAGCACATCTCTGAATATTGTTAAGACATCTCTTCGATTGTGTAGTTGTAACACTTAGTGTGGAAAAACATACAAAACGTGCTTAAGACGTACAAGAATCCCGAAAATTGTTTGTTATAAACCTTGGTACCATTTGGCGCTAAAATTAACTTACTGATATCTAACTGTATTAAATCCTATAAGGAATTCAACGTGAACCGCACACACACACACACACACACACACACACACACACACACATATATGTAAATATCAGTATTAATTGAAATCTTACAAAGAATTCGAAATATTAGCGGAACGCTCCCGTTCATCCAGCGTGTCAGTGACTGCTGTCACTATCCTCAAATCATTAGATTTCGCGTCGGTGTTTGTCATCGGATGAAGTCGCAGTCATGTCCTCGCGTCAACATTAATCAACGACGTCTTTTCTCATCGCCGTCCTCATTTTGATGTAACAGTCGTCACTACCAAAAACAATTTTACATAACTGATTTGTATCAAAAACTTGAGAAGGTATTGTGATACCACATAATTATGCTTCCCACCGCACCAGTCCAAAAAATTAATGACAGATTAGAACATTGTAAGAGCCACATCAGGAAACTGGTTATAAGTGCCAATAAGAAAGTTTTTACAAGTTGATTCCTGTAAAGAAGAAAACAGCAACCAGCCACGGTTAATGAAGCTATTTATTTACGCAAATAGCGCCGTGAACGGTTTAGAATCAACAGGTTGTTCTTCAGAAGGCTATTCATGTTTATTTTATATTTTCTGTTTACCTTAGTTGTTAGGTGTTTCTTTTCAGACAACCAACGTACATAAGCAGCCTTATTAGCGCTCGCTGGTTGCTGTTTTCTTGTCTGAAAGACTCAACTTGTATTTCAGACATAGCCACAGTTTCCGGAATGGCAGTTTTCGTCGAAATAGAAGGAAGAAAGTTTTTGTTCCATGTGATATTAATACTGATACACAACGCTGTAGTTGTGATGAAACAAGTACAGAAATACGGCATAGGCTTGTAACTACCAGTTGTAGAACTGCAGGCAACAAAAACAACTTTTATATATCTTTCGAAATTTTGGAACTTCAGAGGGCCACAGCTTGGCACAAACACCATGCGCCATGTTCTAACACATTTTTGAATGACTTTCTAGAGACATTCAACAGAGTACCGACAACACAATAGTACTGAAAAGCGTTTTGTGAAAAAATGGCACTTCGAAAGTTTTCCATTTCCACTCTTCATTCCTACCCTCCCCCCCCCCCCCTTTCTCCCCGCACTCCGTTCTTACCATCTCTTCCATATCCATCGACTGCTCACGCTGTTTCCACCTGTAGCTTCTTACTGACAGTTCTAGTCTACTTGCCTTATGTTCCTCTCTCATACACCACAGTGCAACTGTCCTTTCATCATCGATACCCAAGAGGTGCAGTCAAGGTTTTTATTATGACCTCGAAAATAAAGTTACATACTTAATTTTCCGTTTATTTTCTGGTATGTGCCAAAACAGCGCAAGCCACTGATAAATTGGGGATGGGCTGCCCCATTTTGTTTTGTTTCCTCTAGCAGCATGGTACACTACCGTGGCACGAGGATTATAATTGATTTATATGTTAATTACTTAAGTTCATTTTTAAAGCCGATAAAACTTTGACTAATATAGTGTGGCATATATTCCGACGGAAATTCCAGCTGCATTGCCGACTACCGCCACTGAATTAGTGCACGATATTACGCTCAGGCAACATATCTACCTTCATCCTGTCCTCTTCAGATCCCAAGAAACTCACTTCAGAAATCAGACTCTATAATTTAAGTACAGCTTTTCACTAACCTTCCAATCAGCCACTAGAGATCATGAAAAGACTATGTCCTCGCCAAATCGCACTTACCGTTATTTTGAAAGACCCACTGTGTTATCTTTAACCCAAACATGAGACTCAGCTTCTTCCACACCGCTTCACAAGCAGCCGACCACAACCCCTTCGCCTTCTCTTAACTTCATCCGTGTCGTCAACAGAATCTTTACACCGGTACTCACATTCGCAAACCCCAGCGACGTACAAATTTCCCCAGCCCACAACCAAAGACAAAGGACAGCTTCTCACATCCCACCTATAGACCTAACAATGACAGAGGTATTTAAATTATGGTTATTTTCATAGTGTAAAAATCTTCCGGTATGTCCCTATTGTCAAGCTGTTACTTCTACAATGCCACTACCAATTGTCTCCAACGACATGAAACTCTTGTCAGTTCACTCCACCTATTGATCTACTTACAAGGTAAAACACAACCCATTGAACGTGATTTAAGTGTTGCTCTCCAATCTACTAGTACAACCCTTCGATCCAATGGATCTTACTACCGGAGATATCTTAAGATTCTTAAGTTCCACCCTGCAAAAACAAAATCATCAATTCCAACGACGCTACAACCTTCAAGAAGTGTTCCTCAGAAACTATCCAGTATCTCACATAAGTTCAAACTAGCTGCTCGCTCCACCTGGTCATCTTTCCTTCAAATTATTTCAACATGCGCAGTCAACTTTTCACTTTCAACCCAAAAATCCCCTCCCTAAACATCAACTGTGATATGTCATTCCAATATTGACATCTACAGCTCCTTCCGCAATAGACTCCAGCATTGGTGACCATTTATGAACACTCTGGTTCATGACGTAGCGCATAACTATCCAGAAAGTATTTTCAGGTGTGATACTAACTCTTACTTTCCCTAAACTATTAGTGTACATCTATGCGAAGACCTTTAAAAGTTGGAAGTGACCATCACCATCTACATGTCTTTCTTACTATTGCTTACACCTGAATCCACAACCACACCAAGTGTTAATGCATGCCAACTGGAAATTCTCGTAGACTCAAATCAGAATCCACTCACTTCTTTTGCCATACGCCAGATGCGTTCTTCATACCACTGGTTTCAACAGAGTCAGGCGCCATATAAATTTATATCCCAATTCGGCCTATGCACCTTTTCAATCTAGAATCTTCTACTAACTCCTCTTCTCCTCCTCCTACATGAGACTAACTACGAGTATTATGTTACTAGCAGACATCAGACTAGAGCTCACGCAGCACTGTCAAATACAATTACATACTTGATTAGAAAAGTACATGATGCAAAAAGGAAGCACTGAGAATAGCGACAAACATGTACTAAACCTAACCACTAGATTTCCTACAATGGCATTTGAGAACTGATAATCCTTTTCGTCGTTTTAGAGCCAATAATTCTAAAATCATAGGTAAACTTAGTACTTTGCACACAAACTCTCTATCTCAGAATATATCTATAATAATTATAGATAATAAAACAGGGTGAACAACTCACAATCCTGGTTTCCCTTGTCAAGTATAAAAAATAATCTTCCACGTTAAAAAAAGCCAAACTATCTAAATTAGGATAGAACCAGACCAGAAAATTCATCTTCAATATACTCTTCCTATCAAATACGACGAACTCTACCTTCTCTTCTCAATATCAAGACTCCCTTCTCATTCCAAGAACTAGCCTAAGTGTGTGTACTTAAGGAATGATAAGCCTGTCATTATTCACCAGATCCTTTACATCTACACTTACATGCAAACATAATCGTATTATCTCAGTAATTATACTATAAATTTACTCAGACATATCCTTCCTTTCTTGTGAGTTTCTCATACCTTTATTTTAGGCCCTCTGATGAAACTGATAAGCATCATCATTCTTATCTTATCGGAAGTCATACAGACAATACTGAAGAAAGATGGAGTTACATTGTAGCTTATATAAAAGCAAAAAATACTGAAATATGGAGTTTTTCATAGATCTTAACCTAACTCTACGCGCTTGTTATTGAAGAATGCATCTCTTTTTGTGGCAATGGTGTACTGTTCATCGTTGGAAAACTTCCTGATATTTATGAGAGTCACTGTTGGGTTACCTGTCAGGCCAGGAGAAATGGTTAAAAGTTTGTGAATATGAGAATGTGAATTTCTTAAGATATTCTAACACAGAAAAATGAGCTGAAAATATTATTCACCTGTTACAATCAGATTACATATTAAATTTTCCACATGGAGTACATCAGAATAGTAGAATTCTTGTTAATAATATTTTATAGACAGACTGCAGACCAAACAATTCATTATTTACACGTGATCAATGCATATTGTGACCAAGTTGGGCAATTAACGCCATATACCTCTGAGACATTTACACAAAATGATGAGATTTATTAATGACACAAAGGTACAATTTTTTGACAGTAAGATGTGACAGATGAGCTATGCAAGGATAACGATCGTAGTTAAACTGTGCCAATAAAGCCGGCCGCGGTGGTCTAGCGGTTCTGGCGCTGCAGTCCGGAACCGCGGGACTGCTACGGTCGCAGGTTCGAATCCTGCCTCGGGCATGGATGTGTGTGATGTCCTTAGGTTAGTTAGGTTTAAGTAGTTCTAAGTTATAGGGGACTTATGACCTAAGATGTTGAGTCCCATAGTGCTCAGAGCCATTTGAACCATTTGATTAGTTCACATTATAGTCATGGATTTTCGAGCAGAATTATGTTGAGACGTTCTGACTTAAGAAATCATTAGTGATGTATGAAATTCATTGGTAGCACAGGGAAATTTTCAAGTCTAATTACAATATACCATTGAAGAACATCCATGTAAGAAAGATGATAGGCAAACCTAAATAACTATTATACTTTTTTCTAAAAAGAGTTCTGTAAGATTTTAGTAGAAACAATTTCCCTACTAGACTGCAGAATACCGAAAGATCTGCTGAAATGAGAATGCTATTCATACAGTTACTCATCAAATAATACAAGTTTTAAAAAATGACTGTGTCGAGAGGCTGAACCACATGAACATCTAAAGCATTGTACTTTTTAGGACATTCTAAATTTTATGGGAAAATGTATTAAAACAGTTTATTTGGGATATAGTCAATAAAATAAAAAATTGGTAATGAATATTGCAGAGAATCCTGAAAAATGAGCAAGTTTCATTACCTGAAGAGAAATAATGAATGCAGCAGTCAATTTTGGATATACTCAGTCTTTATATATTTAGTGAGGAAATGAATACGGGAAATAGAATAAGGGAAGGGACAGGATGGTAGAACTTGTTTTAAAACATCGGAGAACAACGTACACGCCGCTAGACGGAGCTGTACAGTGTAAAAAGTCTAAGGGAAGACAGACTGGAATATATTCAACAAATAATGGATGATGTTGGATGTAAGCAGTACTCTGAAATGAAGAGGTTGAGGAAGTTGTGATAGGCCACATCAAGGAAGACAAAAACTGATAACAAAACAAAGTGAATTATCTATAACAAACTTGATCCTTTTAGCAGATGAGAAGTATTATAAGTAGTTATGTCAAAGATAGCAATAGAGAGACTGTTAATGTTTTCATTCAGATGTAGTTGAATGTAGGTTGAAGCAGAATACTAGCTTAAAGAAAAAAAGACAGGTCGGGATCAAGCCAGAATAGGAAAAGAAGAATTCTGCTTATAGGTAGCAGTCATGGGAGGGGTGAGGTCCAACAGCTTCAGGAGAAATTAGGGACAGAGTTCCAGGTCACAAGTTTTGTGAAACCAATTGCTAGCCTTATCCAGTGACAGAAAACTTAGGTCAGCTATCCAAGGACTTTGAGAAGGAAGATCAGATAATTATAGCTGGGGGAGCAGTAAACAGCCTGGCTATGAATCCAAGATATAGTATTAGGAGTGACCTGGATAAAATAGGAGCAGGAACTAGGCACACAAATGTGGGGTTTGTGGAGGTCTTTCAGCGCCATGATCAGCCCTGGGTAAACACTGCTGTAAGGCATGTTAACATTGAGGTGAACGGGATGCTCCAGACACCGGCAAAGTCTCACATGAGTGTTGTTCCAGTTCATGCTATTGGTAGGTGGGGTTACACTACACATGACCTACACCTTAATAGGAACGGCAAAGATAAGTTAGCTTCTCTATTAGCAGATACTAAGGGGGACCACAGTTACACAAGAGGTGATCCCTGTGATTATTGGGACCAGGCAGACAGGTTTTTTAGGTTAAAGCCAAATTCCAGACAGACAACAACCAAGGAAAACAGAAGAAAAGAAACTTAATGCACAGCAAATAGGGATAAAGATAAGGGTGGTATCAACTTACTTCACCAAAATACCAGGGGAATAAAAAATAAAATAGATGAGCTGATACTGCGTTTAGATGACCTCAAAAATAAGAATGAAACTGATATACGAGGGTTATTCCAAAAGTAAGGTCCGATTGATTGCCAAATTGAAACCACAGTGAACATCAGAAATGTTTTACTTGTAACAATTAGCTACACCTTTCAGCTACTTCTCTACGTAGTCGCCGTTCTGACTTAGACTTTTGTCATAGCGTTGTACCAACTTTTCAATAGCCTCATCATAGAAGGCAGCCGCCAGTGCTTTCCGCCAATTCTCCACGCTGGCCTACACCTCGTTGTCTGTGTCAAAATGTTGTCTTCAAAGACAGCGGTTCATGTGACCAGAGATGAAACTCAGGGGGAGACAATTGCGGACTGTATTGTGGGTAATCTAACATTTCCATTTGAAAACGATGCAGGAGCATCTTCATTGCCCCTGCAGAATGCGGCTGAGAATTGTCGTGAAGACGAAACAGCACGACAGTTATGTAATGTTGGCTGCATAGCTTCAGGCGAAATTTCTCACCAGGCCTCGTACTTGGCGGCAGACACTATTTTCTAGACATCTTTACGCACTCACTGCGAGCTCAGAAATGAGAAGAGCGACGTGATGCTAACTGGGGTTATACTAGAGACACTACCCAACACATCTGTGCAAAGCTTTATCGGAGTTTCATAGTCGTTTCCATTTCGCGACCGATCGGACCTTACTTTTGGAATAACCCTCGTACTTTGCCTGTCTGAGCAACAAGTAACTGTGGGGATGGAAAATGTCAGTATAAATGGGTATAATTTAGCATCTTACACTTGTAGATCGAGAATGGATAAAGGAGTTGCCACGTTCATAAAACAAGGGTATAAAAACAGAACTGTTGAAGTAAGCAAATTTTGTGTTGATCAGCATTTTGAGGTTTGTGCATGTGAACTTCAGCTAGATAATGTTGTGTTGATATTAGCAACAGTGTACAGGTCTCCACTAGGAGATTGGGAGCTATTCATAAAAAAGTTTGACTCCCTATTATGCTGTCTATCAGACAAAAGAAGTCAGTAGCCAGGGTAGAGCATACTAAGTTTTTGGGTGTACATATAGATGAGAATCTTAATTGGTAAATTAATATTTTGGATCTCCTAAAGCGACTAGGTTCAGCAACTTCTGCAATCAGAATAATTGCCAATTTTGAGGATTTAGAAATTAGTAAGCTAACATACTTTGCATACTTCCACTCTCTGATGTCATATGGAATAATATTCTGGGGCAACTTAACACTTAGGCAGAAGGTATTCACTGCTCAAAAGAAAGTAGTTAGAATAATGTGTGGGGTTCATAGTCGCACATCTTGTAGGCATCTGTTTAAAAGGTTAGGAATTCTTACAACTGCTTCACAGTACATTTACTCAGTAATGAAATTTTTTCTCAACAACATGGACCAGTTTCAAATCAACAGCGACATTCATGATTACAATACCATAAAAAAGGAAGACCTACACTATCCTTTACTTGATCTATGTTTTGATAAATTACCAGATGATATGAAATGTCTGACAGACAGCAGTAATAGTTTCAAAAACAAATTGAAATCATACCTCCTTGACAACTCCTTCTATACCATAGATGAATTCTTTAATATGAGTAAATAAATCTGGAAATGTAATATATGCATTTTGTGCCATTTAAGGGAATGGGATAGATAATAGAAATATTTAGGTATAACACTATAATGTAAACAAAAAAAATAAAACTTGTTTCCTGTGCGCATTCCTTGTGCATTTGACACACTCCACATCATAACGGTTTTCCGTGCTATTGATCAATGGAACACGTAACTAACTAACTAACAACTAATTATTCTTGTCTGGAAAGGGTTGGGTGGGGACTAAGAGACTAAACAGAGGTTACTTCTCCTTGATTCACGGATAGTTTATATGGAGTTGGTGACGTCCGCCAGGAACGAGTTCTGACGATTAAAGAACGTAGGAGTGGTAAAACTGGACATTTACCAAAGCTAAGAAAGAATCTGGAGAGACATATACGGATTAGGTCAGTGTGGAGGTCAGAGCAGATGATGAGTCTCTCAGGCCTCATCCATGGCGAGAAAGAACCCCAACTGCATCTAACTCCCACCAAATCCATTAAGAGAGAAGAATGTCTTCTAGACGAGTGATTCAGCATAGTATAAGTGAGAAGGCTAAAAACGGAATGGACATCAACTGGACCATCAATAATGGAAACAAGAAAGAGAGATAGTTAAGGCAGCAGGTGGTTGTCTCTTGAGCTCTGCACCCAACGACAGCTGTCCCACTCACAGCAATCCCAATCCTGACCAATTATAGTCAAGACGTATGGAGCACCCACTATTCGACATAGTGCAAACATCTAAAACTGAAAATAGAGTTCGGCAGGAAAGGAGGCAAATTACATCTAAAAGCAATTAGAACAAGGAAGGACGACAGACGCAGCTGGCAAAGGAAGTATGGTCGAGAGTCTCCCAGAGCCAGACCCAGCAGACAATGGGAGATGCCCCAATCCCAACCACCCCCGACCTTGCCGGAGGTAGTTTAAAACCTGAGAATAAAAACCGCTGTCATGGGAGAAACAGAGCACCAGTTCAATTGTTCGTGAATTGTCTTGCCAATATTAGAGGCAAAGAATTTGGAGAGTTATGCTTAGTATGGAGGGCCAGGAGGAGGGAGCATCCCACCAGGATACGAGCTACTGTCTGCAATGCTCTGCAACCACAATCCGGGGTGGCTTGTTATATAAAATAAAACTATGGGTTAATATGGTATGACCAATGTAGAGGAGACGTAAGACAATGGATGCATTCCAGGAGGAAGGAAACGAGAAGAACCATACAGCATGGTTTCCTCGATAGTGCGGAGTTTGTTGGAGAGGGCAGCAGCCTACCATATGTTTTTTCATCTCTGAGTAAATAGAGGCCCTATTTGAAACTGGAAATCC
The DNA here is from genome assembly GCF_023864275.1 of Schistocerca cancellata. Classification (NCBI taxonomy): domain Eukaryota; kingdom Metazoa; phylum Arthropoda; class Insecta; order Orthoptera; family Acrididae; genus Schistocerca; species Schistocerca cancellata. Next base: position 318,711,425 of record NC_064626.1, on the reverse strand, counting down.
GCACCTGGGATCGCTAAAATGAACGTTGGGTGAGTAAATGTTTCTCTATCCAAATAATCGTCCAAATCATTCCCTATGATGCCCACATGACCTGGGATACAGAAAAAGACAACTGAGCAGGCAGTAAGAATAAGATTCAGAGGGGTCATCAATAGCAGATATCACAGAGTGACATGAGAAACGGTGTTCAATGGCCTGAAGACTGTTCATTGAGTCATGTTCCCGGCAACGGATATTGTTTCTGACGAGTGGGAGATGTGAAAGCATATCCCGCCCTATATAAGGTTTTAGAGCCGTCGATGTAAATGATGTTAGCACCTCGACATTCTTGAGAACTAAAAGTAACGAACGGTGGAAGGTCATGGGGGCGACTGAAATTGTAGGCCCGTGGAACAAATCGATTTTAATTCGTGGCTAGAGTACCAACCAAGGGGAGACATGGGAAGAGGGGAGGGCGAAAACATAGGGAGTACATTCAAGGAGGTTATGTGGAAGTCCCTGTAGATGGCTCCGAAAGACATTTCAATTGGCAATCCTTCTTATTGGCAGTGTAAGGGGTCGTTGCTCCTTGTATGAAAAAAGAATATTTTAGTGCTTTGATTACATACGTTGAGGACTATGTTTTAGCAAGGACAGTAAATGCTTACAGAGAGACAATCTGATGTAATTTCGTCCAACATATTATTTTGGGCGACTTTCATTCTTTTTCTTGTCCCTCTGCACTACATCTCTCATCAGCCACTGAGCAAACCAGGTGCATTAAGATACCATTGCTCGAGTATCATCATACTGAATGTAGTTACATAATATCAGGACAAGTGGCACAGGCTGATGTAACATGTTATTTTCAAAAGAAATAATAACGCTAAACTAAAGAAATGTACTGCTTCATTATATTCATTTCTCAGTTGTAGTAACCTTGATCATTATTTAAGCACTCACTCCAGTTTTATTCCTGTGTAATGTTTCTAAAGTATTTTATGTAACACCTTGTAATAATGAGGTTGAGTACGACCTTTGTTAAGAAAGAGCAAATATATATATATATATATAGGCAGTTGTTTATAGACATTGAGTTTTTGCTTGGCTTAAGGATACACTCTCGCCATTGCGGAGAACAGACAGCTTTGGCGAATACAGTTGCAGACCCTGAGTAGATGTAATCTTTGTGTAAAATTTAGAAACTGGATCATCTGATCATGTTTTGAATCAGGGCCTGGGGCCATATTGGGGGATGAGACAAGAGCCTGAAGCAGTTCTCACTCAATAAAATGTTCATTATACATATAACTCGGCTTGGCAGGGTGAAGATGGCAACAGAGATCTATAACAGCCAGGTGGTTCTTCAAAGAGTCCATCATGTTAGTTGGTCCATATGGCAGTGACAAAGAAGTGATAGCATTACTGGGAAGTGGTCACTGCTACAAAGATCATCATGGAGGAGCAAACAATGTAGCTAAGCTATAAGGTTAGGGTAATAGATCGTAATATCCGTAGTCAAAAAGGTGTCATTAACACCACTGAACTGGGTAGGAGGACTGTCATTGAGGAGGCTCAGGTCGAATGAAGCTGGTCAGTCAGAAAGCCTCTATGCGATGTGTTACATCCCTACAGTGGATGGTGCACATTTAAATCCCAAAGAGGGATGAAAAGGAGTTGTTGGATTAGGGTGGTCATCATTTGGGGAAGTAAATGCCCAGCCAAGGGGTAAATAAATGTTGCAAATGGTGATTTCTTCTCTCTAGCTTCCAATGTGGTGTGAATGGAACTCAATAATTGACGGCGTCTATGTGAAAGAACACATGGAGCCCTCCAGTTGCCCTAATAGGACCAGAACAATTCCGAAAAATGCATGGTAGCTCTGAAGCATTGAGGAATGGTCATCCGAATTGAGTTTCCTGGAGGGCGACACAGAGTACGGAATACGAGGGAACTAGTTGTTGCAGTTCTGACAAGTGAAGCAGCATCCATTACAGTCGACTGGATCGTCATGTTGAGGGTATGCTGGTTAGGCCCAAAGGAGCCAGTGCACCAGTCAAATACTAAGAGCTCTTTCTGTCACTGGTACGAGCAGGCCAACATCAATGAACATTTGCTCAGAATCTGATGGTGTGGGGCGGCAGTGGTAGTGGTGGTGGTGGTGGTGGTGGTGGTGGTGGCGGCGGCGGTGGCGGTGGCGGTGGCGGTGGCGGCGGCGATCTGATGCCTCCGGGGTCACAGAAATAGCCTCCTCCTCCTCCTCCTCTTTCGCAAATTTTGGTGACCGATATTCTTGTGAGGGTTTATCCAAGTAGGCATGGGGACATACAGAGCTCAGCTCCTACAACTACTGGCCGGTGTCAGGCCTATTCTTCATTCAGTATACGACAGACTATCAAATTTTTGTATGTTTGGTATTTTACTTTCTTTTTTAAATACTGGGCAAACGTGTGAATGTGAAGGATGGTGTTCAGTACAATTGACACCCAAAAACTGTTGTTCGTAAGGATGACCTTCGTGGAGTAATCGTCCACAATTTACACTTTTTGGGTTTGCCGTGCAGAGAGATAAACGACCAGATCATAAACACTGGGAACACTTCAGAGGCGCTGGGACATGAGTAAGCACGCTATACCTGTAGACCATGGCTAACTTTTTCTGCGAGGATTCGTCCTTCAAAGGCAAAGATGAAAACTCCTGTATGTCTTAGTTATCCAAGGAACTTTTGTATGTGTTGGACGAAAGTAGGAGTGAAAGTAGGAGTACGGCGGTGCGGACCACTTGGTGTTTCTCGGATTTACTGCTAGACAACGGACGCATGGAGTGCTTGAAACAAAGCGCAGACACCACTCCTCGTTTGCCACGACGTGAGCGATGTGGCTGTTGCATCTGTGTCACACGTAAATTTTATTTGTTTTTGATTGTCAAGGCTGGTGAATTTTCAACACTGGTTTGTACTTTTACAAAATGGCTCTGAGCGCTATGCGACTTAACTTCGAAGGTCATCAGTCGCCTAGAATGTAGAACTAATTAAACCTAACTAACCTAAGGACATCACACACATCCATGCCCGAGGCAGGATTCGAACCTGCGACCGTAGCGGTCGCGCGGTTCCTGATTGTAGCGCCTTTAACCGCTTGGCCACCACGGCCGGCTGTACTTTTCAGGCAAGAAGTAATATTACCATATCATATCAATGTTTTGCATCACGATTTACACTCCTGGAAATTGAAATAAGAACACCGTGAATTCATTGTCCCAGGAAGGGGAAACTTTATTGACACATTCCTGGGGACAGATACATCACATGATCACACTGACAGAACCACAGGCACATAGACACAGGCAACAGAGCATGCACAATGTCGGCACTAGTACAGTGTATATCCACCTTTCGCAGCAATGCAGGCTGCTATTCTCCCATGGAGACGATCGTAGAGATGCTGGATGTAGTCCTGTGGAACGGCTTGCCATGCCATTTCCACCTGGCGCCTCAGTTGGACCAGCGTTCGTGCTGGACGTGCAGACCGCAAGAGACGACGCTTCATCCAGTCCCAAACATGCTCAATGGGGGACAGATCCGGAGATCTTGCTGGCCAGGGTAGTTGACTTACACCTTCTGGAGCACGTTGGGTGGCACGGGATACATGCGGACGTGCATTGTTCTGTTGGAACAGCAAGTTCCCTTGCCGGTCTAGGAATGGTAGAACGATGGGTTCGATGACGGTTTGGATGTACCGTGCACTATTCAGTGTCCCCTCGACGATCACCAGTGGTGTACGGCCAGTGTAGGAGATCGCTCCCCACACCATGATGCCGGGTGTTGGCCCTGTGTGCCTCGGTCGTATGCAGTCCTGATTGTGGCGCTCACCTGCACGGCGCCAAACACGCATACGACCATCATTGGCACCAAGGCAGAAGCGACTCTCATTGCTGAAGACGACACGTCTCCATTCGTCCCTCCATTCACGCCTGTCGCGACACCACTGGAGGCGGGCTGCACGATGTTGGGGCGTGAGCGGAAAACGGCCTAACGGTGTGCGGAACCGTAGCCCAGCTTCAAGGAGACGGTTGCGAATGGTCCTCGCCGATACCCCAGGAGCAACAGTGTCCCTAATTTGCTGGGAAGTGGCGGTGCGGTCCCCTACGGCACTGCGTAGGATCCTACGGTCTTGGCGTGCATCCGTGCGTCGCTGCGGTCCGGTCCCAGGTCGACGGGCACGTGCACCTTCCGCCGACCACTGGCGACAACATCGATGTACTGTGGAGACCTCACGCCCCACGTGTTGAGCAATTCGGCGGTACGTCCACCCGGCCTCCCGCATGCCCACTATACGCCCTCGCTCAAAGTCCGTCAATTGCACATACGGTTCACGTCCATGCTGTCGCGGCGTGCTACCAGTGTTAAAGACTGCGATGGAGCTCCGTATGCCACGGCAAACTGGCTGACACTGACGGCGGCGGTGCACAAATGCTGCGCAGCTAGCGCCATTCGACGGCCAACACCGCGGTTCCTGGTGTGTCCGCTGTGCCGTGCGTGTGATCATTGCTTGTACAGCCCTCTCGCAGTGTCCGGAGCAAGTATGGTGGGTCTGACACACCGGTGTCAATGTGTTCTTTTTTCCATTTCCAGGAGTGTAGATTGTATTCTACTAACGAAATACCATTCATTCGAGCGAGTTTCTGTTTCCGCCATATTTTAATGTGCAGTTTCAGCAGCATCCCGCCAGTGAGAGACGAGAGATGTGTTTTGAAACTGCAATGAAGCAAGCGGTTTGAAGTGTTTTGGAAAGCGAAATGACGGAATGGTCTGCTGCCAATAATTTAAATGTCCCTAGAAGAAGACTGAAATCAGTTGTAGGGAATCAGCGAAATCTATATATCTGAGACAGGGCTTTTTTAAGCCAATATTGTTTGTGAGGAATTTTTTTGAAGAAAAATAGATCCACTGTGAAAGGTGTGATGGCAGGGAACATGAACTTTGTGCAGACCTGGAAATTCATCGAATTACTATTGTCACTACTGCAAAATGAGAATATAATGAAGCAGATTAACAGTTAAAACAGCTTCTTTACTTTCAACTTTGAACATTAGAGAAATATTATTCAGTTAATTTGGATCATGTGAAAAACCAAAACAATTTCTATAGTAAGACTTATGTTTCTGTTGCAAGTTTTTACTTTAATTTTTTACAATGTTGTGCGTTTGATATATAAACTGATTATATTTGTTTGTGAACCACGAAACATTTTTTAAAAGTGAACGTATTTTTTTGTATGACCATATTACTCGACATTTCCCTCACAATCTGGAATTTGAAGTCTTAGAAAATCTTCTCCTGCTGAGTGTCGTTTTTGATAGAATATTTTTTTTACCATCTGTACCAAAAAATGTTTGAACAAAAGTATTATGCAGTTATACCTCATTTCAAAACAGCAACAAATGTTTTTTGCCAATTTGGGCTTTAGCTGCCGTTCCCCAACATCTCGCCATTTCATACCTGCTCGGAGCTCTTCATCTGTCTGGCGCATAAGTCCTCTGTAAAACTTAACTCCTCACACCACGTTCAAAGTTTTATGCGACACAGTAGCCACTGATATGTCACCCAGTCGTTCACATGACTGAAGTGTTTGAGTCTGTGCAGTACAGGAGGCCTTAATCAACAATGAGTCAAATTTTCCAAATTTTTTATTTGTATGGTCCACAAAAAATTATGGTTTTGTCGCCCTAAAAGTAAACACTAGGGACTGAGTGAACTGTGTCACCCCAAGTAGTCTGCCTTGTCCGTCTTCCCATGGGTTAGTCAGAGTCAGCTGCAGAGTTGTAACTATGTGCGTTGAAATATCTGTCTGTTGAGAAGGCCGAATCAGAACGGCCATTGCGCTGGTTCGGTTTCATAGTTTCATATGCGGAACTTCCGCCCTGACGCCTCGTATTCCGATCAAGTTTTCTCCCAACGGGCGCCGTCCATCCACAGTAAAGATCATTTGGCTCGAGGTCTTGGCATATGTCGGGAGCTAGCAATTCAGCCACCGCAACTGTGATCCATTTGTTGTCAAGGCGCTCTACAGTAAGCATACATAATGACCCCACCGCGTCGGACTGGTTACTACATTGGCTTTTAAGCACATAAACGAGCATACGCCGTAATTGTGCACAAACGATGGTCAACACATTAGGCACCAAGCACTGTTTAAGGCGTTCTTCCCCAGTCGGTCTACACTACAGAAATATTTTGAAAATGGAGGTCAACTAAAAAGGCGATTAAAATTACCTCATCCGAAAAGTAATGTGAGAGAAATGAGTGAAGATGTCGACATAGAAAGCAGAACCTAGGGATACAGCGAAGTCAACATCAAAGGCTGCCACTCTGAGAAAGAAAGAGAAGTAAGTAGAGTCGGAGGTGGCAGATGCTCCACGAGAAAGGAAGTGGGTGTTGCAATAGCTTGGGGCTCAGTGCTCGACATGTACGTTCTCACGAAAAAGACGTGATCCCCTTGAGGGTCTCTAGAAATAGGCTCGTACTTTACGTCGAAAAACAAAAAGAACAGTACAAAACATTCAGTTTTGTCCAACAGCTCAAGAGTTAATGTATCTGGAGAAAAACCTTAGTGATTATGGTGGAATGCCCAAACGTTTGGGGGTATGCATTGAAGAAAATTTAATTTGAAAGAAACGTGTTATTGAGGCCCTCAAAGAGACTAATTACGTAACTTCCTTTCTTCACATAACTGCTGGTTTAATAAACAGACAAATCAACACTTACTAGTGCCCCATGCATTAAGTTTTTGGAGTAACTGACCACTTAGGAAGAAAATATTGATAGCACAGAAGTAAACTGCGGGAACCACACGTGTTGTTACTGGTATCTGGTAGGCTGCTTTTCAGGGAGTGGCATTGTCATCACCACTTCTCGAGATATACTCGCTCTGTAGCTCTTCATAAATAATCCACGACAGTTTGAGATAATGACAATGCGTATCGTTACTACACCAGACGACTAAAATGACTATTATGCATCGCTAAAGCTATTTTTCTTTTCGTTTCTGTTTACACAAGTATGTTTTGACATCTACGTGTAATCTTCACTCGGTCTCGTTTTTACTTCTGTAAATACCAAGTTTTGATACTTTCGCTTTTTTAAGCTTAAAAACTATAAAGCGCACTTTTCTGTGATTGCTCATCTGAAACTGCATTAACTGTAAAGACTTTTTACAAGTTTTATGATACGACAGCATGGCATCAGCAAGGTAATCGGAAAAATGTTTCTTTGGTCAAAAACTAAGGCTCTGTAGACTTTTTGCTGTGTTTGGCATGAACGTACTTTCTGTTTTCGTCGTATTGAGCATCGCTCCTCCCCGCTCCCTCCGTTGGCGCGTTTTGTGGGCTATAATTATGGACACCTCTTTTCCCACTTTTTCCATTTTACTCTCATCTGTCATCGGAAGTTTTCATAGACAAATCTATATCCAGAAAAATTTATGTCACTACACTCGCTGAGAGATATCACTGCCACCCGTTCATCTGCCTTAGTCTCTTAGATTTATGGCTATGGGGACATTTAAAGGCGTCGGTGGATTCCACACCCATCGACGTCACGCTCAAGTTACGAGAGCGCGCGTCTCATGTATATGACCATATGTGAGGACAACCAAATGTGTTACACTGAAGAGCCAAAGAAATTGGTACACCTGCCTAATATCGTGTAGTGCCCCCGTGAGCACGCAGAAGTGCCGCAACACGACGTGGCATGGACTCGACTATGTCCGAAGTAGTGCTGGAGGGAATTAACACTGTGAATACTGCAGAGCTGTCAAAAAATCCGTAAAAGAACGAGGGGGGTGGAAATCTCTTCTGAACAGCACGTTGCAAGGTATCCCGGATATGCTCAATAAGGTTTATGTCTGGACGGTCTGGAGGCCAGTGGAAATGTTTAAGCTCAGAAGAGTGTTCCTGGAGCCACTCTGTAGCAATTCTGGACGTTTGGGGTGTCGCTTTGTCCTGCTGGAACTGCCCAAGTCCGTCGGAATGCGCAATGGACAGAATGGATGCAGGTGATCAGACAGGATGCGTATGTACGTGTCACCTGTCACAGTCGTACCTAGACGTATCAGTGGTCTCATATCACTCTAACTGCACACGCCCCACACCATTACAGAGCCTCCACCAGCTTCAACATTCCCCTGCTGCCATGCAGGGTCCATGTATTCATGAGGTTATCTCCATACCCGCACACGTCCATCCACTCGATACAGTTTGAAACGAGACTCGTCCGACCAAGCAATATATTGCCGGTCATCAACAGTCCAATGTCGATGTTGAAGGGCCCAGACGAGGCGTACAGTTTTGTGTCGTGCAGTATCAAGGGTACACAAAAGCCTTCGGCTCCGAAAGCCTATATCGATGAAGTTCCGTTGAATGGTTTGCACGCTGACACTTGTTGATGGCACAGCATTGAAATCTGTAGCAGTTTGCGGAAGCGTTGCACTTCTGTTACGTTGAACGATTATCATCATTTTTCGTTGGTCCCGGTCTTGCATTTCAATGACGGCAGCAATGACGGAGATTTGATGTTTTATCGGATTCCTGATATTCAAGGTACACTTTTGAAATGGTCGTACAGATAAATCCCCACTTCATCGCTACCTCGGAGATGCTATGTCCCATCGCTCTGCACCTACTAAAACATCACGTTCAAACTCACTTAAATCTTGATAACCTGTCATTTTAGTAGCAGTAGCCAATCTAACAACTGCGCCAGACGCTTGTTGTCTGCCGGCCACTGTGGCCGAGCTGTTCTAGGCGCTGCAGTCTGGAACCGCGCGACTGCTACGGTCACAGGTTCGAATCCTGCCTCGGACATGGATGTGTGTGATGTCCTTAAGTTGCTTAGGTTTAAGTTCTAAGTTCTAGGGGACTGCTGACCTCACATGTTAAGTCCCATAGTGCACAGAGCCATTTGAACCATTTGAGCTTGTTGTCTTATATAGGCGTTGCCAACAGCATCGCCGTATTCTGCCTGTTCACACATCTCTGTATTTGAATACGCATGCCTATGTCAGTTTGTTTGGCGCATCAGTGTAGTTTGAGTTCGATTTTCTTTTTCAAAGGGGGGAAAAGGATAGGTGATAACGAACAATTACCATATCGAGGATCCCCTGTAGTGTCAACACACAGATGGCTACCACGGGACAAAATCTCGTACATCTCGACAAGTTTTTGTTTCCAGACATACGTTTATATGACTTAAGCAGTTTTGTTCTCTATCATCTCCTGCAAGGATATGGGACACTTTTTAAAAACCTTACATACTTCAATAGACTGACGTAAGTTGTATCAAACACTTGTTATTAAAGAGCTGATAGTACAGATTTTATTGAAAGTAAGGCAAGAACTTCCTCCAAAACTAAGAATCCTTTGAGTGACATCAAATAGCAGAAAAAACAGAGAACATGCCATGCTTCCATGATGTAATCTGAATGACTACGGAATACCGCTCTGAGAATAAGTTATGTTGACTTCAGACACAGAAGAAAGAAGCGGTGAGGAGACAGTTGGCGGAACTGGAAGGCGGCACGTGGGGGCGACGCTGTCTCGCGGCGTTGTGGCCCAGAGCTGCTAGTTGGACCGGCCACCCTAGTCCACGCTGGCCGGCCGTAATTCGCGCGATTGCTTTAGCCTGCAGCCACCCCCTGCCTTATCCGAGTCCTCGTCTCCATGCTTTCCTTCCTTCGTTCATTCTTTCTTTCTTTCTTTCACTCAGACAATACGGAATGCTAAACCTAAGCGAACATTTTATCCTTAATAAAGTAGTTTGACGCTATTGACTGCTAGACGTTGATTAACACAGACCAATACGTTTTTTATTGTTTTTTGTTAGGTGATAGTTTAATCACATCGTTTTTTGGACACTGAATCCAAAAGTGACCTCCCCTTTTTCTATCACGTAGGAGTTGTCACAACCGTACTTAGTTATAAACTAGGAAGTTAGGAAAACTCTTCTAATGAAAATTAAATTTTCAGTATAAAAAATGGTTCAAATGGCTCTGAGCACTATGGGACTCAACATCTTAGGTCATAAGTCCCCTAGAACTTAGAACTACTTAAACCTAACTAACCTAAGGACATCACACACACCCATGCCCGAGGCAGGATTCGAACCTGCGACCGTAGCAGTCCCGCGGTTCCGGACTGCAGCGCCAGAACCGCTAGACCACCACGGCCGGCTTTCAGTATAACAAGAAGACTTTATCGAAACATAAAACTACTTCTCTGCCGCATTAGAATTATGCATGAATTATGAATCTAATGGCTTAAATTACATTTCTCTCTTCTTGTTGTGGCATTTCGAATAGGTTCTCTCTGTGTAAATTGCCTACTGTACATCTCGGTGCAGTGACCAACAGTAGTCTCCCGTTACACTGACGTTGCAGCGGCCCTGATATAGTCTTCGTATGACTTCAGTGCCTTGATGATGAAAGTCTTCACCTTTTTCCTCACTGAAATCACAGTAATTTTCAGATGAATTCGTGGTGATTTCTTAGAAAAGGAAGTATTGAGACTCAAACAGTTTGATTTTTTTGAACCATTCCAACTGTTGCTTACAATAGAAATATAATATAAGCTCCATCTGTTGACTATGAACTTTGTAACAACCTACTTGAACGATACCGTAGCTCCACTTTCATAGTCTTTTGTATTCGAAGTCGAATATCATTTTTCAAAGGTCAGGTTTAGCAAATATGGTTTCTTTCAGTTTCCCTTGTAACAGATGGGGACACTTTGTAACAACCATACCACAACAAATGTTCTCTCCAACAATGCTAAATATTGCATTTTCGGGCAACAACAAAGTTATATTATGTGACAGGTGTCATTAGAGCACAGTTAATAAAGTCATTTCTTAAATAATGGATAAACTAGGCACTCATCTTTTCGTGTTTCCCACGCTGGTCTCATTGTGAACTCATGGCTCAATCGTCGAAAATCTAGGTAGTGATGATTCCAAACTCGGATGCAAAGAGGTCTAGGTGTTATTCGGCGATATTCAAAAGTTTTATAGGTGTGTTTCATAATCCATTCTTGAAGATTAAACTTTTGCAAGTTAGGACAAGGGTGATGTAAAAAAGTAATCAGAACTCCGAATTTAAGTTACACTTATTTTTTATTACTTTTGTTGCAATATCACGTAACGCGTTCCAAAACATCACTTCACAATATAAAACATACTTGAAAATATCTCCTCAGTGTTGAAGTTCACATTTCATAAACTGACTACAATTTGCGTCTTTTTAACATGACAACCAAAGCTTGACTCTCTAATAACCGCTTACGCGCCCAAAAATCAGAGTTACAAGTACGTCAAAGATCATAGTGAGAAAAGAAAGAAGACACATAAGAATAATATCATTGCAATATATACATATCGATGTATCGAAGTACCTCTACGTTAATGAAATCAAATCTGAATGTTGTCACAGAAATATGTTAACTATTTTACAGAAAAACAGTAGAATATTGCTGGTATCGAGAGGTTGAGGTGAGGTGCCGTAATGGTTACGTAATTCAAGTACCATTACAACTTCTTGCAAAACTATTCGGAACGTTCTTCAGTTTTTGGTGAGGCTATCACAAACTGTTGTTTTAGAACCAACTTAATGTGCAAACATGCTAATAGAATGTTTTTCGGATCAGTGAGGGTTTTGCACAATATGTTCTCTCCAACAATGATTCTTTGACCTACTACCTCGTTTACAAAAGAGTGAAAAATTGGAATAGTACATGTAATAGATACCATTAAAATCGCTAAAAATATATTTTTTAAATACTACGTGTTAGTTGTTAGAAAACGAGTCGCCTTTTTGTTAAACTGACATTCTGCGCACCAAGAACTGTAAGAACAAGCCTTAACAAAGATTTTCTATCGTTGTCCTGTTTTATTTGTAAAAAATGAGGTACAACGTATAAAATTAATGTCTCAAAAGACAGGCGTTAACTGATCAAGATTCAGGAAATGTACACTGTATTGTAGTTTGTGGTGTACACATCTAGATTATAAGCGTCCGTAAGAGGGGACGCATGTGTCGCGCCCCCCCCCCCCTCCCCCCCCTAGAATGTGTAGTACAAAGGTTTTATGCACTACAAGACCCTCATACACTTCTAGAAGTGATTTCTCCTGGTTCCGCTACATTTCTCGTTTAGATAACTGTAGCATTACGTAATCGGTCGCAGTAAGACTCAACTGATCAGTTCAAATACACACTGCACCAAAATATCACCGATAAACTTTCAGAGGTCCTAGTAAGGAGCAAAACAAGAAAACAATGTCTAGTAAACATGGGATCTAAAATGCATTCCTTAACAGCCATGAGCACTTTTCATTTTCGCTAATGCGAAACACATCTACTGAAGAATTTTAGAGCCGATGTTCACCATGGATTTTTTCTTGCTTTGCTCCTTACTACAAGCTCAGAAAATTTGACGGTGGAGTTCTGGTTCCCGATGCTTATGCTTATAAAAAAAAATGGCGTTTTTAGAGTCTTGCGGCCCCCTCCTTCCCCCCCCCCCCCCCCCCAATAAGTTTCTGTGAACGCCTATGATCTAGATGTAAATGGACATTCACCGCCCGGGAAAATGCATCAAGAGACATATTTGATGATCGAAATTTACCACCGTTGCGAAAACGTCATTCAGCAGCGTGAAAGTCAAAATACCATGAGGACATTCCCTGTAACGGAGTGGTAATGTTGGAAACGTTCTGAACACATTTTCGTAATATGTTGAAAAAAGTGAAGCTATTACAAATTCTAGTAGCCCTCATTTCTGATTTTCGTAAGTGGATTTGATTTAGCACTGAAAGTACCAGAACCTCCTGCGTATTAGTGAAGTCGATGTCCACTCGCAGGAGAATGCACCTACCACCCCGCCACTTTCACTGTCAGAACTCAAGAGGGATGCAATACACAGCATATTATATTTTTCGCTGTATTAACTCTGCGTATAGTTTAATTTTCATTTATTGAAAGAAAATGCTGATTTTTTAAGATCTGAAGGCACATGATCATGCACAACGAGAATTTTCCACTAAGATATTCCTCATTGAAGAGAAATGATAATTTCTTATAGTAAAAATCTCTTTCACACGAAGCAACATTTCATCAAAGAGGCGATGTAAACAGACATAAAGTGCGTAATTCGGGTAATGAAACGCCAGTGTTTGTGAGGACGTATATTTCTATCAACGATTCTGTGTACTTGGATATCTGTAGAATTAGGCTATTACGCAACTCACCGGCCGGAGTGGCCGAGCAGTTCTAGGCGCTACAGTCTGGAATTGCGCGACCGCTGCAGTCACAGGTTATAATCCTGCCTCGGGCATGGATGTGTGTGATGTCCTTAGGTTAGTTAGGGGACTGATGACTTCAGAAGTTAAGTCCCATAGTGCTCAGAGCCATCTGAACCATGACCCAACTCCAGGACATGCAGCCCGACATAGCGTTTCAACTAGATGGAGTGTCACCTCATTAGGCAGTCTCGAGTATTTGCACGAAGAATTAATATATCGCTGGATTCGAATGGATCGCTCAGTCCGATAGCTACCAAGATCGCTAGACAGAGTTTTTCCCTTTGAAGATATGTTAATACCAAGGTGTACGCCAAATCTGTGCAGGATACGTGCACCCTGTGTGAATGCATCGTTGAAGGTGTTAAAAGTGTTATCCCGGAAACGCCACGAAATGTGCGGCGTGAGACAGAGTAGCGTTTGGGTATTTTGTATCACCATCGTTGCTCACGTTAAGCAAGTTAAATGAAATTACATATGCTTGAACTTTATGAATGTGTATTTGCATGTGTCAAATATTGTCTCTTTATCGATATTAGCTACAGAGATCTGACAATTTTATATCTGGTGAACATTCCACGCCTCACAGTATTCAGTAAAGGGATAATATTATTCGACAGAATTTCTGAAGGAGATGAAACGGATAACGCAAACGGTCCTTAAACGCGATACAGCTGTAAAGTGCCTTTTAAACATGTCTACTAACAAGTCAAATGCTATGAGATAGATTCATTGTGTTAACTGTATGTTGGGTGATTGTCAGAGGGAGTTGCAGGGAGGGAAGGAAAGAAGCCTGGGTGCCACACAGACAGCCACAGGATGAGGACGGGGAGGGGGGGCGGAGGAAGGGAGGGGGCGGGGCGGACTCAACAGGCCACGCCTTCCTGCTGCAGTACAGCTACCTTAATCTGGTATTTCTTTCTTCCGCGAAACCAGTAGCAAAATGGCTTCGTAATAGAAACTAAATTCGTCTTAAATATTGACATTTTTAATGACGATCGTAACTCTGTTAAATGCGTACACATATTACAAGGATAGAAATTAGTACGAAACAGAGTGAAGTATAACAAAGGAACACAGCGGACAACGACTACCTCTCGCAGTACTGTCAGCAAGGTAACGTGGCTGCAGCTAGAAACAAATGATTACCGTTGACAGCCTTCTGACTTGTACCAATTCATCACTAGGGAACTGATTAGCCAACTTGCAGTTAACTCACTGTTTGTCAGAATGTTAATATAAGCAGTAAATATAAGGCTTCTTATATCTCTGAGAACTCTTACAAATTATAAAACAACTAATTGGAAAGCCTTCGATCTAATAATGCTACGTCCCACAGTAGCCTTTCAGTCCATGTCTATAGTCCAAGGTTTCCTATCACATACCGATACATTTCCATTCGCCTCGGAAAGGGCACCACCACTTTTAATTTTCCGCCAATTCCGTGGTTGGGGGTGGGGAGTGACTTCAGCACAGCCCTGAGATAAAGAAATTATCGCCAAAATTCGAAATTCCCGCCAAAATTCGAAATTGTCACCAACAGGGTAGGTGGGGGATGGGGAGGGGGGCTGGGACCCATGTGTTGGTTGAGAAAAACACGACATCTTCAGGTAGCGGTGGGTATGGCTGGGGTAATTAATAGATCAATTTAATTAACTTGCATATCAATTTGACATCATTTGATATCAAAATTGTGGTGGAGTCCCCATCCTACTACCAAGTAAGGGGAATATGGGATCGTGAGAACAAAAAAAGAGGTTATGAGTGCACATGGAAAATGAAAAGAATAGGAAAGCAATGTACTTAAACCTATTCAGTTATGGCGTTTACGTTAGATATTACAATGGGAAAATACTTACGTGTATCGATATAAATTCAGAAGGACGTGATTTAGAACGATTTACATTGTTGCAAAATGTTCGTAGACTCGACTCTGAGCACTATGGGACTTAACTGCTGAGGTCATCAGTCCCCTAGAACTTAGAACTACTTAAACCTAACTAACCTAAGGACATCACACACATCCACGCCCGAGGCAGGATTCGGACCTGCGACCGTAGCGGTCGCGCGGTTCCAGATTGTAGCGCCTAGAACCGCTCGGCCACACCGGCCGGCGTTCGTAGACTCTTGGACTGCTTGAAACAATGTAATGTGAACGTCTCAGATTTTGGGGACTTCCTGCTACAAGCTCGTCACGAGGTGGACGCTTGTTATAGCATGGCCTACCATACAGGCAAAACAGGGCATAAACAAACAACGACGGACATTCAGTGTTCGATTCCTCGCTGCGATATTTTTTTTTCACATTACAAAATGGTGACCATAGATAAATAATAATATGCATTCATTTATTAATTATTTATTTCGTATTTGTTTTATGCAGTAAGGTATGTGAATAATTAATTCATTTCAGTTGTTCCAAAAAATAATTATTCGCATATATAACTATATAATATGAAACAGATCCATGCTGCTGCCTGCCAACGGCCTTGCCGCAGTGGTAACACCGGTTCCCGTCAGATTATCGAAGTTAAGCGCTGTCGGGCTGGGCTAGAACTTGGATGGGTGACCCTCCAGTCTGCCGAGCGCTGTTGGCAAGCAAGGTGCACTCAGCCCTTGTGAGGCAAACTGAGGAGCTACTTGATTGAGAAGTAGCGGCTCCGGTCTCGGAAACTGACCTACGGCCGGGAGATCGGTGTGCTGACCACATGCACCTCCATATCCGCATCCAGTGACGCTTGTGGTCTGAGGATGACACGGCGGTCAGTCGGTACCTTTAGACCTTCATGGCTTGTGCGGGAGGAGTTTTTATATTGCTGTTTAACAATACCCTCGAATCCGGAAAATGGTACCTGCTTATCAGGGCTGCTTGGCATACTGAAGGTTTACCAGTAGATTACTTACAGAATTGTGGCTAATTTTTTTTTCAACTGATATGATCCCACTCATCTGACTCACGCTTACAATAAACAACAAAATGAAAATGTTATTGAAGCTAATTTCATACTATATTATAATTGCCAAGTAACTGTCGTATTAATGCAATGGTGTAGGCCAAATGAACTAAGATATTTTTTCCTAAATATAATTTTCCTTATTACTTGGTATCGTTAGAAAATTTGTGGGTTGTGAGAGTGTCTCTTGTGGAGACCTCGGAGCTGTAGGCCCCAGCACTCTGTCCTAAATCCGACCACGCTGCCACTGTTCATAGAAAAACTTGACTTTGATATACAGGTATGTACAGTCTTAACGCTGCTTGCACGCTTTACAGCAAATTCTGTTTTGTCTATTTGCTATCTATAAACAGGTATGATATCTGCTATATCTTGTAATATACACTCAAATTTTGTAACAGTTTATTGGATAAATCGTAATTTTAACTTTTCGTCTCACACGATGATTTGAAAATGGATTCACGTGACCCGAAATTAGTCGTCAGTTAAACAAAAAGGAGGATCTTTTAACTCTGGCTGTTCTTGTATCAATCTATGCAGTTGTTGTTGTTGCCTGTATTAACAAATATCATCTACACTACACCTGTCGACCATCTTTATTTAGTCGACTATCCCACAAGTTGTGTTATGTGCAGTTGTCAGTCCCCTTTTTTGAATAGAGCAATGCTGCGTGGGCCTCCCACCATTACTGAATACTACAATAAAAAACTAAAGCATACAGACGCTACACTGATTTTGAAATGAAATTTGCTTACGAAGAACAGAACACTCCAGCAGTGCAATGGAATTAGGTGCTTAACATAGATTTCCACATGCAGATAACTAAAAAACTATTGGCAGACAGAGAGGGGTTCCTGATTGTCTGAAACATGTATATCTACAAGTCAACCACCAACGCATATATATCTACAACAATTCTCCTTATTCTATAGACTTAACTTTCTGCTCATTCGTTCGACTTCTACTTACGTTTTTCAAGAAATCTTCAGTACCTTTAGTATCGCCTCCTGTGTTATTGTAACAGCGCCATCTGACAACCTGGTTGATGTATGCAGACTACTCGTCATTACTGCCTGTTTAGTTTTCTTCATATTTCGGTTGTTCTAAATTTCTGACTTTTTTGGACCAAATTAATACCATGTGTTATATGTAATATTTTATTTTCCACTCTTCTCTCTTCTTCATCAGCTATCTTGTGTTACCTGAAATTTTATTTATTTTTTTGCTGCTGTTCACCTCTGCCACATCTTAAGCTGCAATATTTGTTAAGCATCATTCCTCTCTAAACTTCCTGGCAGCTTAAAACTGTGTGCCGGACCTAGACTAACTCTGATTTATGCCCCTCATCTCATTCTGGATCATTCCTCTAACTGAATCTATAGTTTTATTCTCTGTAGCCTTCATCCTATCTTAATTTTACTTGGTATTGTCCTTCTTACACAACGTTGTTTTAAATCCATGAAACTAGAGGCATTCTTAATGAGTTTAGTTCTTTCTAGCTTAGTGTACAATTTCATTTCCCATCTTGCTAGAATTTCATTACTAGAGATCTTAAACTGGTTTTATATCTGCACATTCTGTTTCTTTTTGTTCAACAGCACATAGTTTAACACCGCTTGGTCCTTGAAATTTCTTTTTTATGTCTACATTTTTCTTGAAAAAATTAGGATAAACATTCCTTTCTTCTCGGTAAATTCCATTAATATGTCCCCTCTGGCGATCCTGGCATCAAATTCCACTTTTCTGACTGAAGAGTCATTTTTCAACTTATTTCCTACTTACTATTAAAGTCGCCTGTTACTAATCCTTATGGTGAGAATTACATTTGTTTCACAGTTCTTGTGACTCCTCATAAAGATCTTCATCTTCCTCATCACGATGCGAGGTACTTTGAGCGTAAACTTGTGCTATTTCCTATGAGTATCTTTTACATATTTTACAATGTCACATATGTCATCACGAATACAGACCTTTAGCTGCACGAATTATTAAAAATGTGAATATTTTATTTTCAGTACATCGATCGTGGAGAAGTCGCGGGCTGGCCTTTACTCTTCAAATTTATTATGATAATTAGTACTTAAAATGAACAGTTATGACGTTGAAGTACGAAATATCCTACAGGAAATTAAGAAGAACAAAAAAATATTTCATAAGGCATCTTAGCTATCAATTGCAATAACAGTCATTCCCACGTGCCTTCATGAGAAGCGAAAATTTACCTTAAAACTGGATTTGGAGTAAAAAAGAAACAGAAAAAGAACAGGGAAACATTAGTAGCGACACCATAATGTACATAACATAAAGGTATTGTTAAAATAAATGCTAAATGAAAAGAAACAGTTTAACGTAGCTCTAATTCGGTGATTCATAATAGACTCAGATAGTATTACAAGACACTGGTTGACATGTTGCGTGATCGTTGGTATATGGGTAGTCAGGTTATCCGACTTGAATCTGTATCTGTACCGTCTCGTTTTGTTTTAGGGCGCAAATACAACCAGGGTCACATGCGTTCATGTCAGAACCGTAGAACACGAAAGAGAAAAATGGAGTTAAAAATCACTAATCTTTAAGCATAACCGACTGAAGGAAAGACAGGTAAAAAAGTGATTTGGAGAAAGGAGAATAGAATACGCCACAGAGAAACGGAGGTCCTGAACTAAAGATTAAATGTTCTTCGGCATATTGCTACGACGGATAAAAATTAAAAGGCGGTCGACAGCCCGCGAGTCGTTCGCTAAAACGGCCAGTAACTCAGACGGCAAACATAAATGAGAAAGTAAATAGTTAAAAAAAAAGGGCATTCCGTCAGGAAACGGCAAAGTATATACCGAGGACAATGAGCCCGTAGTGGTAGGGAAGCATCACTTAACAAACGGCTATGGCTAAAAAGGCAGTGCTCAATAGCAACATAGCTAAAATAATCTCTTCGCGGCGAGAGGGCCGAGAGGAGATCGTTGAAGCCGATAGTAGAGGCTTAATTCTCCCGAGCTTGTTCCCATGAAGGGAGGACCAGTGGTTATGTCGAGTGACGAGGAACCCACAGAAACATCACAGCGCTCTGTCAAGAGTGAGCAAGTGACAGCTTTCCTGTACACGTTGCACTAAAGGATGGACAGTGCACACCACACAGATACTCTGAATGGCACAGAGTGTCAGAGCAGATCACGCCTGTGTCGCCGGATGTACTGAGTGGCCTAATAAAGAGCGAAGAGCTCTTCTGTAAATACTGAGCAGTGTTCCAGAAGCTGATACCGAAGAACGTCGGTGCCAGTGAGGAAGGCACACCCAACATCACAGTCAGTCCGACAGCTATCAGTGTACACAAAGGTACTGTGCGAAGTTCCGAGCGAAAGTGGTGAAACTTAAGGCAACAGAGCGAGTCTGGAGTAGTGTCTTTATCAAGGCCAAGGTGAACACAGGCTGCCGCACGAAGCCAAGGTGGTGAATGGTTCATACCCATCGAGAGCCGGAGGTGCCTGGCAGGGGTTAATGCCATAATAGGGTTAAAGGCGATAGCAAAGAAAACAACGCTCCAGACGGAACCCTGAGGCACACATGTTTCCTGCATAAAGGTGTCCGACACGGCGGAACCCACACCTGCCTTGAAAACTGTGTCTTAAGAATTCCTGAATGAAATGGGGCAAGCGGCCACAGAAGCCCACATGTTTAGAGTACGGAGGATATCAGTCCTCCAGCTGGTGTTGTAGGCTTTCTCCAAATAGAAAAACGCGGCCACAGTCTGGTATTTTCGCAGAAAACCATTCATAACATGGGATGACAAAGTGACGACATGGTCAATCACAGAACGGCGCGCTCAAAATCCGCACTGCGCAGTGGTTAGTAAATTGCGAGACAACAGACACCAGGCATGAATCATACATTCCATCACCTTTCAAACACAGCTGGTGAGAAAAACGGGCGAAGGAAAGTTTTTTTTCCTCGACAGGCTTAGGTGTGGGTATGACAATGGCTTCACGCCTACGTCGGGGAAACGTGTCCTCTATTCAGATTGTACGTATGAAGGAAAAAGTACTTGCCCGCAAGAGAAAGGTTCTCCGAGTTCCCAGTGTGAACATCGTCCGGCCCTGGCCGGCGGATCATGATGAAGTGAGAGCATGATTTAGCTCCCTCACAGTAAAGGCTCTAAATCTCATCAGAATAGTGGAACAAGGTATTGGAGATAGCAGTAGAGTCTCTGCTACTGTCAGGCAGAAAACTGGGGAATGGACCTTGGCCCCAGACAGCCGTCGGAGGTTGGCCCACATGACGGAAGATAGTGTGGAACTATTGAAAGAACTAGTAAAGCAAATCTAGCTATAATTTTCTGCTATCCCGAAGAACGCGACGACACTGTGCACGCAACGGTTTTTAACGAATGTAGTTTGCATTCTTTGGATGACAGTTAAAAACACAGAGAACACATCTCTGCGCGCGAATTGCGTTGCGGCATGCCCCTGTCCACCAAGACACTGGGACACAGCACGGCAAAGAGGAAGTGTGAGGAATGGAACATTCGTCGACGGCAAGGATAATGTTTGTAAAATATTCTACCTGGTCGTCACAA
Organism: Schistocerca cancellata; assembly: GCF_023864275.1. Lineage (NCBI taxonomy): Eukaryota > Metazoa > Arthropoda > Insecta > Orthoptera > Acrididae > Schistocerca > Schistocerca cancellata. Next base: position 318,690,580 of record NC_064626.1, on the reverse strand, counting down.
CTGGGGAAATGTTGTTTATCGAACGTTGGCATGGGGAAGCAAAGCCTCCAGTCGGTCTTAGAAAACTGCCATTTGGCTGTGCACATAGGTGGGGTAGAAGGAGAGAGGACAGACAACTCGAGATAATGAGCAAGCTGGGCAGTGCAGAAGGAGCAGTCCAAATGGGAATAGGTGTGAGTGGAATCTGAAAGGGACGTGAGTGCACTTGTGTTAAGGCAGATGAGGTTAAAGTGATTGAACAAGTCAGCCAAGAAGGTATCTCTCTGGCAGGTTGTGGGCAAGTCCCAAGGGGATGGTGCAAATTAGTCACTGAGCAGCAGAAAAGGGCGAGAGAGTTGCCCAATAAGCTGAAGGAAGTTTGCCCTGGTGACATCGAATGACAAAGGGATGTAAAGGGTATGAAGAGATAAGGTCAAGTGAGGAAGGAAAATGCGGACTGCAACAGCTTGAAGCCGGGTAGTCGGGGTGATAGGTTGACTATGGACACCATCCCAGATGAGCGGCATGACTCCCCTGTGTCCTTGGGAGGAAGGTCAGTGCGGACCGGGAAAAAATGCGGGTGCTCAAAGTGGTAATGAGGACGCGATTTTGTTTCATGTCGGTCTGCAGAGTCCACAGCAGAAAAAAGGTTGGTGGTGCGCACCGACGACAGGGAGGTCGGTCGGACGAGAGTATCAAGTGTCGACACTGTCGAAGAGGATCTCAAAATTGGCGAGGGAGAAGACCGTTAGCCTTTCTTTGATTTCTTGGAGCCTTTTTGGATGGCAGAGGAAGACTCATATTTCTTGGCTGGAGGGACGTAGTCTTCGTGGGCGTATTCCTTCTGTCCTTTCTGGCCCGTCGGTTGTGTAGCAAATGATTTCGCCTCGTGAGGCGAAAGTTCGGCTTGTTGCACAGCTAGAGGAGGAGATGGGGATGCTGCCATGACATTGGGCGATTTCATAACTGCAGTGCTGAATTTGAGGTCGCACGTTTGGGTGGCGATGTCCTTCGTGAAGCGAGATGTAGCAAGAACAGTAGAGTAAATGCCGCATTTTAGAATGCAGGGTTTCTGACTAGCCAACAGTCAACAGCCAAGCGTCCAGGTAAGGCACTTTTTCCTTCACCGGGATTTCCTCGACAGCCCGCTCATCGAGATGGTTCAAATGGCTCTGAGCACTATGGGACTTAACTTCTGAGGTCATCGGTCCCCTAGAACTTCAAACTGCTCAAACCTAGCTAACCTAAGGACATCACGCACATCCATGCCCGAGGCAGGATTCGAACCTGCGACCGTAGCGGTTGCGCGGTTCCAGACTGTAGCGCCTAGAACCGCTCGGCCACTCCGGCCGGCGCTCATCGAGATACATGGGACAACCTCGGGAGGAGGCGGTATGGTCGCCATTGGAGTTGATACAGTGAGGACAACGAGGCAGACACTCGCGCTCGTGAGCATCCCTACCATAGGTTACACATTTGGCCGGGTGTTGACAGGACTCTGCAGTGCGGTTGTAACGATGACACTGGTAGCAGCGCCTTGGGTTTGGAATGTATGGTTGGACTGTGATAACTTCTTAGCTCGCTTTGATCTTTGACGGAAGCACCACTCTGTCAAAACAGAGAAACAGAGTGCATGTAGGCACTGCCGTTGCATTTATCTTTTTTTTCACCCGATGAACTGCAATGACGCCCCGATCAGAGAGGTACGTTTGGATTTCTGCCTCGGTCAGACCATCGAGCAGGCTAGTGTAAATAACACCATAGGAAGAATTCAGCATTCGATAGGCCCTGACATCAACAGGATAGCTGTGGAGGAGCGAAGCTGCAAGCAGTTTTTGTGTTTGACAATCAGAAGTAGTCTCCAAAATCAAAGAGCCATTGCGTAAACGAGACCAGGATTTCACGAGGCCAACAATTGCATCAACACCTTTCTGAATAACAAACGGATTTACTATAGCAAAGGACTAGCCATCTTTAGTATGCGAAACCACGATGAACTGTGTGCAGATGGGAGGGTCTTTGAATCGTTAGCCTCATTCCGTTTACGTTGGTAGACATTGACTATGAACTAGATGATTGGCTCATTGCGAGAAAATCTCCCATGACTGCCAGCGTCTTCGATGGCAAGCCCCTTCCAACTGGGGACCCCCATGAAAAGGGGGTCACATCTGCCCAACACCTGACAGAGGGATCAATGGCAATTTGTGAAAGTAGTAGCACAGGCAATCACCCCTCCCTGGGCCTTGCCTGTACCAGGGGCCTGTGTGAACTTTTCCTGTCAACCCGGGGCTGGGAATTACGCCTTACCCAGTCTCCTGTTACAGGTCAGAAGCGGTGGTCAGCGTTCAGCAGCGCACAGGAAGAAATAAGAGGAGCCTCAAACGCCGAAGTGGAGGAAGGTTAGAAGAAGGGGAACGAAGAAAGAAAAAAGGAACGGAAAACAGTGGACAGACATGTTCCCCAAGGGAGGGGGGGGGGGAGAGAATAGCAAGAGGACAGACATGCAGCACGGAAGGGAAAAGGTGCTGCGACGACTGGGGCCCTGTGGCAGCCAAGCACCAACAGGCCAAAAAGAGTGGCGAGACCCGTGGTGGTCTGTACTGTCTCGTATAAATGCGCCATTCGCTGCAATAGCGCTGCACTTTAACGCAGCTACGTGTCGAACACTGAATCTCCGTAAGAAGGGTCGAGGTTAAAGTTTAAAGCTTTGATAAATTAATTTCGATATAGTGCTTCAGTTCACTTAGCCAAAGATGACCTCTGACATAGATGCTACGATCGCCGGCAGCACTACGACACAGGATGTTATGTTGTCATACTTTAAGACAAGCTCCACAATGCATATCATACAAATAGAACGGCTCATTTGGCTGCTTTCGTATCTCCACATTCGTCTCATGCCTCATCAAGCGAATATGTGTATTAAATATCTTAGGTCAATGTCTGGTACATCAGCTACTATAGGAAATTTATCTGTGAATTTGTGCTGGACTGTTCACAACGCATCAAGAGACAATTGGGTTGTTTTATAACGTGTCAAGACAGGTGAAAACTTTGTTGTTCACCACTATTAATTTACCCATAAAAATACTGTTTTGTAACACTGACAGCAAGTTTGTAAAACTAATAACATGTACAATAAATTTAATTATTCTAGTTACATTATTTCGTGGAATATGTTACGATAACATTGATGAATTTTGTCTTCTGTGGATTTCATCCTTTCACATGTGGCTATACAGACAAAATCAAACACTAATCAAATATTATCTTCGATAGCGTTAAGCAGGTATTCACTCTCCAAAATTCATCATAATAAAGCAAGTCCCAATTATCTCATGCTCCAACAGACTGAGCATGCCTGTCCATAAAATATGTTTCCCAAATCAACACACGTTAATACAAATTTTGCACACCATTTCAGTCTTTTACATCTCATGTAAAAAAAGAAGAGTTGAATCAAATGCTTTTCCATTTACCACAAAACCACATAGACCGCAACCCGTTTGCCAATAGTTTGTTTTCTTCTACATACACGTTGTTCACAATGTATCGTGTATAAGATTGTTTGTGTTTCTATACTACCGATATGCAACCTCAAGAATTCACTAATCCCAGCAGTGCATCCTGTAAAACTCGGTTACAAGCTTGACTCTAACAATGGATTCTTCTACACTCTAGTTAAGAAACGACTGATCTCCACCCATTTAGTTTCCTTCCAAATACAAGAAACCACTGACCCAAGGACAGAAAACAGCACAGTCTATATAATGTACTAGCCTCCACTATAAGAGAAGCCATCCAGCCGTCTTGATTGATGCTTTCATATGTCCTGCCCTACAGTGCACTTGACTATGTAGCGACTTTCCCCCTAGTCTGGAACAAACATGAATCTGCTTTTCCACTGGTGCATTCAGGAAGCCTGCTCCACCATAACCTCCCCCAACAATACCATAACCCACATACTGGTACCTTCCCCCTACCTAGCATCTTACCCTTTCAACACAGACTTCCTCTACCCAAAAATCCTCCATTAAAAAGCAAGGCATCCGACCTGCCCTGTCAATCCCATCCCAGGAAAATGCTCGCCACCCCCACCAGCCTAACCCATCACCTCCCCAGCCACTGACTCAAGCCAGCACCCCCCCCCCCCCCGAACTGATATCCCTCCCCCCAGCTCTCTCTCTCTCTCTCTCTCTCTCTCTCTCTCTCTCTCTCTCTCTCTTTCTCTCCACTGCCTATTCACCATGGTACAGACACATCATTTGCTGAACCACCCTGGCACCCCTCCCACCCACTGACCCAATCGTGCTGCACACTGTCACTTCCTGCCAACGACCGCTGGCACACCCAACCCACCAACTCACAGCAACGCATCCCAACCTAGCAGTTACAATCACTGACCCAAAGAGGCTCACTTACCTCCCACCAACACAGCCCAGTGCACACGACACTGACCCACACAGGTGTGTTCCCCCACTCCCTTGCGACCAACAGAGGCACACACATCCCTGTGCTCTATCTGGAAAACCTCCTACCCTACCTGGCAAACCCCTGACACTACCCACTAAACCCCCAACTTAACACTACTGGAAAACCCCCAACCCTATCCTACTGGGCCGGCTGGGGTGGCTGTGTGGTTCTAGGCGCTACAGTCTGGAACCACGAGACTGCTACGGTCGCAGGTTCAAATCCTGCCTCGGGCATGGATGTGTGTGATGTCCTTAGGTTAGTTAGGTTTAAGTAGTTCTAAGTTCTAGGGGACTGATGACCTCAGAAGTTGAGTCCCATAGTGCTCAGAGCCATTTGAAGCCATATCCTACTGGCAAACACCCAATCATATGCAACAAGGATGCACTTCTCGACAACAGTCCTCTCTGGCAGCCACCCTACCCAGCAGATCTCTTTAGGCAATCCCTTTCCAGAAATCCTTTTGTGGCAATGCCCATTTCATACTGAGCCAGCGAACTCTACAATGTCACCAACTGCTCATTGTAGTATCAGAGGCGTTCTCTTATTCCTGAAGCGGCTTCTCCATCTAATAATCTCCTGTGATCCTGCACTATACAACCTACAACATTCGAATCCTCACACTACTCACTTACTGCCTCAACTCCACACTAACTCAGTAATCCCTGCTAAGGTTTGACACGTGCTGCCACCTGAGCCTCAATAAACAGCACTAGCAAGACTGTATATCATCTGTACAGATATCAAAGGTCAGTTTCTTTTGTGTTACTTTCTACATAGTTCATTCTATGTAAATTATGTTTGGAAGTGTTTCATCTACGCTGTGCTGTCAGTGGGGTGTTAAACGACGGTGTTACACAAGTGTACATGTTAACTTACCAGGTGCAGAGCTGGTGGCTACCAGGACGGCGTCTCAAGACGCCTGAGGCGTGGGTCGTGGCGCGGCAATCTGTGCCGCCCCCAAGTCCCCACTTTAATCTGTGCCGGCCCGCTGCCGCCACCGCGGGGGTGTCTCGCTGCGTTTGTGTGAGGGAGGGGCGGGGGAGGGGGAGGTGGAGGGGGAGGTGACTGCCCACTGACAGATCGGAGGTGACCGCGCCCTGGCCCGGCCTGCTGGGCCAGTATTTAAACGGCACCAGTCCTGCCGCCGTCCCACAACTCCGCCGGACGCCGCCCTCGAAGCCCAAGGTAAAGCAGCACTGCGCCTCTTTCTCCGCAGCACAGCTTCGCTACGACGCCGGTACAACACCCCAGTATCTAATTCGAAGCATATTAAATATTCAGGGATTGCTACAGAGGTACTGTCGATATAGGCACCCACAAACGTCCATTTCTGTATTCGTGAATGAGAAAGCAAGCCATGCTTCATCGTGTGATGTGTCAGGACACAATTATAAATTATTTTGTGTATGTAGTCCCGTACTTGAATAGGACTTTGTCTGCTTCAGTCCTCGTCGCTTAAAAAGGTTGATGCTACATCCGATATAACGAGCTAATGTTAAAATAGATTACAACGGATATGATACTTTCCGAAAGCTAGAGCCTTGGCATATCAGTATCATAGTACAATCAAACATAAATATTCGTTTTTAGCTGCCGACTCCTCCACTGAAACAATGAAACAAAGCCACATGAATCAGTAAGAGTTATCAGTCTGTTGTTGCAAGAATTCTTTAAGCTATTAACATTTCCATCAAAGCTGATCATCTTCAGGTCCGTCTGAATTAATAATATGATCATAACTGATCAGCGAAGAGCAGTGCGAATGATGGTCGCATAAGAAATGCAATTATCGAAGGCGTTATTTCTGAGTTTGAGAAACAAGCCTGGGGCACTCGAATGCTATACCTCTGCACCGCTATTGGTGTGGTGTAACTAATTTCATTTAGTGATGTACTTTAACGGAGTGATGGGCACCAGTAACATGTTTTAACCCCCATCTCACCAGTCTGCCACCCCTCATCGGAAATATTAGTCCTGATGGCCACTGGGACTATCGAAAATCTGAACTATATTTCCTGTTAATGATTAGAGAGTATTTTCTGAAATTAAAACGGGTTCAGACTAGTCTAACACATGCAACGCATGTGACAAGTCCAACACAATTTATTGGAAGCAGTTGCTTTCGCATATGTATATATCGCTGATGCTATCTAACTCGCAGTCCATACTTAGCCCATGCAGCCACTTTAGCCATTTTTTCGTAGGCTCGGTCAAGATTTTTGACAGTGTAGCACCATGTAGAAACCTACGTGACCACCACCGGCATCTTAGCAAGTATAATCATTTATATTTTCAGTAGGTGGTGGCTCACAGTTTGCAGAAACTTAACGGAAAATCCCTACTTTACCACTATAAGCTACTCTCGGTACCTTCATTATTGATACTAGGTTTTATTGTATCAAATCATCATCAGAAACAGGAAATTTTTCAATCAAAGATGTGAATAAACCTATGGCCGTTAGTCCCGCTCTGCACACGCTAAAACGCATACTGAACATCAGGGCCAGATACCGATATATAAAATATTTTGCTAACTTGTGATCCACATTGATAAGTACTGTATGAGTGAAACAGTGAGCTGCTAGGTGAACTACGGTTTACAACCAATATCAGCCTTTCAAGATCATCTTCAAGTACCCGAACGCAAACGAAACAGGATTAAGTCCGATTCCCACGTGTTAACTTTCAGACTCCTGCACGTGGTGTGAAAATCGAAATTTATTATGAAATAAAAGCAATTCACCTATAAAATGTCGGTTGTGTCTACACATTATGAATTTCATACGGATACATAAACCTTGAACATTGTTCATCAGCTAGTACCGACACATTAGTCGCGAGGGAATTCAGCAACTGTATTCCTATTTAAAAATTTATATATTGTTTATTTTCCATCTGAGGTTCAAAAAAAGTGTGCAACTGAAATATAAAAGTAGAAAGTATATATCTTTTAAACTGTTCAGGAGTCTTGTGCATCAGGTTCTGATGCTCTGTTTGCGTTATGTAGAATGGGGATGTATGTATACACAATGAAACTGTAATTGACGCAGATTTGTGACAATCTTAAGTTGTAGTAATAATAACGGTTTTAGTAGGAGATGGTGGTATATGATTCTCGATAAACGAATATTGATCTAATTAAAAACATATATGCAGAGGATTTGACCGTCACATTAGAAGGTACCACGCATTAACTAAACAATTATTTTTGGCCTGTCGCTAACGAAGAAAGAGAAAATATTCACCGCACCAAAGCCCTACCCTGAATATAGCTTCTGAAACCCTTCGCTGGCACGGGTGCGTGGTGATAAGCTCCGCCAAAAGCAATTGCAAAGATTCTTAACGTAAGAAAATACTTCCGTATCTAATATTAATAAAGGTGCAAAGTATGGAGAGCGTACAGTTCAGCACTAGAGAGTGTCGAGACTTTAAATTCTCCGGTTGTCGGTAGCCAGGCCGTACAGGGGTGAGCAACAGCAGCCAAAGGCGCGTCTTGCCTCACAGCGCAGGCGCCAGCGAAAATTTCAACATCGGGACGCACCCCGCACGCTCTGTGACGGGCATCCGGGCCGTAAAACAGCACAACGGAACCCTCAAAGTGGGCTGGAGACGGACGACAACTGGGCCTCTACATAATTTCCGCTAAAAGTCGCGTTTCTTGTTGCTCTCTCTGTTTTAAACGTTTGCAAAGCATTTTCGCGGCGCGCTTAACAAATAAAAGCGATGCGGGTCCGGTTTACAAGTGAACTGACGTTTCACCAACAATTGTGTAATTAGTAAAATGAGGTGCTGGACGGGCTATGAAAATGTGCACAAAGCTTTAGCTGGAAGTAGCTAGTGTCAAATGAGGGACAATCGCAGAGCATTCGCCCTCACCGACGACGGTGAAAATGTGGACGGAACAAAGGAATAAAGAGTTTGTCATGCAGAGACAGAGAACGAAAATACTATAGTTTCCATTTTATATATTCACTGTACACTTTACTGTTTTGGAAACTATCAATGGCATTACAAGTAATTTTTCGTATATTACCTGCAAATGATTATTTCAAGCAAATGTCGCTGTTCTATCGATGCGTGCGATCTCCCACTTATGACTCTGCTTCTGTCCCAAGTATTTGGCTGACTGACAGAAAATAAGATAAAAGAGGAACGCCTTCCCACAGTAAGTTTTCTTTTAGAAACAAGAGGACAATTTCTGTATTGCAGCAAGTCGTGGGCCAAGAAAAGGAAGGTCAAAGTATCCTACAGTTGACATGTACCTGTTGTAAAATTTCCTGCAAAATTACGTAATATTTGTGTTCACAGTAAAGACGAGCATACTTCCTGTTGTAAACCTTACTTAGCTTGGAATGGAAAAAGATGGAGCTGGAATTCGACTATATCCTTTTCAAAGGAATCATCACATATCTCGCTTTGATCGAATCGATGTCGCCGGAAAAACTGAGTACAAGTCCTCCCGGATGGCAGTTTCAGGCCTCGATTCTCCAGTGGGGGTTCAGTGTCTTAATCACTTCGCTACATCTGTCTCGTTCTCCAGTTCCCTTGTTAGCTTTGACACGAGAATGTTGTCGAACCCAAAATTTAGTACATATGCTATGTTTTGCGATAGTTAGTGAATGTTCTGAAGTATTCGAAAACACGTCCACGGATTACATGCAGTTGTTTAAGTAATAGATCGAACTGTTTAAAATCTTTGAGTATTACAAACTTAAGCTTCTTTTTTGACAGGAAAGGGCAAAGAATGAGGCCCACATACACACAAAATTTATCTCTGTAATTAATTCGCGGAACGCAAATACATTCCCGTACGAATAACGAAGGAATTAAAATTACAGGTTACAGCCTATATACTGATTGCGTACAACGACCAGAGGAAACTTACGACAAATTGGTTTCCCTCCTTGCGTTACTACAGTTAACATCTAAATCTGCACGCTGCAAGCAACTGAAAGGCACGGCAGAGATTGCTTCCCACTGTACAACACCTTAGGGTTTCTTCCCATTCCATTCGCGTATGAAACGCGGGAAGAATGCTCAAATGCCTTTATGCGTATTGTGTGTAGTCTAATCTTGTCCCAGTGGGCCGTATGTGCATGATATGGGGCTGCAAAATATTCATAAATTCCTTACTTAATACTATTTACTGATTCTTCGTCGGCACACTTGCGCGGGATAACCGGTGTCTTTCTTCAGACGTCCACCAGTTCAGATTTGTCAGTATTTCCTTGCCGCCCTCATGAATCAAACACCTGCGACCATTCGTGCTGTCCTGTTTTTGTAGACGTTCAATATCCACCGTTAATCATATTTTGTAGGTCCCCCACTTGAGCAATATTCTAGGTTGCAGTAATGGACCCATAAATAAAATGTTACTTCCCGGTGTAACACACAGTTCCTGCCAAGCGCGCAATAAGGAGCCAGAAATAGTCTCGTGTGAATGTTTTATACCTCTCCAATATCATCGTAATTGTAAACAGGACACACAGAGAGATGAAAGGAAGTCAACTGACACAAATCAGTCGCGATGTTGATTATACGGTCTTGCATATATTCACCAGAGTTCACTTATGTAAACCTAATCAGGACGGATAGATTCTTCTGAATGCCGATCCAGTCCTGTGACATGACATGAAATAGTTGTAACTATCTGAAAAGGAATGGTGATTTTATAGCAAACAGCTCATATTTAATAAACAGCATGTAAAATATGCCAACTGTAAGTAAGTGCATCACAGTAAATACGAGCGGTTGGCGATTGTTTTATGTATGCTGTAGTTTAAAGGAATATCTTTTCCGAAACTAAAAAACTGAATTACAGTTCTGCGTACAACACATGTATATTTTTACTGGTCACAGGACCAACTACACCTAGGTACCCGCAAGGAACGTCGCCAATATGTAAAGTTAAATAGATAGATTAAATGATAAATTTCCTTCGCACAGTTTTCGAATAACGGATACGCAATAAATGTCACACTGTAAGGCAAATGAAGAAGCGTACGTACTGATCTACTTCTCCATCACTTCTTCCATATGAGAAACTGATTAAACTAACATAGTACGATCAGAAGAGGTGAGAGATTGCTTCTCGACACGAAATTTATCTTTTTACCGAACCGTTACAATGGGTAAGAATACGGTGGTTGGAGGTATGAATGAAATTAACTCTTCCTTTGCTTAGATCGAGAATACGATCAGCGCAGCATCCAGCAGCACCTATGTCCAGCTCGATAAAAAATGTCTAGCTTAAATCAGCCGTAGAACACCAAATCTTACTTATGGACAGTCGGCTATCGAACCACTGAACGCAGTTTTGTACTTGTGGCCGACCGTTGTGGCCGAGCGGTTCTAGGCGCTTCAGTCTGGAACCGCTACGGTCGCAGGTTCGAATCCTGCCTCGGGCATGGATGTGTGTGATGTCCTTACGTTAGTTAGGTATAAGTAGTTCTAAGTTCTAGGGGACTGATGACCTCAGAAGTTAAGTCCCATAGTGCTTAGAGCCATTTTTGTGTACTTGTGCAAACGACTTCCTGTGTAAATACACGTACGTGAATCACAAGAAAGTTAGAAGTTCTGTTCAGAATATCATAGTAGGTCACACCGACATTGCTTGATGTAACCTCCCAGTCTCAGTCTCTCGCCTACCTCTTCTTTATCACACAATAACACAATCTGTTCATTCTGGCCGGCCGATGTGGCCGAGCGGTTCTAGGCGCTTTAGTCTGGAACCGCACGACCGCTACGGTCGCAGGTTCGAATCTTACCTCGGGCATGGATGTGTGTGATGTCCTTAGGTTTGTTAGGTTTAAGTAGTTCTAAGTTCTAGGGAACTGATGACCTCAGATGTGAAGTCTCTTAATGTTCAGAGCTATTTGAACCATTTTTGTTCATTCTGCGGGTGTATATTTATTACAGTTCTGTTACCTCTTCATTTTGTAATTGTCACACAGCTTTTTTAAGGAAAGTGTGTACTGCATATTTTGTTCTAAAATATTAGAAATTTGAAACAAGAAACAAAAAGGCAGAGATAAAATTCGCATGTGCACTTGAGTTTTGCGATTTATATCCTATTTATTAAAATCATATGTAAATAAATAGTGCCAAGCGGAATTTCCTGTATCACAGTTATTGCCTATTCAAGTTATTGTGTGCTTCTAGAAAAACGGGAACCTCTCACCATCAAGGATATTCGCTGTGCACTTTTACGGAGCGACAAAAGTATATTACTGCTCGTGTTAAATGTGAAGGAAGCTAGCTTCTCCTTGGCGAAGTGTCGTATAGTATTTGACAATCAAAAAGAGGCGCAGTTGGCGGGCACCACTGTACTTTCTTAATGTTGTTTATATTAACATGCACGCTACGCGCTTTGTATCTGCTTTCTTCTCTAGATATGGGAAAGTGTACAATATCATACAAGAAGAAATAGAATATGACGAAACATTAAGTTTTAAGACGACATTCTTAACGCTACTGAATTCAATTGAGACAACAGGAAAACGGATAGTGGCAGTCCAGAACACTGCTGCTGTTATATGGTAAAAGAGCGCTGGTTGGTGCACTTTTTTACTATCCTGTGATGTACTTCAGAAAACGCCTGCTAGTTATGTAAGCCCGCGCTGCAACTCGCCCCGGCACCAGGCAGGCGCCTGAGCCCTCGTCCTCCGTGTTGCAGATGCCGCGCGCCCTCGCCTGGGCCTGGCTGGCAGCCGCCGCTACGCTCACCCTGGCACGACAGGTAAGCAGCAGCAGCAGCAGCAGCTGTCTCTCCTCTGCGAGTGCGATCGCAATCTGACTGACGTTCAAGGCTCTGCGCACACGAACTAGTAACAGCCACAGGTGTTCGCAGAGATCTTTTCAATACACGCACGGAGACATGCCGGCGATAAGCGCGCATTAGTACTGAGTCGGAAGACCAAGTATGGACGTAAGCGAAAGAAAGCTGTGATTACGCTAAATAGTTCAAGCCTGTACTACTATATTAAGATATGTCGTCGTTTAACGTCTTTACCAAGAATCCTGAACAGTACTTCACCATTTTACTTTAACTTTTCACTCGACACTCTAACGTTTGGACTCACAAATGCTATGTATTTCTTAATATATCTAGGGTGGTCCGTTGATCGTGACCGGGCCAAATATCTCACGAAATAAGCGTCAAACGAAATTTGTCTAGCTTGAAGGGGGAAACCAGACGGCGCTATGGTTGGCCCGCTAGATGGCGCTGCCATAGGTCAAACGGTATTTAGGTGCGTTTTTTAAATAGGAACCCCCATTTTTATTACATATTCATGTAGTACGTAAAGAAATATGAATGTTTTAGTTGGACCACTTTTTTCGCTTTGTGATAGATGGCGCTGTAATAGTCACAAACATATAGCTCACAATTTTAGACGAACAGTTGGTAACAGGTAGGTTTTTCAAATTGAAATACAGAACGTAGGTATGTTTCAACATTTTATTTCGGTTGTTCCAATCTGATATATGTAACTTTGTGAACTTATAATTTCTGAGAACGCATGCTATTACAGCGTGATTAAATACCACATTAATGCAATAAATGCTCAAGCTGATGTCCGTCAACGTCAATGCAGTCGGCAATACGTGTAACGACATTCCTCTGAACAGCGAGTAGTTCGCCTTCTGTAATGTTCACACGTGCCATGACAATCCGCTGACGCATGTTGTCAGGCGTTGTCGGTGGATCACGATAGCAAATACAACTTTCCCCACAGAATGACATCCGGGGACGTCAGGTCCGATGAACGTACGGGCCATGGTATGATGCTTCGACGACCAATCCACCTGTCATGAAATATGCTATTCTACACCGCTTCAACCGCACGCGAGCTGTGTGCCGGACATCCACATGTTGGAAGTACATCGCCATTCTGTCATGCAGTGAAACATCTTGTAGTAATATCGGTAGAACATTACGTAGGAAATCAGCATACATTGCACCATTTAGATTGCCATCAATAAAATGGGGGTCAATTATCCTTCCTCCCATAAAGCCGCACCATACATTAACCCGCCAAGATCGCTGATGTTCCACTTGTCGCAGCCATCGTGGATTTTCCATTGCCCAATAGTGCATATTATGCCGGTTTACGTTACCGCTGTTGGTGAATGACGCTTCGTCGCTAAATAGAACGCGTGCAAAAAACCTGTCATCGACCCGTAATTTCTCTTGTGCCCAATGGCAGAACTGTACACGACGTTCAAAGTCGTCGCCATGCAATTCCTGCTGCATAGACATATGGCACTGGTGCTATCGATGTTGATGTAGCATTCTCAACACCAAAGTTTCTGAGATTTCCGATTCTCGCGCAATTTGTCTCCTACTGATGTGTGGAATCCCGCGACAGCAGCTAAAAGACCTACTTGGGCATCATCATTTGTTGCAGGTTGTGGTTGACGTTTCACAAGTGGCTGAACACTTCCTGTTTCCTTAAATAACGTAACTACCCGGCGAAGGCTGCGGACACTTGGATGATGTCATACAAGATACCGAGCAGTATACATAGCACACGCCCGTTGGGCATTTTGATCACAATAGCCATACATCAACACGATATCGACCCTTTTCGCAATTGGTAAACGGTCCATTTGAACACGGGTAATGTATCACGAAGCAAATACCGTCCGCACTGGCGGAATGATACGTGATACCACGTACTTATACGTTTGTGACTATTACACCGCCATCTATCACACAGCGGAAAAAGTGGTCTAACTAAAACATTCATATTTCTCTACGTACTACACGAATATGTAATAAAAATGGGGCTCCTATTTTAAAAGAACGCAGTTGATATCCGTTTGACCTATGGTAGCGCCGTCTAGCGGGCCAACCACAGCGCCATTTGGTTTCCCCCTTCGTTCTTTGTAGTTTTTTCGTTTGATGCTTATTTCGTGAGATATTTGGCCCGTTCACTATCAATGGATCACCCTGTACAAAGATATGTCGTCGTTTAACGTCTTTACCTAGAATTCTGAAAAGTACTAAACCGCTAAGGGTAGAAACTTTAAATTTGCAGAGGGTCTTGATCTTGTACTATAGGCGTCGTTTAAGAAGGTATTTTTCGATATTTCTTCCTTGAGAGGGTGAAATAGGGCATGAAAGGTTTTTTTGAAAATATATCGCTATTAAGGCAATTCTGAAACTAGAGTTACGAAAGTCGGTATTTGGTTTCTCGGTCAGAAATAAAGAAATACATGTTTCGGGATTATTGGAAATTTAATCTATATGCGAGTGAAACAGTTGGTGAAATTTTTGTTGAAAACAAAATATTAAACAACTACTAAAGCATTTTTAAAGCAACAACTATGGAAATTGGTATTTATCTTCTAAATAAATGTGTGTTAGAGGATGAAAGTTTCTATGGAAATATCACCACAAGAATTCAAAAGGCAGGATTCACAACAACCTCCGTCTCTAGCTGCCAAAACTCGTTCTGGACAGAAGTAATTACGGAAAGATCATGCTTCTACATCCTCAATTAGCGTGCAAAGTTTAGAAAATGTTTTAGTTTGCAAACAACATAAAAACTGGATTAAAAAAAAAACAAAAAATCTGTGCGGATCATACAGTCAACGCGAGCGAAACAGTGGGGGCTAAGCTAGTATAATATATAAACATGTATGTAATATATAAAGGAGAAACATTGTTACCAAAAATCTTGAGACGTTCTTGATCAATTAGCTCCAGATTTTCACACGATAATCTAATGGACCGTCTGGCGGGCAAGTATAATGCTATAATGGGTAAAATCTTGACTGATTTACTTCAAATTTTATGTGACACTCTAATCAACATTCGGACGGACATAGGCTATATATTTTTTTCAAACAAGAGTGTACACATTTTCTGTTAAAGCCGACTGAGAGAAAGAAAATACTGTTCTGTGCTCTGCTGTTAAAATGTGCAGTTTGTTCTTTCTCGCGATCAGTTTTAACTACGATAGCATGACATTCAAACAATTAGTCAAACTGTGTTCTCCCATACATAACTTTCTCATTACACATACTTTTAAATAAAAATCTATACACAACAATATCTTGTTTTTTTTTTCTTCCTCGCAGTCCGCTTTCACAGATAATAGGATATCTGTATTTATGGGTCATCAGCTTATACTGTTATAGAATCTGAATTGGCAGTAACATTAAACAAGGTTCAAAATCATAGAGAAAGAGAGGGCGAACGGACAGAGAGGGAGGATGGACAGAGAGGGAGGGAGGAAATTGATAGAAAAGGGGGATGGAGGAGGTGATGGGCAGAAAGAGGATCGGTTGGCTAGTATTAACAGATTTTAATCTTTTATTACTGACACAAGAATTGTACGTTCAGATGAAAGGCCCGTCCATAGGGAGCAAAGCGTTGGCCGGTTAAGGATTTTTCAAGTTTTTAATGGCCACATTCATGCAAAAACACCACTAGAACATAAACACGCACTAGCTTGACAATGACGCTTCCCTGCATCGTCTCTCTCCTGATCTCATTTCACAATAAAACCGAGACAAAACTTATCAAATACTTGATACCATGCGGTTCTTCTTAATCTGACCGTGGTGCTCCTTGCAAGGCGTATCCTATTTCAGGGTATTTCTTCACCTCATCAGTGAACAGTTTCACATCCGATACGGCTTCCTCCACGGCAGTCTGACGACAGCTGCTGCTGGGGCAGCGAACACTGCGAGATCTCTGTGAATCAGCAGTGGTTGGCGAGCGCAATTCTCTCGCTGCGAGTTCGCAGCATCACCACCGTAGTGTGCGTGGCTCCATTGTTCCACGCGTACAGCTAAAACGCGCGAGGAAATGACGCAGCGAGCTCGCGATAATAAATCGCTCGTGTGCGTCGAGCCTAAGGTCCGAATTTGCGGCGTTATCGCGACACGACAGCCGCCACGGCGCTCCATTCTCCATGGCCGCTTTAAAGTATCTCCTAAAAACAACACTCAAAAGCTCTGAAATTCAATATGGCTTGGATCTCTATAGTACCTCGAAGCACGTCAAAAGTCCTAGTTTGCATTGGGGTCGGATGTAAAGGTTGCAATTTTTTTATAGATGTAATTTTTCAGGCTTAGACACTTATATCGCAAAAACAATTCAACTCACTGAAATCCGGTATTTTTCGTTTATTACCAAATAACTCGCTCGGCAACGGACCCCTGCCAAGTTTCACATTACAATTTGTTTGCTATATGTAAGCTTCGGAAAACGAGCCCGCTCGCTATCGTTGCCAACGAATTTAAATCAGTCTACAGTGTCGAACGTTTTCTTATGGGAGACAACATTTTCTTCTCACTTTGTGCCTTTAATTCTCAGTACTCTTCTGCCGTTTCCAGACATGTTCCGTAAATTAATTCTTCTCTTGTTGTCATGATACAGCTTGAATTTTAGAGTGCACTGCACGAGCACTTTTTTTTTTAATGGCGGACCTACTAATAAAATTTAGCCGCCGTTGACCCCCTATAAGTACACCTTTAAAAATTGTTAAGTGCCGTACCTCATCTAAGTTCAAATACAACAGTAAATTTTTCATGATAATGTCATTTATTTCAGATAGGCAAGTGTACGTGAGGATGAGACGGGACAAAAGGCCATCTTTCAGACTGGTCTGGATTTTACGAAAAAATAAAAAATGAGGACACAGTAAATGATATTTTATAAACAGCATTACATAAAGAACAGAGTTACAGCTTTAAGAACATAACTTCGACACAAAATTCTAAGGGAATTATTTCGTTTCTTCAACTTGTCCTACGCGGTATTGATCAATATTTGAGTCTATTCCTGTATTTAGTTTTTGCGTAATTGTGCTTAGTACACAGTTTTTCGTATAAGTAGGAAGCGACAATTGGTATCACAGTTCATAACGTTCTCTCACCTCATGTACGACAATGATAAAATAAAGAATGAAAGATTGGTACTGTTTTGTTCAAAAATGGTTCAAATGGCTCTGAGCACCATGGGACTCAACTTCTGAGGTCATAAGTCCCCAAGAACTTAGAACTACTTAAACCTAACTAACCTAAGGACATTACACACATCCATGCCCGAGGCAGGATTCGAAACTGCGACCGTAGCGGTCGTGCATTCCAGACTGAAGTGCCTAGAACCGCTCGGCCACACCGGCCGGCTGTGGTTGTGTGTGTTGTGACACTCAGAAATTGCTAATTCCATACTCTGCTGCCTGCAGGGCATCTGATTAAGAAACAGAGCGAATAGCGAATTTATACAACGTAACAGTGTCTACAGACTGAAGATTAATCACTGCAACTGTACCTCCACAATCGAAGTTGGGTCAGCTCCTGTTTTTGTTATCTACTATCACATATACAAGAACCAAAATTAGATCTTTCCCCATTCGATGCAAGTATTACGATCAAGCCCAATGGGGAAAGCTGAACACTTGACAATGTAAACAACACTTTCTTGAAAATTAATTTTGGATCCTCTGTAAATGGCCTATCACTGAAAATCACTGAAATTACATAAAACACACTATGCGCTATTCAGCATTGCACAAGGTCTCACCAAACCGTTTGAAATAAGGGATTAGGAAAACCGATATATGATACAGAATATTCTAAATTCTTAGGTGTTTATATTGATGTGAACTTTAACTGCGAGTCACGTGTTGCATCTCATCTTACACGTCTATGCGCTAAAACTGTGGGGTCACGAATAACATCAGATTCTAGAAATCATGACGTCGAAAAAATTAGCTTCTCATATCATTAACTAATGTATTGTGGCGTCATGCTTTGGGATAATCAGTCATTCAGGAAGAAAGTGTTTGTTATTGAGAAGTATGTAATAAGTATAATGTGTTTTGTCCACTATAGAACTTATAATAGTTCTTTAAAGAGTCCGGCATATTGAATTCACATTCATAGTCCATTAGATTAGATTAACACTTGTTCATAGATAATGAAGACGACACTTCATAATGATGTGGTATGTGTCAGTTTAACAACAGGTTTCTTTCATGTCAAATAAAATAAAAATAGATTTTTTTAATAACTGTAATATTACTAATTTATATCTAAAAATTAATCTGTTGTGGAGGAGTTGTCATTCAGAAATTGTTTTCATTTGTTTTTAAAATACGTTGATTGGCTGCCTGTCAGACTTTTGATGCTATTTGGTAAGTTCGCATAGTGTTATAGCTATGCACATCGCGTGTGCTTTTGAAGTGGGATACGTTATTAACAACAAGTTTAATAAGTGAAATTAATATATATGTATATATATTAGTGTGAAGTTATTGTGAATATCCCTAGTTCCTTAAATAAATGTCTGATCTTAGGTGGTCTCCTGCTACTATTCTGATTGCAGGCTTTTGTGTAATGAATATATTTTTCCTTTATGATGAATTACCCTAAATATGATTCCATACGAAAGCAGAGAATGAAAACAGGCACAGAAAGCTAATTTATGGATACTTTTATCGACCAAATTTACAGTAACCCTAATAGTGTAAGTACCTGAAAAACGCTTCAGTAGATGACTATTGTGTTTCTTCTAGTTCGATCTCTCATCAGTGCACACACCAAAAATTATGAATATTCTCCCTTTGTTACAGACTGCCGTTCAAAGTTTATATTTACCGATGATGTTGTGCCATTTACTATCCTGTGTTTGCAGAGAACCATTTAATACATTTCCAAAAGACAACTAATTCTTGTTAGTTGGGTGTGATCACTATATTTGTATCATTATCAAAGAGGAGTAGCTTTGCCTCTTCGTGAATAGGTTGTGGCAAGTCATAAATATATATGACGAACAATAGGGGACCCAAGATCGAACAATGACATCCCATTCTTGATGCCTTCCCTAGTTTGAGGAC
The DNA here is from genome assembly GCF_023864275.1 of Schistocerca cancellata. Classification (NCBI taxonomy): domain Eukaryota; kingdom Metazoa; phylum Arthropoda; class Insecta; order Orthoptera; family Acrididae; genus Schistocerca; species Schistocerca cancellata. Next base: position 318,671,273 of record NC_064626.1, on the reverse strand, counting down.
TTTGCTGTTTTTGCACATTATATGAACTTTTTATTCAACCTTCTGCACCCTTCCAGTTAAATAAGAATTAAGTCATTTGTGCACTGTCACACTCGCACTACAATACGTAAGCTTATATAGGAGAAATCCATGATTTACACAATCAAAAGCAGTTGGGAGAACACAAAAAATTCCATTGGGTGATGTCCGGTTCTTCAGAGCATTTAATATTTGAGCAGTGAAAGCATATAAAGCGTGTTTTTACTTAAAAAACCTTTTTGAAAGCCAAAATGACATTTTGTTAGAACTTTATTTTTTAAAAACACGTGAAGCTGCTCTTGAATGCATTACTTTTTCAAGAATTTTGGATAAAGCTGGCAGCAGTGAGACTGGGCGATAGTTGTTGGCAACAGAGCTATCCTATTTTTACAAAATGATAATTTCCTAATTTCAGAAGCAGACGTGGGTATAATTTTAATTTTATTATATTGCATAGGAATTCTCTGTTCCATATATAAAGCCTTGCCTTTTCTAGAGAACACTTGGGTCCTAGTTTCTCCACAGCTTTTCAAGATGGTTATTAGAAATATTTTCAACTTCTGACTTTTTTCCACATAAACTTTTCACTCACTTTGACTGTAGTACAGTCTTTCTGTGCCTTGTTTCCCTTAAACCAACATTCTGTATTATTTTAATTTTATTGTCAGAGGTGCTAATCTCGGACACAATAAATACACTTCTGAACTTTTTAACCACTTTTCTTAGTAAGGCACAGTAGTTTTCATAATATTTGACTCTTTCTTAGATGCATTTCCCTTTTCCGTTTACAAGATTTTTATCCGTTTAGTAAAGCATGACTCTTCGCGCGCTTGCTTACTATTATAGCTGAATGTTTTATTAGGGAAACTGTTTTCAAATATGTATCATGAAATAGTTTTAAATTAACATCAGCTTCGCAGTACACCTTATCGCAATCTAATTGCTGCCAGCTTTCCCTAAAATTTCCAATCGCTAAATTGTTAAATGAACACATCATTTTGGAGGACTGCTTGGCGTTACTGCATGAAGCTATGTTTATACTGTAACTAGCTGTGCATCATGATCAGAAAGACCATTCTCAAAAGAGTAATTGTTTATTTTATGATATTTATCTTGGCCTATGAAAACAGTATCTAGAAGTGTGCTGGTTGTGGGTATTACTGGAGTAATAATTCAAGGCCATTCTTACTCTCAAGAGTGTCAATAAATCTACATTGAAATATCCACAAATAATAATTTGCATCCCTCTTTCTTACAGGACAACAAAATTTCAAGTCACTCCCTTATTAAGCCGCACGGGATTAGCCGAGCGGTCTAGGCGCTGCAGTCATGGACTGTGCGGTTGATCCCGGCGGAGGTTCGAGTCCTCCCTCGGGAATGAGTTTGTGTGTTTGTCCTTAGGATAATTTAGGTTAAGTAGTATGTAAGCTTAGGGACTGATGACCTTAGCAGTTAAGTCCCATAAGATTTCACACACATTTGAACATTTGACAACAACAGCAACATTCGTAAACATAATACCATAAGGAGAAATATTTACACTATCCATCACTTGGCATTAGTGTCGCACGGAAGAGCGAGGTATTCACCCGTAACAAATCTTTTGACCATTGGCACATGGATGTAAAGGATTTAATGCATAAATGTCCGTCCCAATAACTAAGTGGTCAGCGAGACGGATTGCCGTTCTACGGGCCCGGGTTCGATTCCCGGGTAAGTCGGAGATTTTTCTCCGCTCAGGGACTGGGCGTTGTGCTGTCTTCCTCATCATTTCATCCCCATCCGACGCGCAGGTCGCCCAATGTAGCGCCGAATGTAATAAGAACTGCACCAAGGCGGCCGGACCTGCCCCGCAAGGGGCCTCCCGGCCAATGACGCCAAACGCTCATTTCCATTTCCAATGCATACATAAATTCAAACACAACCTGAAGTCTATATTATCGACAGCGCCCTTCTGTTTGAACACCAGAATTCAATGTAAGTGGGAAAGAAATACCATAGCTTAAGATAAAAAAGTGAATCGGTCTATACGTGGGCGTATTTTTCCAGAGCAAACGAGCTGTACCATTGTAAAGCTGAGTCGTTTCACACAAGTGGCGCACGGAAGACGCAGGTGACGCGTCGTGTGTCCTGCGCAGGGACCGGACAGCGAGAACGCGACGCTGGCAGAGGACGGCGCCCGCGGGCGGGTGAAGCGGGCGGGGGTGCCCGAGGCGGCGCTCGCAGACGACGGCCGCAGCCGGCGCGAGGAGCCGCTCTACGTGGAGGAGCCCGCCTGGGTGAGCCGCAGCTCCGCCCCGCCTGCCACCGCATCCATGTCCGCACCTAACTGCACTTCGCCCCTTTAACTGACCACGTCGTCTGGTACTCACTCTGTTTTTCTGTTTACATTCCAAGGCCGTACGTTCCTAGACGAGTCAATCAGTAAACCGAATAAAAAGTTCTCGGGTTTTCAGCGGTGTCGAGTGATTAAAACTACACGAACTTTCGGTCAAGCACTCCTCGGCCAATGTTAAGTGGTAGGACTGCCTGCGGGCTGCTGGTACGCCCCTTATACAGGGTGAGTCACCTAACATTACCGCTGGATATATTTCGTAAACCACATCAAATACTGACGAATCGATTCCACAGACCGAACGTGAGGAGAGGGGCTACTGTAATTGGTTAATACAAACCATAAAAAAATGCACGGAAGTATGCTTTTTAACACAAACCTACGTTTTTTTAAATGGAACCATGTTAGTTTTGTTAGCACATCTGAATATATAAACAAATACGAAATCAGTGCCGTTTGTTGCACTGTAAAATGTTAATTACATCCGGAGATATTGTAACCTAAAGTTGACGCTTGAGTACCACTCCTCCGCTGTTCGATCGTGTGTGTCGGAAAGCGCCGAATTACGTAGGGAACCAAAGGGAACGGTGATGGACCTTAGGTACAGAAGAGACTGGAACAGCACATTACGTCCACATGCTAACACCTTTTTATTGGTCTTTTTCACTGACGCACATGTACATTACCATGAGGGGTGAGGTACACGCACACACGTCGTTTCCGTTTTCAATTACGGAGTGGAATCGAGTGTGTCCCGAAATGTCAGGCCAACAGATGTTCAATGTGGTGGCCATCATTTGCTGCACACAATTGCAATCTCTGGCGTAATGAATGTCGTACACGCCGCAGTACATCTGGTGTAATGTCGCCGCAGGCTGCCACAATACATTGTTTCATATCCTCTGGGGTTGTAGGCACATCACGGTACACATTCTCCTTTAACGTACCCCACAGAAAGAAGTCCAGAGGTGTAAGATCAGGAGAACGGGCTGGCCAATTTATGCGTCCTCCACCTCCTATGAAACGCCCGTCGAACATCCTTTCAAGGGTCAGCCTAGTGTTAATTGCGGAATGTGCAGGTGCACCATCATGCTGATACCACATACGTCGACGCGTTTCCAATGGGACATTTTCGAGCAAAGTTGGCAGATCATTCTGTACAAAAGCGATGTATGTTGCAGCTGTTTGTTACAACACGCAACTGAACGTCGGAGGCTTCAAGCGTCAACTTTAGGTTACAATATCTCCGGATGTAATTAACATTTTACAATGCAACAAACGGCACTGATTACGTATTTGTTTATATGTTCAGATGTGCTAACAAAAGTAACGTGGTTCCATTAAAAAAAACGTAGGTTTGTGTTAAAAAACATACTTCCGTGCATTTTTGTATGGTTTGTATTAAACAATTACACTAGCCCCTCTCCTCACGTTCGGTCTGTGGAATCGATTCGTCAGTATTTGATGTGGTTTACGAAATATATCCGCGGTAACGTTGGGTGACTCACCCTGTATACACTACCTGCCGGCTGTGAATTCAGTGGCGGGTTACAGCGAGTGACGACGTATGTTTCGTCAAATTGTATCCGGTGTCCGTTTTCTAACTCATGCTTAGCTTGAAATGCATATGTGCCCTCCCTTCACGTGTTAAAGCCAAATATTATGTATATTTATGCGATCGGGAATGCTCATTAGCAGCCATGCTACATGTACATAACAATTAAGCGTCAGCAAGGAGCATTAGTGATGAATGTTGTGCAACCTTAGTAGGGACAAGATCCGACTATTTGGAAATAGGATCCGAGACAAACTTCCGTCACAATGTCTGCATACATGACGTCAGATCCGCCTACCAACAGCGATCTGAACAGCCATTGGCTGAAGGTTTGGATATATGTAGGAAACGAGAGAAGTGTCCTTATTGGCTGAGGAAGAAAGGGGGGGGGAGTCTCTTTTGTCCTCTGGGAAGACAGGGCGAGTTAGTCGCGAAGAGCCACGCAAAACACACGGTCGAGTAACTGGGGCGGCCCTAAAAGAACGGTCGCGAGTGCATATTTCAGATGTTAAACAAGATATAAAGTGAAGTTATTAGTTATAAGAACGCCACCTGTCGTGGGTAGTGTCTATCATTATGTAAAGTCAGAAAAATGTGTTAATGTGTGTACAGGGTCGAATATAACGGCGTAGACCAGAGCCGCCATATTGCAAATACTGATTCTGTGACGTGTCTGACAAAGCAATTTCTGTATTAAAACAAGTATAGTTCAAACGTTGTTGGCCATTAACAACTGGCATCCCTGAACACTCCCCTTCAGCAGGATCACCACCTACATAGAACCTGGCGACTGAGCGCTCCTACTGTGCTACGAGGGACTTACCGACGCAGCAGGACACCAGGTTAGTGACACCACCCAGAGAAGTACTTCCTTCTCGCTACAATGCCAATGACGGTATTGTAAGCCAAAGCAGATTTCTCGGGATAGCGTAGGCGATAAAACCTCACGTTCCTTCTTGCACTGTTCCACAACTGTTTGTCCGACGTAAGACTGGCCACACTCGCAATATATCCCGTAGATCCCACGTGTTCCGAGACCTGATGCATCTGTAACTAGTCTCAATAATTGACAGATTTTTGTCAGAGGTCTGAAGATTGATTTCATCTTGTATCTTTTCAGTAGACGGCTTACGTTGCTTGACACAGAGCCGTAGAATGTCGAGAAAGCAGATTTTTTTTTCCTGCTTCTCGTCGGTGACCATATTGTGCTTCTTCCTTGATATAACTTAATTTATTTGACGAACTTAATAGTCATGCATATAAGTGATGTACCAGCAGCCCACTGGTAGTAGGCCTATACCACTCGCCACTTTACAACGGGTGCTTGGCCGGAAGGTTGTGTAATTTTAATCACTTGACGCTGCTGGGAACCCTAGAACTTTTTATTCAGTGCTATCACCACGAGATTCTGAATTCTTATGTCAACCAATATACTGGTTGTTTCCATTCGATTTCACCATACTGTATCTTCTCACCAATGAACATAGAAAATTTAACTTTGGCACAGAACTGCAAAGCTTTTACTTTTAAGAGAACCACATGATTTTAAAAGTTTATATATTTTACATGCAAGCATGCACAGCCTTGTGGGTATTGTTTTCATTTAAGTTTACAATCAAAGTTTTCATTTACCTTTCACCAATAGTTATGACGCGCTTGTAGCAGTTGAATCGATTCCCGGCGGGGTCAGGGATTTTCTCTGCCTCTAGATGGCTGGGTGTTGTGTGCTGTCCTTAGGTTAGTTAGGTTTAAGTAGTTCTAAGTTCTAGGGGACTTATGACCACAGCAGTTGAGTCCCATAGTGCTCAGAGGCATTTGAACCATTTTTTAGCAGTTGAATCCTGCGTTGCGTGAAACATAACGGTCGCCGTAAAATACGAACGACGGACATTCGAGGATTGGCTAATCCTTGGCTGGTACGACGAATAAATGCGAAAAACTGTCGAATTTGCTCTACGTCTTTAACGACCGTATGGTGCTTTACCCCTTCCATAATCACAGTTTTTAAGCCGCTGTTGCCGTCTTCGAATACTTTTGAGGTATAGGAAGTGCAGTCCCATACTACTGACGAAAATGAGGTCGCACAGCTGTAACAGAACTGAACCTCTTGAAAAGGAGATCGCAGAACGCCTTTTCTCGGTATGTTGTCATCAAGAGCAATGAACGAGCGAGCGAGTACACCAAGTTTCTACCTTCAGTCATGTGCGAGATATACTCTCGTGAAATACGATGAATTTGTTTGGAACACCCTGTATCACTCCCTCCAAAATAAACCTCGCGAAAACGCCACAAAGGTAAAATTAGATATATGCGAGCTCATACGGACCCTTACCAACAGCGGTTTTTTCAAGTGCTATGTTCACGGCTGGAACAGGAAAAAGAGGGTGAAGAGTGGCAGTCGTACATCAAGTAGTCTCCGTCACAGACTGTAAGGTGATTTGTCAAGTGCAGACATAACTACAGAGCAAAGGCACGGCACCCAGTAAGACTGTCTGATACGGCACTACACACTTCTGCTTGTTGGCTTATTAAGCCTCATGGTAATCTATCAGTTACAGCTCGTATGGCCTCTTAGCATTCAAAAAGAACCTCAACATTTAATATGCTCTTTATTTTTTTACCATAGTCACCTTCTCAAACATATTGTTATCAAAAACATAGAAATGCGTTTGAATATTCTCAATAAAATAAAACCTGTCCAGTATAAAAATATAAATATATAACTCATCTTCAATCTTTTCAATAATGTGTATGTTCGTCGATTCAGCTCTTTCTTCAGATTTCTGGAAAAAACTGGGAGCCCAACCAGGCGAATGAAGATGATGTGGAAGCATTTCGAAGCGAAGGTCGCGCAAGTTTACAGCAAATACGCCCCGTGTATGGAAGGGCGCGTTATTATGGGAGAAAAACTTTTTTTTCTCTCTGCGGGATACGAAAGTTTCATCCGCCGTGATGATTCTACTGTTGCGATGGGAATTTGTCAGCTTCATCGTATCCATAATTTTATCCACAGTTGGAACCCTTGGATGCACATTCTCTTCTACACGCGTTTCGACCGCTCAGTCTCTGGTCATTGTTAAGAATTCATGCGTGGCCAGCAGCTACGAAACACCAAAGAAACTTATTGGATTTGCTCTTCAGAGAGTCTAAACACTTTTGACCAAGTTTCATGTGTATACCTCAGTGATCGATGGTAAACAGAAGCGGCACTTAACAAGTGCGAAGTCTTGCCATACCCCTAACTTAGTATCTTTGCACACAGCATACAGAGACCTACCCAGTGTCAGCAAGCCCCTATCCCTTCAGACGCTGAACTTTGAAAATTCTTAGTTAATAGAACAGTACGCAAGACACATCTAAATCAAGTAAGTAGTTATAAACATGGCATGAAGATAATTTTTGCAGTGCGGACGCATTTAGTCATAATAAACTGCAATAAAATAAAAATACGTACTAAATAAAAATAAACTGATGTATGACGTCATTCAGCAATCATACACGAGTAAGTTAAAAACGCTGAGATTAATTATACAGATCAGTGCTCTTAATAATTCAGAATAGTCTAGCGTCTGAGGCACTTATCACTTCACTGTAATAGTCATAAGGCTTGTCTCCTGACTATCGCATCGTGAACACAGAACGACAAGTTTAAGGGCAGTATCTGAAGGAGTGTCAAATGCTCCTGACTAATAAAAATTATATGTATACTAAGATGGTATCTGTTCTTTCAGCCGCGCGGGATTAGCCGAGCGGTCTGAGGCGCTGCAGTCTTGGGCTGTGCGGCTGGTCCCGGCGGAGGTTCGAGTCCTCCCTCGGGCATGGGTGTGTGTGTTTGTCTTTAGGATAATTTAGGTTAAATAATGTGTAAGCTTAGGGACTGATGACCTTAGCAGTGAAGTCCCATAAGATTTCACACACATTTGAACTTTTTTTTTGTTCTTTCGGACATGTCCGAAAGAACAGATGCCATCTTAGTATACATATAATTAAGCCTCACCGGCCACTTGACCATCTTCTTCTTCTGTGCTAATGCACAAACAGTGTCCGAACTCTTACGGGAATCGGCAACGCGCCGCGGGTAATGAGTATAATGGGCGGGGGCACTAAGAAAGTAGTGCGGGACAATACGTTGAGAATGTGGGGTTTCGCGGGGGGCGTGCCAGAGATAAATCTCTGCAGTCGCGCTATCCTCTGTGTCCTCGGTGGCTCAGATGGATAGAGCTTCTGCCATGTAAGCAGAAGATCCCAGGTTCGAGTCCCGGTCGGGGCACACATTTTCATCTGTCCCCGTTGACGTATGTCAACGCCTGTAAGCAGCTAACGGCGTTCATTTCATTGTAAATAAAAATTCATGACCTGCCGGAAAATCGGCAACGCTTGCTCACGGATGACTAATCCCACGATCTTCCTATGCTAAGGAGCACTCAGCCGTGTCGCGTGCCTGATTTGACACTGCCTGGTTAGCACCACCTACGCCTGCTACACTAAGGGGAGCTCTGCCATTTCTAAGCGCCAAAGCAGAAGTACCGTACAAAAACGGCGAGATAAATACAATGTCAGCAGAAGGTTGGATTGGGAAGGGTGAGGCAGGGCAATTTGTCGTGTCCTTTTCAAAAACAACCACCCTGGCATTTGCCTAAAAAGCGATTTAGAGAAATCGTGTAGAATATACATTGCCGGAAAAAATTAGTACTGCCTTTTAGGGATTTCCAATTAACTCAAGATTTATTGTTGCAACAGTGCATATGGAGTACATGAAATGATTACATATACAAATCACTAGCACAAGCGCTTCTGAGGTATCAAGTGTCGACACATGCTGAAATACCTATATTAGTACGTGGCGTAGCCTCTACAGGCGGCAATGCAGGCGCTAACTTTGGCATCAAGTCGGTGGTACAGATGGCGAATACCGTCCTGGGAAACGTTATGCCACACCTGACCAACATGTTCACGTAATTCTGTAACAGTTGTTGGCTGACGATTCACACGAGGCACTTCTCGTTCCTCGTTCGGAGACAAGTCTGGAGATCGTGCTGGCCGCAAAGTTGCTGCACGTCTTGCAGAGTACGCTGAGTTTCACTGTCAGTGTGTGGGCGAGCATTATTCCGTTGTAAGAACGACAAAAGAACGAGTCTTACAACATTCTGCTCATACGGAGCGCTGGTTAGTGTCCCCTCCAGAAACACCAAAGGTTAACAAGAGTTGTAGCTTACCGCACACCAGACCATAATGTCTAGGGGTGCGGGGAGGGGGCAGTGTGCCTTGGACGATGCACCCGACGAGACAGTGCTCACCAGGTCTACGTCGTAATCCCAAACGACCATCACTTGCGTGCACTTCATCGCTGAAGACCACGACGCGCCATACCATCTTTCTAATGATCCTCTGACAGTACTCGTCAAGCCATGCACATCGATGCTGCGGCGTGAGTGGAAGAGCGGCTAGAGATGTGCGTCCCGGAAGTCCCACTACTAATAACCTGTTCGCAACAGTTCGTGTTGAGACGTCTCGGCTCACAAGGCATCTTACCTGTGCTATGATAGCTGTACGATCTGCCACATTTTCCCTTACAATACGACGATCCTGGCGAGCGTTTGCGCTACGTGGACGTCAAGAACCACATCTATGGGTGTGAGAATTTTCGCGTGTTCACAGAAACCACATCGTTGCGCAACTGACGCAGCACGTCCATCTTGTGTGGCTATTCAGCGAAAGGACCATCCCACCATTCGGAAGGCCCCTTTCAAGTTAGCTTAATTGGCTGTAGGAAGCACGAGTGCGTCTCCATGGCTTGGTTGCCTGCCTGCTTCACACGTTTGCACCACACTGAGCCTTCTGGCTGTAAGCATTCCCTATTAACGGGTACACACAGATGACGCTCTGGTAGCTATTCTACTAAGCTATCTGTTGGCGGACGACGTTGAAACAATTATCAGGACATGTACTAGCCCCCAGATGGCATATGCTGTCATTGGATCGAAATCGACGTAGTCTTTTCAGGTTTATTAATTTTTTTGCGGCAATGTATGTCTGGATCGCTCGACAGGGACTGACTCATCGTTCTCTCGAATGCGAGTCTAACTTCTTAGCACTGCAGCACCTCGCTCCGTAATGGTACGAGGCACCGTGCACAACAATAAAGCTCGGCACTACGAAGTGCTTGATGCAAATATCAAATATTTTCCAGAATGTATCTTTCACTCTGCATTGGAACTGGTGCTGTTTAGAAACTACATAGGGGATTAAAACTGTGCACTGGACCGCAGTGCTCTTACCGACTGACGTATCGTGGCATGACTCAAGAGCCGTACTTACAGCTGCAATTCTGCTGGCACCTCTCTTCTACTTTCCAAACGACACAGAAGCTCTCCTTCATAACTTGCGGGATTAGCATTCCTCGAACAATATAAAAGGTTTTCGAAAATTGCCGTTACAAACTTCTAGGATTTGTAGGGGGGAGTCAGTACATAGCATCCTGGATAAGAACCCATGTCCGGAAACTTGACGTTTCCGTTCTGCGACGGTTTCAGTTCAGATGTTTAACTCATCCACTTCTGCTTGAGGAACTGAATTAGGCTTAATGCAGTACAATAGTTCGGCAACAATTCGAAAACATACATTTATCACTTAAGCACATTTATTAATATTAACACTTAAACATTACGTGTTTATTCCATAACAAAAAATAACCCAGCATACCATACGTACAGAAGAGTACTGATGCATTACAACAGCGGCTCGACGTGGCGACCACCAACTTCGCTACAGACATCGTCCCTATGAAGCATGTTCTGGTACACACTCTCTATCCGATCTAATCTCCCTTCAATTTCGAATGCAGCGAGCAGTACTCATACCATTAGGTCTTCCTCTGTCTTAGATTATACTTTGCATGCGACCACACAAGTAGTACTCCACAGGAGTTAAATCTGGCGATCGCGACGGCCACGCTGTTGGACACTTAGGCCTATCCATTTTTTACCACATAGTTTGTTGAGATGTTTCCACATCGCAAGTGAGATGTGAGTTGGTGCACCATCGTGCTGAAACCACATTTCCTGACAAACACTAGGTGGCACAGCTTTCAAGAACGGATCCAAAAGGTTTTGTAGGAAGACCGCGTGTGCAGGACCAGGTAGCTTCAGTGGAACGAAGTATGGCCCAATCACATTACCGTATAGAATGTCTGCCCAAACATTAATAACAAACAGGTTCTAAAATCCCTGAACATGCATGTCACGAGGGTTTTTGTGTGCCCAGACATGACTGTTTGGCGAATTCAGAACACTGTCCTTAATAAACTTACATTCATCTGTGCACAGAATTCGACATAAAAACAGGGGTGCAGCGATGCAGGAACCAACGCGTTGTGGAGAACCGACTGGACACAAGTTTGCATCCTTTTGGTACGGATGTAATTGTTGTTCACGAGCCAGCCGGTGTGGCCGAGCGCTTCTCGGCGCTTTAGTCTGGAACCGCGCGACCACTACGGTCGCAGGTTCGAATCCTGCCTCGGGCATGGATGTGTGTGATGTCCTTAGGTTAGTTATGTTTACGTAGTTCTAAGTTCTAGGGGACTGATGACCTCAGATGTTAAGTCCCATAGTGCTCAGAGCCATTTGAACCATTTTTGTTGTTCACGCAGAACTAATACCCGTTGCACCCGCAACTGTTCTAGTACTTGTTGATGAACTCTCTTCAACGCGATGGAATACATCATCTTGAAATTCGGGCGTGCGGCGTTTCCGTGGAGCACCACAGTCCTGTCTCCTCACGGTGGAGGTACCCACGCCGCTGCGGAAATTGGGCAAAAAGTTTGTGCGATGGCGTGCTACGTTGTGGAAAGAATGCGTGTTACAGTCGACTAGGAGCTTTCCGCCACGTCGAGCTTCGCCATACACAAGCAGCACATCTGTGTATTCCGAAAACGTGTACCGACCCACGTTTACTGTAACGGAGACGCACGGGCGTCGAATAGTTCTCGCAGCACAGGAGACTTTAAGTCACAGAAGGTGACCGTCTGACGTAGTACACGCCATCCTGTCTACCCCGTTGCATTCCAGGATAAGCAATTCTGACAGTCTTCTTGTTGTGTACATAGTTCCGCGTAGTCAGCGCGTACACAACTTTCCCATTAGAGCGCGCCCCGCTAAGCACAACAGCGCAGGCGCAGCGCTCGTCCGTCTCCGCACTACGAGATGGCGTTACCTAAGAGACGGACCAAATTCTGCTTCCGCCGATCCGCGTATTAATATGTCACGCAGCCAATGAGATTGCTGCTAACATAGAACCTTTTCTCCTCGCGGATCACACTCGCGCAGTGATACCTGAACGCGCGAGGTATTATAACGAGTGTACAGACCTCCGATGAGTCAGTCTGCATTAGTCTGCATTTGTCTGTACCAGTCTATAGTCAAGTTTCAGTCTGCGCCTAATAAGATTATCATATTCCTGTACATAGCCATGAAGAGAAATGTATAGACACTTTGTCAAGTATCAGATATATGTGAGAATAAGATTAACGTACGAAGACCAAAGGAACTTCAGATTGTCAATTGTAAACACCATCCAGAATCAAGTTACGTAATATCTATGTTTTTTATTATTTTAATAAATGTGTGTGAAAATTAATCAAGTTCTGTTTAAAGTTGGTCACCGTCAATCTGCTACTGTAAGCGTGCAAGTGGCATTTCTATCGTCTGACCTAACGGCAGAAGATAAACACCCACGATAAGACCACGAGACATATTGCTGACACTCGCCTACTTCGTTAGAGCGACAAGTCAAATAATCTGATGGTGTGTGTACCGAAGGTCTTACAGTACGCACACCACATTTCTCTTTCCCTCAGCAGACGTCGACGCGTTACTCATCTGAAATGAAACCGTGGTAGAACGGAAACTACGCGTTTCCGGACATCGATTCCTACTCAAAATATTATGTACTGACTACCCTCTACAAATCCTAGAAGACTGTGACGGGAATTTCGGCATACCCCGTATATCGCAGAGGAATGAGATCGCCATTGGTCACTGGCTGTAAGGACGGATCATGTGCCGTGCCTGGATAGCACTGCCAGCGAAGGGCAAAGCTCCGAGTTGGAGTCGCGGTCCGGCACACATTTTTGATGTGCCGAGGAGATTCCCTTCGCGCATACATTGTTGTTGGCCTCGCGTTGCTTCCAGTATGAGGGCGGTGGCGGTTGCAGGTGCTGCTCGACCGGCGCGAGACGCTGGGGCCGGCGCGGCAGGCGGTGGCAGCGGCGGTGCCGATGCCCGCGGGTGTGGGCGACGCCTTTTGGGTGGCGCGCGGCCGCCGACGGGAGATGTCCGCCTCCTCCGCCTCCGCCGAGGGGCCCTTCTGGGCGGCGAGGGGCCGCCGCGAGATGGAGTTCTTCTGGCCCACCAGGGGAAAGCGCGACCAGGAAGGTACACCTTACTCTGCCCTACCTTCTAACATTGCGCACTGCTTATTTATTTGCATCTGGGTACGGCTGTGTCCGCAGCACTATACTTACGATGTGCTATTTCTTTAGCGGTCTCCATGTAGTCACGCTAGTTACAAATCGCCTTTCCTGTAATGCTATAACGGGCGACACTGAGGAGATTCAGATAATATGTTCACAAAATTCAAATATTCAAATGTGTGTGACATCTTATGGGACTTGACTGCTAAGGTCATCAGTCCCTGACCTTACACAGTACTCAACCTAAATTATCCTAAGCGCCAACAAACACACCCATGCCCAAGGGAGGACTCGAGCCTCCGCCGGGACTAGCCGCACAGTCCATGACTGCAGTGCCTTAGACCGCTCGGCAATTTGTTCACCTCAAATATTTTCGGAACCGTATAAAATATCGTGATTCTGTTGTCACAGAGCCGGCCGGGGTGGCCGAAAGTTTCTAGGCGCTACCGTCTGGAACTGCGCGATCGCTACGGTCGCAGGTTCGAATCCTGCCTCGGGCATGGATGTGTGTGATGTCCTTAGGTTAGTTAGGTTTAAGTAGTTCTAAGTTCTAGGGGACTGATGACCTCAGAAGTTAAGTCCCATAGTGCTCAGAGCCATTTGAACCATTTTTTTGTTTTCACATAGATGAATTGTGAGAAAGTCTTCACTAAAAGACGTATAGTCTCTTTTCATGGCTGTATTAATTACACAGGTATTGATATCAACTACAAGTATAGTGGTTTTTAAAGAGACAAATTGAACTGTATTTCTCTCTTCGAAATCAGATTACTGGTTTCAGGGTAATTACAATATTTATCTCAGGATTAGTTTGTTTTGAATGCGAAACAGATTGCGGTCTTCTGTGGAAGTTTGTGATTTCGTTCACAAACGAAAAAATACTTCACATCGGATATGGAGGAAACAGAGTGACTTACCACTGCGAAACCGATGTAAAAGGGGCGTATGGGAAATGTAGCGATTTTGTTATAGCTTTGCCTTATTCTAACCAGTTCTGTTTTGGAAATACTTAATGCTACCTCATCGGCGTAGGCAAGTCTAGTAATGTTCACCTCCCGCATCTGTATTCCCTGTGGATTAGTCTTGGTAAATTCTCTATCAATCCTCTCTAAGACTAGGTTAAATAAAATAAGTGAAATGGCGTCACCGTGTCTCAGGCCATTGCACACCTCAAAATTTTCCGTTTCCCCTACCTCGTCACTATACGACAAAGTTTCATCTATATACATTTTAATTAATCTGATGAACTTCGAAAGTATTTTAAATTCCGTCATATTTAGGAGTGTCTGTCGGTGTACGCAATCATAGGCCTTTCTGAAATCTAGAAATAATACGTGGACATCTACTTCTTTTATTGGGACCTGCCTATTTAATAAGCAAATCTATATGATTTTATAAGTGGCACCTAGCAACCAATTCTTCTGTGGTTATTGCACATAAGGGGATCATTCTTCTTAAATATAGGGCATATAATTGCGGTTTTTCAGTCTGCAGGTATAATTTCTGTCTTCCAAGTTGTTTCTATTGAAGACTATAGCTCTAGTTTCAGTTGTGGTCCTCCATTCCTTGATAACTCAACGTATATCTAGCTTTCATCAAATGCTTTAAATGGCCCTCAGCACTATGGGACTTAACATCTGAGATCATCAGTCTCCAAGACTTAGAACTACTTAAACCTAACTAACCTAAGGACATCACACACATCCATGCCCGAGGCTGGATTCGAACCTGCGACCGTAGCAGCAGCGAGGTTCCGGACTGAAGCGCCTAGAACCGCTCGTCCACAACGGCCGGCTCTAGCCTTCATCACAAGCATTGTTATTCTTTAATTTTTTTATTGCTTGCCGTATTATGTTTACTGGTGGGGTGATGACTTTAACAGGGACTGCATCAGATTCTACTTGAGCAGCTGTGAGAAGTACGTCTTTCCATCTTTTTTGTTTGTCACTTTTATTGGTCAATATTTTCCTATGCTGATCCTTTATAAACTGTTCACTTCTAGTTAATTTACGAAAATATTTCCTTATTTAACTTGCCCTGTGATGCTTGAAACCATCCTCCGTTTCCCTTATCATATTCTGTAATATTCCCTTTACTCTTGTTTTGGAGTCCTTTGTGTTTCCTGCCCTATATTATAGCATATTTCCTTCAGTGTCATTGTTTCTTTCTTGAATCCACGCTTTTCTCCCATTTTTCTCTCCAGTACTTTCTTGGTATTTACATTAAACAAAATTTTGCCACATAGTTTTCTTTTCCGTATATATTTGGAACTTACTTCTTGAACACTCCTCCTAAGCGGCTCTATCTGCTTTTGACATTTTGGTATTCCCTCTTGGCCAGTCTAGTTTCTGTTAGGTTACTTTCCATTTCTTTTATACGTTTTCTTTTATATCTTCTTTAACCAAATTTCCTATGTTGCATCTAGTAATTTCCACTATATTTAGTTTCCTTTTCGTTTTTGATTAAGAAATGTAAATTATACATTTCAGCAATCATTTGTCCTTTTTAAATTTTATTATGCACATCCAGATTTCGGCTACAAGCTATCCATTCTCAATGCACTATTATTTTCGCTCAATGCATGTAGGTTCATTAAACTGTGGGTGGAGCCCGATCAACAGGGGCTTACATGCTTTGAGTGAAAATAATAGTGCATTGAGAATGGCTTGCTTCTAGGCGAAATCTGGAAAAAAAAAATTTAAGTCCGCAGCTCGTGGTCGTGCGGTAGCGTTCTCGCTTCCCACGCCCGGGTTCGATTCCCGGCGGGGTCAGGGATTTTCTCTGCCTCGTGATGACTGGGTGTTGTGTGCTGTCATTAGGTTAGTTACGTTTAAGTAGTTCTAAGTTCTAGGGGACTGATGACCATAGATGTTAAGTCCCATAGTGCTCAGAGACATAGTGCTCAGAGCCAATAAAATTTAAAAAGGACGACTGATTGTTGCAATCCATAATTTACAAGTCAATATGACAGTCGCTGAGTGCAACCGCTTTCCGAATGGACGATTGAGAAATTATTTCTGTCACCATCCTCAGCTTTAAAGGTTCTAATATCTTTAATACTGTTTTGGAATCATTTTTCGATAACTGCATGTCAACTCTATTCACTACCTTTCCATCTGGTGATATCCACGACTCTAAATTAATGCGTCTGTATTGAAATTTTGTGCTGTTGAGCCTGAGATCATTAGTCACTGTAAATTTTGTAACCTGAACCCCATTATCTGAGATTTCCTCGTGTAAGCTGAAATAGCCGTGGTTGGTTTGTAAAATTTTTCCTTTCCTATTTTGGCATTAAAACTCTCCTAATAATACTTTTGCATTATGCTTACTCATTGAGTCGTACATGTTTTCCCGTTGACTGTTGAATTCTTGGGTATATGTGCATTTAGAGACGTAATTTCTAACCACTGAGTGAATTGTGATGTATGATATTCGATTATTAACGTGTCTGAATTCTTTTATTGAATAATTTAATGATTTGTGAACCTAGAATCCGGTTCCAAATTTATGGTATAAGTCGCAGTTTCCGTAAATTATTCTCCTGTCTCCTATTTTCAGTGACCCCATTCATTGCCATCTTACTCCATAAGAGCTACCAGCTGTACCCTGTATTTGTCTAATTCGTTTACTAGTGTGTGGGTATTTCCAGGGCAGTATATGTTTCTGATATTCGAAGAAACAAAAAAATATCCCTACACTTTTGCCAACTTTGTTTCCAGTAAATTCTTTTCTTTTTCCGAGTCATGCTTTGAGTATCCTGACCTGTCAGCATTTACTTGAGTAGGTTGGTGGACCTCTGCACAGCCTCCAACCTGAACGATCAGGAGCCATGATTTTGGGATGCTCTACCCCTAGAATTAGGGAAATAGAAGCAGAAATTAGGGAATTAGAAGCAGAAAGGTGGAGGAGGAGGAGATTAGTGTTTAACGTCCCGTCGACAACGAGGTCATTAGAGACGGAGCGCAAGCTCGGGTTAGGCAAGGACGGGGAAGGAAATCGGCCGTGCCCTTTCAAAGGAACCATCCCGGCATTTGCCTGAAAGGATTTGGGGAAATCACGGAAAACGTAAATCAGGATGGCCGGAGACGGGATTGAACCGTCGTCCTCACGAATGCGGGTCGAGTGTGTAGCCACTGGGCCACCTCGCTCGGTGTGAAAAGGTGGAGCTCATAGTGACATCTATGTAATTGATATAGATATAAAGAGAACCTATATATGTCATTTATTAAAGATTTTCACACAACTTATCTGGGTGAAAACAGAATTGAACGGATCTGGAAATATCCGAGCTAAACGACTACGCTTAACTCCATCACCCTGTATGTGAGGCTATGTCTGAATACATTCTTCCGCTTTCTGAGTGGTATGTTAGTTTCACTTAGCGCCACATAGTAATTTTAAGTGTGAACCCCAGGCAGATTCCTACGATTTTGTCATTGTGGCATTCAATGAGCATTTGGACGCTAACTCAAATATGTCCATTTTGATGGGTTAGACTACAGCAGACACTTGAAAATGACTTCACAGCAATGAAAACAAAATAAAAAGAGGTTTTAAGCCGTCGAATAGTAGCCAGTATGGCAGAATATTATCATTCAGACGATTTGTGGTGGCTGTGGAGCTCGTTAGAAGTAAAATATTTAGTATGTGAAACACTTGGTGCCTCGAAACAACAGCTGACGTGGAGAACGTAATGGCAGTCTCACATTTTACTTTGCAAGTGAGACTGTGTACTATGTAAGACATCTGGTACATTCAACAGATCGACCAAGCGAGGTGTGTGACTCATGCGACAACAAATGATTTTTCGTTCTACCTGTAATAACAATGAGGCGCGCGACAAGTTACAGTTGCGAAGAACAATCACAAATGGTGTCTGCACGAGAGTTGCGAGATGACTTCCAGACGCCACGGGATAAGCCATGAACGCAAAAAGCCAATTGGTTTGCGACGAAAAAAAGTGCCAGAAAAAAGCCAACTGAAGCTAAACTAGCCACATTACATGAACAATTGCACTGTTAATCGTAAAATATGGTTAGTTACAAGAATGGGGTATAAATCTAATTTAGGAAGCTCAGATGATACTGCAAGTCAATTGCCTACCGAAGGAATGATTTCCGTCGCTGAAGTTGAGAGAGGTGCCTAATTTTACTGAAACATCTGGCCAAGTTCATGATGGATGTGACAGCATTTTTAGTACTATGTTTTATATTTTGAGATTAATGGAAAATAATCATCTGATCTTCAACAGTCATGGTATACTTATTCTTTACACACATAATTTATCTACGAACTATAACAGTAGTCCTCAATCTTTCCGAGACCATTACCCCTGTGCGCAGTCAGATGTTAGACAGTACCCACCATTACCAACAGCAACATAAGTACCTATGATGATATTTAATTCTTGTGGATGTTTTATTGAACCGCTAACTAATGAGACCATTGGTGCAGCTTATTTATAATAACTTTTATTTATTTATTTTTTGGGATGATTAAGCAATTCTCAGTGCATCGCGAGTGCTACTTAAAACTCCTCCTCAGAAAAGAAACAAAACACTTGTTAGAAAACATGCTTCCACTGCACCACTCCTCTCCCTAGCGACACTTGCTTCACCAGTCAACCTAACTAAAATGTGTGCGCTTACTGTTTGTAAATCACTTGACTGTTGCACTCCTTACTTCTGCAACGCCAGAAATTGGAAGACTTCATGCTTATAATGTTTTGCGTCATAAGACTACCACTAATAATAACAATAATATTCTACATCGATACTCAGCAAGCCACCGTGCGTGGTGGAGGGTACTACTTCTAGTCACTTCGTTTCCTGTTCCATTCGCAAACAGAGCGAGGGAAAAACGACTGTCTATATGACTCCGTATGAGCCCTAGTTTCTTGTATCTTAACTTCGTGGTCCTTGCGCGCATTGTGTGTTGGCGGCAGTAGAAGCGTTTGGCAGTCCGCTTCAAATGCCGGTTCTCTAAATTTTCTCAATAGTGTTTCTCGAGAAGAACGTCCCATTTGAGTTCCCGAAGCATCTTCGTAACACTTACGTGTTGTTCCAATCCACCGGTAACAAATTTAGCAGCCCGTCTCTGAACTTCTTCGATCCCTTCCTTCAATCCACCTGGTATGGATCCCAAACACTCGAGCACTACTCAAGAACAGGTCGCATCATCGTCCTACATTCTGTCTCCTTTAAAGGTGAACCAATCTTCTAAAATTCTAGCAATAAACCGAAGTCGATCATTTGCCTTCCCTACCACAGTTCTCACCTTTCGTTCCATCTAACATTGCTTTGCAAAGTTGCGCCCAGACACTTAAACGAGGTGATGTGAAAAGCAGGTCACTAGTAATACTGTATCCGAACATTACAGGTTTGATCTTCCTAATCATCCGCAGTAACTTACATTTTCTTACATTTAGGGCTAGCTGTCATTCACCACAGCAACTGGAAATTTTGTCTGAGTCATTTTGTATCTTCCTACAGTCATTCAACTTCGACACCTTGCCGTAAACCAAGGCCTCATCAGCAGACAACCGCAGATTGCTGCCCACCTTGTCCGCCAAATCATTTGTGTACATAGATAACAACTGCGGTCCTATCACGCTTCCCTGGAGCACGACTGACGTTATCCTCGTCTCTGATGAACACTCTCCGTCTGCTTTGTTTTAGGGCGCATACTGGGTTATATTATTTATTTCCGTTCTATAACAACAACAATAATAATAATGTGTGGGCCCTACAACAGTGTAGCAGTCATTATATAGTTACTGTTGTGTTGTGCTGTCAGTCTGTTCGTTTACTGTTGCGAAATTAATAATGAAGCAATTCTCATATATTGAGGGAACTACCTACAACTTGGGGAATGTACACTCCTGGAAATGGAAAAAAGAACACATTGACACCGGTGTGTCAGACCCACCATACTTGCTCCGGACACTGCGAGAGGGCTGTACAAGCAATGATCACACGCACGGCACAGCGGACACACCAGGAACCGCGGTGTTGGCCGTCGAATGGCGCTAGCTGCGCAGCATTTGTGCACCGCCGCCGTCAGTGTCAGCCAGTTTGCCGTGGCATACGGAGCTCCATCGCAGTCTTTAACACTGGTAGCATGCCGTGACAGCGTGGACGTGAACCGTATGTGCAGTTGACGGACTTTGAGCGAGGGCGTATAGTGGGCATGCGGGAGGCCGGGTGGACGTACCGCCGAATTGCTCAACACGTGGGGCGTGAGGTCTCCACAGTACATCGATGTTGTCGCCAGTGGTCGGCGGAAGGTGCACGTGCCCGTCGACCTGGGACGGGACCGCAGCGACGCACGGATGCACGCCAAGACCGTAGGATCCTACGCAGTGCCGTAGGGGACCGCACCGCCACTTCCCAGCAAATTAGGGACACTGTTGCTCCTGGGGTATCGGCGAGGACCATTCGCAACCGTCTCCATGAAGCTGGGCTACGGTCCCGCACACCGTTAGGCCGTCTTCCGCTCACGCCCCAACATCGTGCAGCCCGCCTCCAGTGGTGTCGCGACAGGCGTGAATGGAGGGACGAATGGAGACGTGTCGTCTTCAGCGATGAGAGTCGCTTCTGCCTTGGTGCCAATGATGGTCGTATGCGTGTTTGGCGCCGTGCAGGTGAGCGCCACAATCAGGACTGCATACGACCGAGGCACACAGGGCCAACACCCGGCATCATGATGTGGGGAGCGATCTCCTACACTGGCCGTACACCACTGGTGATCGTCGAGGGGACACTGAATAGTGCACGGTACATCCAAACCGTCATCGAACCCATCGTTCTACCATTCCTAGACCGGCAAGGGAACTTGCTGTTCCAACAGGACAATGCACGTCCGCATGTATCCCGTGCCACCCAACGTGCTCTAGAGGGTGTAAGTCAACTACCCTGGCCAACAAGATCTCCGGATCTGTCCCCCATTGAGCATGTTTGGGACTGGATGAAGCGTCGTCTCACGCGGTCTGCACGTCCAGCACGAACGCTGGTCCAACTGAGGCGCCAGGTGGAAATGGCATGGCAAGCCGTTCCACAGGACTACATCCAGCATCTCTACGATCGTCTCCATGGGAGAATAGCAGCCTGCATTGCTGCGAAAGGTGGATATACACTGTACTAGTGCCGACATTGTGCATGCTCTGTTGCCTGTGTCTATGTGCCTGTGGTTCTGTCAGTGTGATCATGTGATGTATCTGACCCCAGGAATGTGTCAATAAAGTTTCCCCTTCCTGGGACAATGAATTCATGGTAACACTTATTTCAATTTCCAGGAGTGTAGTTTCATGAGATATTTAAGAATATGTGATATACGTAGCTCAATTTTATTTTCATTGATGCTTGCTACAAATTACAAAGTTTGTGTGTTGTGGGTGGACTATGTGAGGAAGATGTTCATACATCCGTTTCACAAACTGTAACTATCACCACATTGTGTCACACGTTAGTAGTGGTGTATGGAAGAAAACAATTTTTGGTAACGTATGGAATTAGTATTACACTCTTACAAAATATTGATAATAGTAACGACTTTTTAAAAACGATTTAGTTTCTGGGGGTAATCACCCCCCCAGATGGGAACCACTGATCTCGAATAATATCAACTATGGATGACTATTTTGTACTCTCTAATTTGCATTGGTTATCCGAACAGCGATCTCTCTGTAAACGAGGATCTGCGTTCACTGCCAAGAACACATTCTCTTACTTAAGATACAAGTTTCTTTCTTTAATCGTTATTGTGAAACGCCCGGTATTGAAATTGTCAGCTCGACAGTTGGGAAACTGTTCACCTAGCACCCAGTGACCATTATTTCTATGAAGTATTTTTGTTACGTAGGCACTGACTGAGCAATAATGTGTTACGTTCATCCACGGAATAGTTTGATCAGTTTTAGTCGCACGCCCGCGAGTGCGGGTTTGATAGATCTCTCCACCCTACTGTATACTGTGCAAGTGTTTTCACCTCTGCGTAATTACTGAGACCTAAACCCATACAGCCCATTCTTTGGTGCCGCAACATGAGTTTTACCCTCTCTAGTCCTCTAGTCAAGATGTACCCTAAAGCTTTTTTATTGCCTTCTTATTCCACACTTACTCGTGGTTATCTAATCTACTCATCTAATACAGAGCATTCTTCTGCAACATCACATTCCAAGAGCTTCTATTCTCTTCTCGTCTGTACGATACTGCCATAAGATTCCCAGTTTAGGATTGTTCATGCTTAAGAAAAATTCCTCCGAAGTTGGTGACTGTTTAAAACGATTCAGCTCCTTCATATTCCGCATTTAAGCAATAAATGGCTACATTGAAACGTTACCGTGCTCCTCTCAAAGATGATCCACTGAAGGGCGACAAAAAACTGTGTCCCCAGGTGAAAGGAACTAATAGTTCCTAGCATGCTGTTCGAAGAATCGCGATTAAATGCGAATGAAGCTGTTTATGTTACTAACTTATTAGGGAGAATGGTACAGTACACACGTAAAATTAATTATGACAAAGTTTTGCGCAATAAAAGTTCTAATATTACTGTTGCCTGAATACATAGCGAACTGTAATTTCTAGACTATCTTTGACAAAATAAAAAGGAAAATAAACCTTAACACATAAAGATATAACATCTGTTAGTAATTATTACGATTTATTTAGAAAGAAATAGCAATTTAATATGAGATTCATTCTTTGTGCATTTGCTCTGTCTCTTCATTAAACCCAACCGACAGATACAATACTGCAACACGAATATATTGTACATTAGTAACAACGTAAAGCATAACGTCAGTGCTCTTTGTGAAGATCACCAGAATACAAAACTATTTGTTCTTGGGCTCTGCACACAATATGGCGACTTAACTGCATGTAACAAATATTCGCATCTTGCCAGTAAAACACGATCTGACAACCCAGTGGAAGGGTATGGAGGTTGGAGAATGCCTAGAAGACGTTACCTGCCATCAGGTGTAGCGTCAACAGTGAAGTGTGGAGGTTATGGTGGTGGTGGTTGTTGTTGTTTGGTACGGGCTGTTTTTCATGGGAGAGGTGGGGAAATGCTAATTTCGGATGGGTATGAACACAATTTACAGCATTGTGTACTGTGTACAGCAGAGGAACATTTTGGAGACGCTGATTGAGTCTATCAACATGATAATGCATCTCGTCATCTGTGGGGCAATGGTTTGTGGACAATAACATTTCCGATAACAAGTAGCCTGCCCATAGTTCGACTCTAACCTAATGGAACTTATAGGTGCTCAACGCCGGGGTTATTAGCGCTCGAAACCAATGGAACACCTCTGGTTTCGGCTCTTGAGGACGAACGGGCCACTATTCCTCCACAGACACTCAGCAATCTCATTGAAAGAGATCCCAGCACAATTCAAGCCGTCATAATGGCGAAGGGTGGAGAATCCCCATATTAACATCCACTAACAGTTGATCAGACAGTGCAGTTACCGGAAGTACGGATAGTGGCTTACTCTGAAGTCGCCACACTTGTGCCCACAGAGGTAATGGTTGAAGGTGCGGGCGAGGAGGAAGACGCCGGCCTGGCGGGCGAGTGGGCGGCGAGTCGCGACCGGCGCGCGGGTCTGCGCAGCTACCTGGCCTCGAAGTCCGGCGGGCAGTTCTTCGTGCCAGCCAGGGGCAAGCGCGGCAGCCCGCACGCTGGTGAGTCCTGCTCGACTTGCTGCTGCTGTTCTGCGCCCATCTCTACAATCAGTGTGCCCTACTATCATTTGTACCCGCCTGCTGCAGTCAAGCCTTTGTCACACTCTAAAATGTTTACACCACACACTTCCCTCCATCACTAAATTAATTATTCTTTGACACTTCAGTATAAGCACGATCAACCTGTCCCTTGCCAGGTTGTGACAAGAAACTCACTTCTTCCGAGTTCGGTTCAATATCTCTTTATTAGTTAGTCTCCTTACCCACGCCATTTTCAACATTCTTCTATAGCACAACAATTTGAAAGCTGGCCGAGACTACTACTTTGCCATTCCCTCATCTTCATCTTACAATGAAAAATAGCAAAAAATCGTTTTATATTATGGCCACGTTTAGTGTTATTTTCTGTCACATTCGGTGTTATTTCTGCCAAAATTAATGTTGGTTTTTGTTAGCTTCATTGCTGTTTTTGCAAATTAGTTAATACTTCTGCAAAATTCTTTTTTCATTTTCCAAATCCGTTGTTCATTTTCCAAATCCGTTGTTCATTTTCCAAATCCGTTGTTCATTTTCCAAATCCGTTGTTCATTTTCCAAATCCGTTGTTCATTTTCCAAATCCGTTGTTCATTTTCCAAATCCGTTGTTCATTTTCCAAATCCGTTGTTCATTTTCCAAATCCGTTGTTCATTTTCCAAATCCGTTGTTCATTTTCCAAATCCGTTGTTCATTTTCCAAATCCGTTGTCCATTTTCCAAATCCGTTGTCCATTTTCCAAATCCGTTGTCCATTTTCCAAATCCGTTGTCCATTTTCCAAATCCGTTGTCCATTTTCCAAATTCGGCGTTTTTTTGTCAAATTTGCCGTTATTTCTTGCCTAATTCGGTGTAACTTTTTGTCCTTTTTTTTACCACATTCGGTACTATTTTGGAAGTTTAATGTTACCAGGTTTGCCGATTTCCATGTTATTTTTTTGGCAAATTTGGTGCTGTTTATTTTGCTAAATTTGGTGTTGTTTTTGACAAATTTGATATTGTTTTTTGCCAAATTCTGTGTTATATTTTTTAAGTTCGGTGCTATCTTCTTCGAGACATCTAAGCTCGTTACGTGAGAAAATAACTGTTAGTTTATGATTACAAACGAGAGATTAGAAGTCAAAATGCAATTTTAACAGTTAATAAATATCAATTACGAATATTAGTAAACTGCTGTTCTCACATTTAAAAATTCCATTATATCTCTAAAAATCGCCGATTTCGCGTTGTTCCGCTAAATACCGCTAATTTGGAATTATTGTTTTCGCTTAATTTTACTGTCCAGTTTCGTAGACATATTACGCTCCTATGACCTCCCAAGCCTTTTGCGTGCTGACAGAATTACAGTGCCATTCTAAAAATCTGTTTTTATGCGTTTTCCTTGAATTTTTATTTCTTTTCCAAATTTATCCTTTTTTTATTGCTTGCTGTGTACATATTGAGCGACACAACGGCCAGAATTTAAAAAAATATGATTCTACATTTTAATTAATATTTCCATTTGTTAATAAGTATGGAATTCTAAAAAGGTAAAATAAAGTATGCTACTAGCGAGATTCGAACCAGCGGCGCTATGCGCCGAGTTACGGACTAATTCATGAATAAAAAATCCACGTTTTATAGTTACCAGTGATCAGAAATCGAATCTTCAAAGGCGATTTTTTAGACTTTGTGAATTGCATCATAGCAAATAGATGCCTGGGCACTGCATTTTAAAACCTGTAAGTATGAAGGAGATAGCCGATCCGTGATGTCCCCTTGCGATCTATAAAACAGAGACTTCCGTGCCATCTGGACCGAATATTCCAGAGATAAGAGTGGTAGAATTTTTATTGAGGCAAAATTTCGATGTTCAAATCGTGTGAAACCTTATGGGACTTAACTGCTAAGGTCATCAGTCCCTAAGCTTACACACTACTTAACCTAAATTATCTTAAGGACAAGCACACACACCAATGTCCGAGAGAGGACTCGAACCTCCGCCGGGAGCAGCCGCACAGTCCATGACTGCAGCGCCATAGACCGCTCGGCTAATCCCGCGCGGCCAAATTTCGATGCGGTTACTAAAAAAGAGCAACAAAAAGGGCTTTGCCTGACTCCTGCAACTTTCAGGCTAATTTCTTATCGAAAGGTTTTTGATAAAACGCAGAAAAAGCTTTGATCGTGCATAAATTCAATAAAGGGTCGAAAGCAGCTACCTAACCACTCGTCGATCAATTTAGTGTCAAAACGCAAAACAAGGGGACAGAAGAAGAGGTTCCTTGAGTCACATTTACTAAAGACAATCATATTACACTAGCACGATTTCACTGTCACCTAGTCTCTCAGAAGGAGAGAAAGAAGTTAAAATTTTTAAAAAAATACTTATTCGCAAAACAAAACTAACATTGTGTCGCTGGTGTACAATGAGAAGAAACTGCTCTTCTTGCACTTGCAAGACCCAATCTACGCTCATGGACACGTCACACGCAGCAGAAAGAAAACGTCGATGTTTGCAATACCTATTTAAAAGATGCTTACCATCCGACGATAATGGTTTAACCATCAAAACTGGCAGTGGATAAAGTAAAAATTTTGTGGATGAGGCTAAACTATATTTTAAAAATGCTATAATATTACAGCACACCCATTAAAGACGCACTTCAAATGAGAGAGAAACGCTCGTTTTATCCACGAGCAATCTGGACAATCTGGACCTTTTGTGCCTGCACGTAAATCAGCAACCAACCACTACGCGAGTGTGTTTGTGACGTCAATGATGTACAGATTGTGGCGAGACTGGAGTTTTGCCGTGCTAGTACACATTGCCGTCCCCATGCCACGGTAGCGTAGCCCGCAGATATAGGAGCAAGAACCCCGGTGTGCCCCTCTCCCTAGATCCAGGCCTGCAACGAAGTTGTCTTGACACAGCTAGAGCATTTCTGTTGCTGCTGACAACCAATCACTGCACGACAGTCGGCTTTGTGAATGGGCTGTCGGCCTGCTACGGTGCCGTGGCATGTCGATTTCAGTGTGTACAAGGTTTGCAGACATGTACCTGCTAACGAATAAAAAATAATTGCGTAACTTTATTTTTTGGAGGCAGCAAAGTATGTATTAGGGTACGTGAATTATAAGTCCCAGAAGATGCAAATTGTTACGCTCAAATACTACGCAGTGGATTCCTGAAGATTCCACTTCCCACGATAAAAAAAAAGTCAGGACTAACAAACATGGTGGATTTCAGTAAGTAGCGTCCGCGCTCACTATCCCTAGCAGCACTAGAGGTAATTTGCTTCCCTCCCGTCTTGTAAACATGTAGCTGTCGTCCCAATTCGTTTCTTCTCTGCATGCACTAAACAGTGTGTAACGAAGTGGCACAGGGGAAACAGTTCAGTGCTATTAACTATAATACCGTATCCCTCTGAAACCATCACACGAAATGTACACCAAGGACACAGTGACTCAATTATTTGCTAGACAAATTACCTGAAAATAGAATATTTCGTAAAGCAATTGGACCCTCGCGTACCAGACTCATTTTATTTCACCTCTCGCGTACTTTTTCAATCAACATTAGAATTAATGCATCCAAAATTCGAGACTAAGTAAAATTGTCACGGAAATTTTTCAGTCGAGAAATGTGAAAGTGATCCGGATCTAAAAGACTATTTGCAGTTCGATTAGATGAAGATGCTATTCATTTAATGAAATGCACATATTACAAGGATATTTTGAGTTGTTCTTCATTATTCACAAATCTGTTCTTCCGTTATTTCCACATTCTTGGAACATGGACTACGAGTTATCGACAGTTGACAGACCTGAACTTTTAGGAACAGCTGTGCTCCAGCAGTGACCGTTCTTACCATGAACAACTGTATTTTCTTCATCGCTGTCTGAAGATATGGTAGACTGATCAGTTTCATCACGAAAATAATTTAAGTCACATTCACAATTGAGTTGTTCTAACAATGTCTACCCGAGGCACACTCAGTTAGTAAAATGTCATTCCTACGTGCCATTTTCACATAAATGAACTTCACACAAAACGACAAAACAGTTACACGATATGTATTTCAGGGTCACAGTGACCCTTCAAAAAATATTTCTGTCAAATTAATTACACAAGAATGCCTCACAGTTTCGAGCGTCCGTTCCGTTTGGATCTCACTCAATGTTGAACTTACGCTACTGGCCATTAAAATTGCTACACCACGAAGATAAGGTGCTGTGCTACAGACGCGAAATTTAACCGACAAGAAGTAGATGCTGTGATATGCAAATGATTAGCTTTTCAGAGCATTCACAGAAGGTTGGCGTCGGTGGCGACACCTACAACGTGCTGACATGAGGAAAGTTTCCAACCGATTTCTCATACACAAACAGCAGTTGACCGGCGTTGCCTGGTGAAACGTTGTTGTGATGCCTCGTGTAGGGAGGAGAAATGCGTACCTTCACGTTTCCGAGTTTGATAAAGGTCGGATTGTAGCCTATCGCGATTGCGGTTTATCGTATCGCGACATGGCTGCTCGCGTTGGTCGAGATCCAATGACTGTTAGCAGAATATGGAATCGGTGGGTTCAGGAGGGTAATACGGAAAGCCGTGCTGGATGCCCACGGCCTCGTGTCACTAGCAGTCGAGATAACAGGCATCTTATCCGCATGGCTGTAACGGATCGTGCAGCCACGTCTCGATACCTAACTCAACAGATGGGGACGTTTGCAAGACAATAACCATATGCACGAACATTTCGATGACGTTTGCAGCTGCCGGATGCAGTGGCCGAGCGGTTCTAGGCGCTACAGTCTGGAACCGCGCGACCGCTACGGCCGCAGGTTCGAATCCTGCCTCGGGCATGGATGTGTGTGATGTCCTTAGGTTAGTTAGGTTTACGTAGTTGTAAGTTCTAGGGGAGTGATGACCTCAGAAGTTAAGTCCCATACTGCTGAGAGCCATTTGAATCATTTTTGACGTTTGCAGCAGCATGGACTATCAGCTCGGAAACCATGGCTGAAGTTATCCTTGACGCTGCATCACAGACAGGAACGCCTGCGATGGTGTACTCAACGACGAACCTGGGTGCAAAACATTTTTTCGGATGAATCCATGTTCTGTTTACATCATCATGATGGTCGCATCCGTGTTTGCCCTCATCGCAGTGAACGCACATTGGAAGCGTGTATTCGTCATCGCCATACTGGCGTATCACCCGGCGTGATGGTATGGGGTGCCATTGGCTACACGTCTCGGTCACCTCTTGTTCGCACTGACGGCACTCTGAACAGTGGACGTTACATTTCAGATGTGTTACGACCTGTGGCTCTACCCTTCATTCGATCCCTGCGAAACCCTACATTTCAGCAGGATAATGCACGACCGCATGTTGCAGGTCCTGTACGGGCCTTTCTAGATACAGAAAATGTTCGACTGCTGCCCTGGCCAGCACATTCTCCAGATCTCTCACCAACTGAAAACGTCTGGTCATTGGTGGCCGAGCAACTGGCTCGTCACAATACGCCAGTCACTACTCTTGATGAACTGTGGTATCATGTTGAAGCTGCGTGGGCAGCTGTACCTGTACACGCCATCCAAGCTCTGTTTGACTCAATGTCCAGGTGTATCAAGGCCGTTATTACGGCCAGAGGTGGTTGTTATGGGTACTGATTTCTCAGGATCTTATGCACCCAAATTGCGTGAAAATGTAATCACGTGTCCGTTCTACTATATTGTGTCTGCCCAATGAATACGCGTTTATCATCTGCATTTCTTCTTGGTGTAGCAATTTTAATGGTCAGTAGTGCACATTTGTGTATGTGCAGTGCATGCACAGTACCAAGAGAAAACTCCAGCGTTAGACTTCTCGCTCCCCAGGCCGTTCTCACGCCAAGTGACGATCTGTTGTATCGTTCGATGAGTCTCCCTTGCTATCCTACCTACTCGCTAGCGTCCCGTAACAAAATCTTCCTGTACTGTGCATTAAAATTAGGAAACAAAAGTGAAATAAATATCGGTAGTGATGTGGCGTAAACGCCACGCGGCTATGGTTAAAAGTTTATGACTATCGCTGTTACTGTATTGGTTTAAGTTACGTTGAGAGTTTCACAATGGTGGACTTAATTGCAGGAGTGAGTAAGCGTGAAGCAGGTGAGCTGGAGCTCGCGAGCCGCCGGGCGTCGCTGGGCTCCGAGTCGGTGGAGGGGCCGTTCTGGGCGCCGAGGGGCCGGCGCGGGCAGGCGGCGCGGCTGCTGCGGCTGCGGCTCGCCTCCACGGCCGCCGGCTCGGCCTTCTGGCCGGCCCGGGGGCGGCGCGCCGGACCCTCCTCCGCCTCCGCCTCCGCAGAGGGGCCCTTCTGGGCTACGCGCGGCCGCAGCCTCGCTGCGCAGCACTCCTTCTGGCCCGCCAGGGGCCGCAGGGGCGACCCCATAAACGTGAGTTTCAAACAAGACTCATACAATGACAAGCAGGTGGCAATGACAAGTCATGTGATACTTCCCAATATCGTGTCGCTTGGCGTAGAGCAGTAACTCGACGTGGCATAGACTCAAGAAGTCGCTGGATGTCCCCTCCAGAAATACTGAGCCATGCTGCCTCCGTTGTTGTTGTTGTTGTTGTCTTCAGTCCTGAGACTGGTTTGATGCATCTCTTCATGGTACTCTATCCTGTGCAAGCCTCTTCATCTCCCAGTACCTACGGCAGCCTACATCCTTCTGAATCTGCATAGTGTATTCATCTCTTGGTCTCCCTCTACGATTTTTACCCTCCACGCTGCCCTCCAGTACTAAATTGGTGATCCCTTGATGCCTCAGAACATGTCCTACCAACCGATCCCTCCTTCTAGTCAAGTTGTGCCACAATCTCCTCTCCAATTCTATTCAATACCTCCTCATTAGTTATGTGATCTACCCATCTAATCTTCAGCATTATTCTGTAGCACCACATTTCGAAAGCTTCTATTCTCTTCTTGTCCAAACTATTTATCGTCCATGTTTCACTTCCATACATGGCTACACTCCATACAAATACTTTCAGAAACGACTTTCTGACACTTAAATGTTTACTCGATGTTAAAAAATTTCTCTTCTTCAGAAACACTTTCCTTGCCATTGACAGTCTACACTTTATATCCTCTCTACGTCGACCATCATCAGCAAAATTCATTTACTACTTTAAGTTCAAAAATGGTTCAAATGGCTCTGAGCACTATGGGACTCAACGTCTGAGGTCATCAGTCCCCTAGAACTTAGAACTACTTAAACCTAACTAACCTAAAGACATCACACACATCCATGCCCGCGGCAGGATTCGAACCTGCGACCGTAGCGGTCTCGCGGTTCCAGACTGCAGCGCCTAGAACCACACGGCCACTCCGGCCGGCTTAATACTTTAAGTGTCTCATTTCCTAATCTAATTCCCTCAGCTTCACCCGACTTAATTCGACTACATTCCATTATCCTCGTTTTGCTTTTGTTGATGTTCATCTTATATCCTCCTTTCAACACCCTGTCCATTCCGTTCAACTACTCTTCCAAGTCCTTTGCTGTCTCTGACAGAATTACAATGTCAACGGCGAACCTTAAAGTTTTTATTTCTTCTCCATGGATTTTAATACCTACTCCAAACTTTTATTTCGTTTCCTTTACTACTTGCTCAATATACAGATTGAATAGCATCCAGGAGAGGCTACAACCCTGTCTCACTCCCTTCCTAACCACTGGTTCCCTTTCACGTCCCTCGACTCTTATAACTGCCATCTGCTTTCTGTACAAATTGTAAATAGCCTTTGGCTGCCTCCGTAGCCATCCATAATTGCGAAAGTGTTACAGATGTAGGATTTTGTGCACCAAGTGACCTCTCGATTATGTCCCATAAATGTTCGATGGGATTCATGTGGGGCGATCTGGGTGGTCACACCATTCGCTAGAATTGTCCAGAATGTCAAACCAATCGCAAACAACTGTGGCTCGGTGACATGGCGCCTCGTTGTTTGGGAACACGAAGTCCGTGAATGGCTGCAAATTGTCACCAAGTAGCCGAACATAACCATCTCCACTCAACGATCGGTTCAGTTGAACCAGAGGATCCAGTGCATTCCATGTAAACGCAGCCCACACCATTACGGAACCACACCATCATCTTGCACAGTGCCTAGTTGACAACTTGGGTTCTACATCTACACTCCTGGAAATGGAAAAAAGAACACATTGACACCGGTGTGTCAGACCCACCATACTTGCTCCGGACACTGCGAGAGGGCTGTACAAGCAATGATCACACGCACGGCACAGCAGACACACCAGGAACCGCGGTGTTGGCCGTCGAATGGCGCTAGCTGCGCAGCATTTGTGCACCGCCGCCGTCAGTGTCAGCCAGTTTGCCGTGGCATACGGAGCTCCATCGCAGTCTTTAACACTGGTAGCATGCCGCGACAGCGTGGACGTGAACCGTATGTGCAGTTGACGGACTTTGAGCGAGGGCGTATAGTGGGCATGCGGGAGGCCGGGTGGACGTACCGCCGAATTGCTCAACACGTGGGGCGTGAGGACTCCACAGTACATCGATGTTGTCGCCAGTGGCCGGCGGAAGGTGCACGTGCCCGTCGACCTGGGACCGGACCGCAGCGACGCACGGATGCACGCCAAGACCGTAGGATCCTACGCAGTGCCGTAGGGGACCGCACCGCCACTTCCCAGCAAATTATGGACACTGTTGCTCCTGGGGTATCGGCGAGGACCATTCGCAACCGTCTCCATGAAGCTGGGCTACGGTCCCGCACACCGTTAGGCCGTCTTCCGCTCACGCCCCAACATCGTGCAGCCCGCCTCCAGTGGTGTCGCGACAGGCGTGAATGGAGGGACGAATGGAGACGTGTCGTCTTCAGTGATGA
The DNA here is from genome assembly GCF_023864275.1 of Schistocerca cancellata. Lineage (NCBI taxonomy): Eukaryota > Metazoa > Arthropoda > Insecta > Orthoptera > Acrididae > Schistocerca > Schistocerca cancellata. The sequence goes on along the minus strand of NC_064626.1, from coordinate 318,638,311 downwards.
GAGTCGCTTCTGCCTTGGTGCCAATGATGGTCGTATGCGTGTTTGGCGCCGTGCAGGTGAGCGCCACAATCAGGACTGCATACGACCGAGGCACACAGGGCCAACACCCGGCATCATGGTGTGGGGAGCGATCTCCTACACTGGCCGTACACCACTGGTGATCGTCGAGGGGACACTGAATAGTGCACGGTACATCCAAACCGTCATCGAACCCATCGTTCTACCATTCCTAGACCGGCAAGGGAACTTGCTGTTCCAACAGGACAATGCACGTCCGCATGTATCCCGTGCCACCCAACGTGCTCTAGAAGGTGTAAGTCAACTACCCTGGCCAGCAAGATCTCCGGATCTGTCCCCCATTGAGCATGTTTGGGACTGGATGAAGCGTCGTCTCACGCGGTCTGCACGTCCAGCACGAACGCTGGTCCAACTGAGGCGCCAGGTGGAAATGGCATGGCAAGCCGTTCCACAGGACTACATCCAGCATCTCTACGATCGTCTCCATGGGAGAATAGCAGCCTGCATTGCTGCGAAAGGTGGATATACACTGTACTAGTGCCGACATTGTGCATGCTCTGTTGCCTGTGTCTATGTGCCTGTGGTTCTGTCAGTGTGATCATGTGATGTATCTGACCCCAGGAATGTGTCAATAAAGTTTCCCCTTCCTGGGACAATGAATTCACGGTGTTCTTATTTCAATTTCCAGTAGTGTACATGGATACTCTGCAAATCGCATTCAAGTGCCTGGCAGAGGATTCATCGAACCACTTTCACAATTCTCTATTATTCCAATCTCGTATAGCACGGGGAAAGAATGAACACCCATATCTTTCCGTACTAGCTCTGATTTCCGTTATTTTATCGTGGTGATCGTTCCTCCCTATGTAGGTCGGTGTCAACAAAATATTTTCACATTCGGAGGAGAAAGTTGGTGATTGGAATATCGTGAGGAGATTCCGTCGCAACGAAAAACGCCTTTCTTTTAATGATTTCCAGCCCAAATCCTGTATCGTTTCTGTGACACTCTCTCCCATACTTCGCGATAGTAAAAAACGTGCTGCCTTTCTTTGAGCTTTTTCTATGTACTCCGTCAGTCCAAGCTGGTAAGGATCTTATACCGCGCAGCAGTATTCTAAAAAGAAGACGGACAAGCGTAGTGTAGACAGTCTGCTCAGTAGATCTGTTACATTTTCTATGTGTCCTGCTAATAAAACGCAGTCTTTGGTTAGCCTTTCCTACAACATTTTCTATGTGTTCCTTCCAATTTAAATTGTTCGTAATTGTAATACCTACGTATTTAGTTTAATTTACGGCTTTTAGATTAATCTGATTCACCGTGTAACCGAAGTTTAACCAGTTCCTTTTAGCACTCGTGTGGATGATCTCACACTTTTCGTTATTTAGGGTCAACTGCCACTTTTCGCACCATTCAGATATCTTTTCTAAATCGCTTTGCAGTTTGTTTTGGTCTTCTGATGACTTTATTAGTCGATAAACGAAAACATCATCTGAAAACAACCAAAGAGGGTTGCTCAGATTGTTTCCAAAATCGTTTATATAGATAAGGAACAACAAAGGTCCTATAACACTACCTTGGGGAACGCCAAAAATCACTTCTGTTGTACTCGATGACTTTCCGTCAATTACTACGAACTGTAACCTCTCTGATTGGAAATCACAAATCCACTCACATAACTGAGACGTTCACTACAAGACGCTTGTGTGGTACAGTGTCAAAAGCCTTCCGGAAATCCAGAAATACGGAATCGATCTGAAATCCCTTGTCAGTAGCACTCAACTCTTCATGTGAATAAAGAGCTAGTTGTGTTTCACAGGAGCGTTGTTTTCTAAACCCATTTTGACTGTGTGTCAATAGACCGTTTCTTTCGAGGTAATTCATACTGTTCGAACACAATATATGTTCTAAAATCCTGCTGCATATCGACGTTAACGATATGGGCCTATAATTTAGTGGATTACTTATACCACCTTTCTTGAATATTGGTGTGACCTGTGTAACTTTCCAGTCTTTGGGTGCGGATCTTTTGTCGAGCGAATGGTTGTGTATGGCTTCGTGGGATCTGTACCGCACTAGAATCAAACCCTCAAATCTTACCAACTGAAATCGGGACTCATCTGACCAGGCCAGGTTTTCCAGTCGTCTAGGATAAGCCGACATTGTCACGAGCCTAGGAAAGGCGTTGTCATCCTATCAGCAAAGGCGCTCTTGACGCTGTGGACCTCGGAATAT